>NW_020950566.1:3253613-3680878 GCF_900497805.2 Vombatus ursinus | reverse complement strand
GTAGGAGTATTATTATGATAAATGAGATAAAGTGTTTTGCCAACCTTAAAATGCTATATAAAAGCTAGGCATTGTTATTACCTTTATTGTTCCTCATCAAATCCATGATTTAATGAATTCCAAAGTATTTATTAAGCACTTACTATGTGCCAAACATTGTCCTAAGGGCTGGGAAAATGCATACAAAAGTAAAGATAATCCCTGCCCTTTAGGATCCACATTTTAATGGGAAAAACAACACACATAGTGCAGTGGTGGCCAGAGAGAGGCATTTAGGTACAAAAGTTACAGAGGAGGTGAGTGGAGCTATGGGGAGTAGATTGACAAAGCCCATTCAGAAAAAATGTCAGAGTTGATTCTGACATGGTTCATGGTTCCGGAACAGGAGGGGAAGGGTGAGCAGGAAGAGTTTGGCTACAATGACACTGTTTGTAAGAAGCTGTGGAGGAGGTGGTCAGGGAGGAGGGAGTGAAACATGACAGGGAATTTCCTGAAATTGTCTCCAATCAGGAGAGCAAGGATCCAAGGCAGAAGTTCCTCCAGGTCATGATCTGTTGTATCAGTGAGGAGAGAGTTGGCTGTTGTGCAGGATGTGTCCAGAAAGGGAGGAGTAGATTCCTTGTTTCATAGCATAAGATCATAGATTTAGAACTAAAAGGGACCTCAGAGACTACCTATTTCAACCTTCTAATTTTACAGATAAGGAAAATGAAATATCTCATGTTGATATACTTGTACACTCCTTACAATTGCTTCCCTAAGCTTTACACTCTCCTCTTATACCCCTAGTTTCATCCCCATCTCCATGTGTCTCCCTTTTAGCAAATGAGTTTATTTCTAATTTACTCAAAAGACTGAAGGCATCAGACATGCTTTTCTCTCCTTTCATCTTCCCTTCCAATGATTCCTCTATACTCATCTTCCTCTTCCTTCATTTTTTGCCTTGGAGTTGTTTTTCTTTTATTAGGCTAATCCCCTACCAATACCCTTAATTCTATACACACTTCTTTTTCCAAGACCTTGCTCTCTCAATTATTCACTCCTTTTTCAACAGCTTCAATATCTTCTTCTATACTGACTCACTAGTATGAATTACTCATATTTGCACTGGATACTCATTGCATATGGATACTCATAATTTCATTCTTTATGGATAGCAACAGCCCAAGGGAATATAAACTTGGGAAGTAAAATACATTACTTTGAGGTGTAGAATACTTTGTGGAGGATGAAAGTTTGCTTATAGACTAACAGCAAGAGGCTTTGGGCAATATGTAAGTATAAGAGACATGGGGAGATGTCTTTCCCCAGGGGAAGGTACAAATAGAGTGCTATGAGAATGCCAAAGACAAATTTTAATTAAATTTAAATGAAATAATTTGCCTCAAGGTAGTCCTTCACCACAAGTCCCCTGGCTTTCAGAACCTAGAAGTCATGTATCAGTATTACTATTAGAGTTCAGCCACAGTATGAATTTAATAGACTTTTGTGTGTTGGCCTGGTAGCTCACAACCTTTTATCACAGTGCTTCTACGGAAACATACATTTTGAATTTGTTAAAAACAAACACATTTGTATGCTGCTGATGAAATGTATTTTTCTCTTTTCACTAACAAAATTCTAGAGTGAATAGTCTCTGCTTCCTTACTAGCTACTCTTTTAACCTTTGGAAATCTAGTTTCTATTCCCACTACCTTGTGAAAAATGTGTCCTCGGAGGTTTACCAATAACATTTTCCCCCCAAATCCACTTCTTCTCTCTATTCTCTGCTATTCTGCAGTTTTTGATATTACTAGTCTCCATCTTGAAAATCTTTCTTCCTTTGCTTTCTGTGATGCTATACTGGTTGATGTGTTGCTTTTACTTTCCTCTTCTCAGTCCTTTAAAATCTGGTTTTCCATCTCCTCAATCAACTGAAACTTCTCTCTCCAAAGTTACCAATGACCACTTAACTGCCAAATCTGATGCTTTTCCCCAGCTCTCATCCTTCTCAATTTTTTTGCAGCATTTGACACTCTTGACTTTTTCTACCTGGATACTTCTCTTTAGGAATTTTCATGACACTCTTGGTTTGCATTCTGCCTTTCTTTATAAGTCTCCTTTGCTATATCATATCCCCTGACTCTAGGGATACCCCACAGTTCTCTGCCCTGGTACCTTTTCTCTTTTCCACCTACTCCCTCTTTCACTTGGTGACTTTATTAGCTCCCATGAGTTTAATTACTGTCACTAATGCGTATGACACCCAGATCTATATATTTAGCCCTACTTTCCCTCTTGAAATCCAGTCACATAATCACCTGCTGTCTATTGGACATTTCACACTGGGTATCTCATAGGCATCTCAAGTTCAACATGTCTAAAACAGAACCCATGATCTTTCTGCCCTAACCAGTTTCCTGTCCAAAACTCCCTGTTCCCATCAATGGTACCACTACGCTTCCAGTTTCCTACATTTACAACCTCAGTTTTATCTTAAACTCCTCACTCTCATTCAACCCCATATCCACTTGATCGCCAAGACAATATATCTTTCATCTGTCTCTCTGTGCACATATGATCACCATCCTAGTTCAGATCCTCATGTCCCCTCATCTGGATTATGGCAATTGCCTCTTCTTTGGATCCTCTGCCTCAAGTCTCTCCCCAAGCCAATTAATCTTCTGCACAGCTGCCAAAGTGACTTTGTAAAGTACAGGTCTGACTATATCTCCTGCCTATCAAACTCCTAGGGCTCCCTAAATATTTGATATTTAAACCTTTTAAAACCTGCCCCCAACCTAACTTTCCAGACATATACTTTTCCACTTCACACACTGTTTCAACCAAATTGATCTCTTTACTTTTCTTCATTAGTGTTACTCCACATTCCATCCCTAAATTTTTGTACTGGGGGTTCTCTATCCCTGGAACAGATAGCCTCCTCTCCCTGATCTAGAATCCTTCATGACCTTTAAAATTCAGCTTAAGCTCCACCTTTCCATGAAGCCTTTCTTGATCCTCCCATTTACCCCAGATACTAGTTCCCTTGCCCCTTGAAATGATCTTATATTATTTTGTAGATGTTAATGAAGGGGAAGGAGGAAATTGATTTTTTTCTGATTAATCACAGCTCAGTTGGTGTAGTCATAGATGATGAAGTGTTGGAATGGTAACAAGGTATTAACGCCTAGTGATTCCTTTAAAAAGTAGGAAAAGGTTCTTTCTCGACAGCTTACTTCTTCCTCAACTGCCTGAAGAACTAGCAAGTCAGCCTTCTGAGATCCCTCAGAAGCATGGCCAGTTTTCATCTCCAGGCAATCTTATGGTCCCTTTTGACTCAATTAGAACAGATATAAGACATCACCTTCCCATCTACTTTGGAGAGGTGGGAGTCTACAGGTGGGGAACATAAAACATCAGATTGTTTTCACTGTATTGAATAGTTTTCCTAAACTTTCTGCTCCTCCTCCTTTTTGATTCTTTGTTATAATGGGTGAATTTCAGTGGTAGGGATAGGGAAGGAATATGGTGGGAAATGTAGGCAATGTGAAAACAAAAGATATCAATAAAAATTTACTTTGAAACATAAATTACAGAACCTTAAAGTACTAAAGCAGTCCACAGTTAATTCTCCCTATTATTATTTCACTCATATTATTATATCTCTTTTAATGCTATTATGACACATCTTCCCAACCAGATTTCAAGTTTCTAGGACCACATTTTACATATGTCTTTTCTTCCCACATTTCAATGCCTTCCCAAAGTACATTTTCGTTGTCCTCCTGCATATAATATGTTAAGCCCTCTATCTCATATGTGAAAGGCAACATGGCATCATGTTTGCAGACCTGGCCAGAGAATAAAGAATAATAATAGTAATAGTTAGCATTTCCATAGCTCTTTAAGGTTTGCAAAAAGAGCTACGGAAATGCTAACTATTACAAATCTCATTCAATACTCACAACTACACCGGAAGGTAAGAGCTATTTTTATGCCCATTTTACAGATGAGGAAACTGTGAAAGGCAGAGGTTAAGTGACCTGCCCAGGGTCACAGCTAGTTGCTGAGGCTGGATTTGAACTTAAGCCTTCCTGACTGCTGGTCTAACACTCTATTTGGTGTGGCACCTAGCTGCCTTAAGAAGACTTGAGGTCATGTCCTACCTCTGAAACATCGTAGAGGTGTGACCCTGGGCAAGTCACTTAACCTCTTAGTTTTCCAAGTAGCTTTTTAGAACTGTAAGCTGCAGTGTAGTTGCTCATCTGCATTGGTAAAGGGAAAGTCCTCACTGAGAGCTCTCTATGCCAACGAAATCAAAGGTTCAGCTAAAACAACTTTTTACATAATATTTTACACAATAATTTAAATGGAGATGGAATCACATATATCTAAATTCTATATTAACAGTACTCCTGATAAACCAGAAAACATCAATTATATAGGAAAGAAGTTTCTGTTTGATAAAAACTGTTGGGAAAACTGGAAAGTAGTCTGGCAGAAATTAGGCTGACATCAACATCTTATATAAAATTCCATAATAAATTCAAAATGGCTGTGTGACCTGAATATTAAATATCATACCAAAAAAAAAATAGAAGAGATGCAGATCATATAGGTTTCACATCTTTGGGTAGAGGATGAATTCTTCACTAAACAAGGGGTAAAGAGAATTTTTTAAAAAATAAAGTAGATAATTTTGATTACATGAAACTGAAACACATCTGCCCCCCCCCCAAAAAAACTAAAGAAAATATCAAGAATAAGGAGGGAAATGATTGGCTGGAAATAAAAACCCTCATGTCAAGATGATCTGATAAAGGATTGACTTTATATATATATAGTAATATGTTATACACATAATACTACATATATATATTCATCATAAGTATACAGACCAAGAGAGTAGTGGTAATGGAGAAAAATAGTTCTCAAAACAAGAATTACAAACTGTTAACAATCATGGGAGTGTTTTAAATTATAATTATAGGAAAAATGAAAATCAAAACAACTCTGCAGTTTTATCCCATTGCCAGCAAATTGGCAAGGTTACAGAAGATAAGAATAGTCAATGTTGGAGACCTTGGGGAAAGACAGGCACACAGATGCATTGTTAATGGAGATGTTGACTGGTGCAACCATCTGGAAAGCCATTTGGAATTATGTAAATGAAGTGACTAAAATGCCCTTATCTTTTGATCCAGAAATTCCATTGCTAGGCACATACCTAGAGGAGGTCAATAGCAAAAATAAAGGCTTCATATACACCAAAATGTTTGTAGCAGCATTTTTTTTGGTAGGAAAGAACTGGAAATAGGTTTGATGCCCATCATTTGGAGAATGGCTAAACAAATTTGGTGCCAATATAATAGAATATTAGAATTCTGTAAGAGATAATAAGCATGAGGAATAGAGAGAAACATGGAAAGACATGTGAACTGATAAAAAATGACATAAGAAGAGTCAGAAAAATAATATATATGACTTCAATAATGTAAATGGAAAGACCAACAAACACAAAATAGTAAAAAATGATGTCGTGCACATAAAAGCTAACAAGCACAGTAGCAAAATAATTGATAAACCCAAAGACTCTAGTTACTGGAGGGAAGGAAGGATTTGTTGCTATTTGACAAAAACTATTGGGAAAGCATGGCAAAGATTAGATTTAGGCCAACATTTCATACCATATATCAAACTAACATCCAAATGGATATATCACTTAGATATAAAATTACAAATTAGAGGAACAAGGAAGAAATTACACTTCAGATCTATGGAAAGGGGAAGAGTTCATGACTAAACATGCCATGGAAATAATCACACAAGATAACATGGACAATTTTATCTGCAAAACATAAAAAGTTTTTGTATAAATAAATCTAATATAGTTTAAAAAAAAAGGAAAATGGGTAAATGGGAAAAAAATCTTTGCAGCAAGTTTCCCTGATAAAAGATTGATATACAAGATATATAAGAAACTGATAAAAATGTATAACACCAAGAGGTATACCCCAATAACTAAATGGTCAAAAAATATGAACAGGCTATTTTCAAAGGAAGAAATCCAAGCTATCAATGCATATGGAAAATGCTCTAAATAATAATTAGATAAATGCAAATTAAAAATTAAAGCAACTCTGAAGCTCTACTTTACATGCATCAGACTGGCAAATAGGACAAGAGGATACTGACAAATGTTGGATGAACTATAGGAAAAAAGGTATATTAGTGTACTGTTGAAGCTGTGAATTGGTTCAGCCATTTGGGAAAGCAATTTGCAACTATTTCCCCAAAGTAACTAAACCATGCTATATTTATAGTACCTCTTTTCCTGGTAACCCTAAATTGGAAACTAAGGAGGTTATCTCCTGCTGGTCAATGGCTAAACAAATGACAGAAGATGAACAAATGGAATATTATTATGCCATAAGAAGCTATGAAATGGACAGTTTCAGAGGAAACTGAGGAAAATCCAATGAACTAATGTAAAGTGAACAGAACTACAAGAGCAATTCTTACTATAACAACAACATTCTTACAAAACAACAACATTAAACTCCTACCATGATTCAGGTACTGTGCTGAGTGCTTTACAAATATTAACTTCCTTAATTCTCACCAAAAACCCATTGAGGTATGTGCTCCATTTTACAGTTGAGGAAACTGACCAGACATAGTTTAAATACCTTGCCATGTCACACAGCTAGTAAGTAATTGAGGTTAGATTTGATCTTGGCTCTTTCTGGCTCCAGGTCCTGTACTCCATTCTCTGTGCCATCTTACTATCTAAAACTCTGCTCAATGCAATGAAAACACCAAATCCAGAAGACTGAGCATGAAATGCACCACTCACCTCCTTCTAGAGAGATGATGGATTTAACATTCATAAAGAGTTATACATTTCGGAGTATGGCTAATGTGGGAGCTTGTTTTGCTGGACTACGCATGCTTATTATAAGGGTTTTGTTTTTCATTATTTTTGGTTGTTCAATGGGAGGGTAGTAGGAACAACAGATTATGAATGCATGGAGAAATAACAAAAATATTTTAAAAAACAAATAAAGCTTGAACAACCCCAAGTATTGTGAAATTATAAAGAATAATCTTGGACCCCCCAAAAGAAATATGAGCAGACACTCCCCATCATTTCACTCTTTTGCAGAGGTTGGCGTCCATGAGAGTGGAACATTGTTTATGATGTCATACTTTTTCAATGAATTGATTTGTTTTACTAATATATTTCTCTCCTTGCTCTTTTTCTTTCTTTCATAAAAATTTACTTGTTATAAAAGATGGTTTTCTGGAATAGGGGAAGGAATTCAGGGGGAAATATTGTTGTTGTTGAGTTGTTTCAGTCATCTGTGACTCTTTATGACCGCTTTTGGGGTTTTCTTGGCAAAGATACTGGAGTGGTTTGCCATTTCTTTCTCCAACTCATTTTACAGTTGAGGAAACTAGAGCAAACAGGGTTAAGTGACTTGCCCAGGGTCACATAACTGGTAAGTATCTGATGCTGGATTTGAACTCATAAGGTGAGTCTTCCTGATTCCAGGCCTAGTACTCTATCTACTGCACCACCGAGCTGCCCTTCAGGGCAAAATCTAGGTTTTATAAAGCAACAACAACAACGATAACAATAAAATCCATTTAAAAAAAACAAATAAATATCCCTTACCTATCTCCCCATCTCCCACTGAAATCTTTACCCAGCCTCTAGAAGTACAGTTTTGACAAATTGAACCTACTTTGCTTCTGAGGAATGAAAGAGTAATTTTACCTGATAGAAAAGACAGTGTTTCATCCTGTGAGTCAGCAATGTAATGGAGTTTACTGAAACCATCTCTAAACCTTTTAAAGTATGTCCATCTCTAACAGCAAAACTATTAGAGATGATTGCTCTTCAAGTGTGAGAGAATGAACAGGAGGAGGGAAGTAGACTGAATTGCCTTTGGAAAATGTGCAATGCTTACAATGATTCCACGGCTCTCTCTGAAACGAAGGCCCCTCTTTGTAACACCAATAGACTTCAAATGAATCTAGTCATGAAATACTGCAATCTCCAAAGAATTAATAGCTGTGTCGCGCAAAAAGAAATGGAGAGGTATACAGTGGAAGAAAGTGGATCTAACATATTACCAGTGAAAGAACTGTGCTGCAGGAGAAGTATCATAAAGGGTATCAACAAAGAGATGTATGACCCAAAAAGGAAGTGGATCAGGTATTGAAGTAATGAAGACTCAACCAATGGATTGCCAAT
This sequence comes from Vombatus ursinus, assembly GCF_900497805.2. Taxonomy (NCBI): domain Eukaryota; kingdom Metazoa; phylum Chordata; class Mammalia; order Diprotodontia; family Vombatidae; genus Vombatus; species Vombatus ursinus. The sequence goes on along the minus strand of NW_020950566.1, from coordinate 3,672,636 downwards.
CATTCCATTTGTATACATGCAATACCAAGGTTTCCATTTTCTTTTCCAGCTCATTTTACAGATGAGAAAACCAAGCCAAACAGGGTTAAGTGACTTGCTCATGGAGTCACACGGTATATCTGAGGCCAGATTTGAACTCATAAAGATGAGTCTTCTGGACTTCGGGCCCAGCACTCTATCCACTATACCAGCTAGGTGCTTATGTGAGCAATACAATCTCATACTGATGAGAAAACAGAAAATACTAATACTAATAGTATCTAACATTTATATAGTGCTTTAAAGTTTGCAAAACATTTTTATATATACATACATATATATGTGTATATATATGTATATAAAATCTTATCTAAATCTCACAAAGATCCTGTAAGGTGTTATTATTATTCCCATTTTACAGATGAGGAAACTGATGTTGAGATGCTAAGTGATCTTCCCAGAATCAATCAATCAATAAACATTTATTGTCTACTACATGTGAGGCCTGTACTAAGAGCTAGGGATTCAAAGAAAGACATAAGAGCCACCTAGCTAGAAAGTGTTTGAGGTAGAATTTTAACTCATAGCTTTCTGACTCTAAATGCAGCTCTCTGGCCACTATGCCTCCTAGTATAAAAATGCAAATGAAGGAGGAATTTTTAAAGATTTACAACTATTGCCAAGTGTTTTGGTAACAAACAGCTTTTATGGCAGGGGAAGGGAAAGGGAAAGATTTATTTTTAGGATATCTGATAGGTATAAATTATCATCATTATTAAAAAGTATTTTTACTTTTCTAAATGTAAGATTTCTAAGTAAGGTTTCTAAATGTAAGATTATTATTAAGTAGAATATGACATTCTTAGAATGTTTTCCTTATGCATGGAGCATTTGTATTTCTTTATTCATTTGAAGGGAGTCTCTTAAAAACAGATTTGTTGTTATATGCACAGACAATCTGAGCAAGGTAGCTAAGAAAGGGGATTTATAGGCAAAGATATAAAAAGGGAGCATCTAAATACCTCGCCCCCGAAAAAAACCCCACAACAACAAAGTTTCCTCTGTTATAGAGCAAATGAAAATACAGTTTACATTTTAAAGGATCAGAGAGTCAATAATCTACATAATATGCTCAGTATTTCAGTATTTAATAAATGTAAGTATATACATTTATATGATGTATTGAAAGCTCTTTACAAACTTGAAGCATCATATGAAGGAGAGGCAGTATGACACAGCAGTTAGAGAGCTGGCCTCACTATGAGGAAGATCTAGGTTCCACTCCTGTCTTTGATCCATATTAGCTATTTGTCTCTGGGCAAATCACTTCCCCTCCAAGTGCCTTCGGCAATACTCTTAAATTATAGGTTGCATAAAATTTGCTGATCTGCTGTGGTAAAGAGAGTTCCTTATACCAATTAAATCACAGGTCCAATTTCAACCTCTTATTATTAATTACATAAACGCACACACATACATATATGTATATATCCATACATACACACATATACATGTATGCACACACACGTGTGTGTGTATATACACACACACATATACCCATTGTGCTTCCTTTCCTAGAGAACTGCAAAAACCCCTTTTGATGCTTATTTTTTCTGAAGCAAAGATGATTAATAAAGGATCTTATTGTTACTCAAGTACTAGAAAAGTTTCTTCTTAGGACCAATAGTATAGGTTTTGCTACTTGTTAACACCTTAGATGGCAAAAGAAATCATAACTGGGTACATAAGGCTTGGACTAACTACAGGGCCACATGTGGTCCTCAACTGTGCCCCTGACTGTTCAAAGGGCCACACTTGAGGACTTAGAGGGTCATATGTGGCCTCAAGGCCGCAGGTTCCCCACCCCTGACCTATACTATTTTATCAGCTATGAGGAAGCAGAGTTCAAAGGAAATTCATTTAATACTTGTGCAAAGGTTATGTGAAAGGGGGCGAGTCCATTCATCAGCTGTAAGCTACCAGCTGTCAAAAAAGGCTGGGTGCCAAGCTTAGGGCTTCATATGATCACAGACTTTGCCCTGGCAAGAGAATGTCAAAAGTTACTCTGATACAGTGGTCTATTTTGGGGGCTTCATGTGTGTCATTATATTTTTTTTCATTCTATGCCAAACTTAGCCCATGTGAATACATGTATTCAGTTCCTTGTTCCAGTTGATTAAAAAAAAAAAAACTTTACAACTATAAATAACACCAGAATTTGGCGAAATATTTTAATTCTAACCTACTTTCTTGGATATTGATGAGTTGCTGATGTGTGAAAAAGATTCCAGCCTTGGAACGATCAATTTAAGAGGTTGTTTTGTAATGATTTGTAACTAACTATAAAAAATGATTCTTTTCATTAATTGCAAGAAAATTTTTGTTTAAAAACAGGCAGTGGAATAGGGAGGGTAAAGTACTTCAAGCTTAATACAATTTTCAAGAATGAGGGAAGATATTGGAGGCTACATGTTCAAACAACAAAATATTGTTTCCAAACAAAGAACTTTTTATTCTCATCAGAGAAGATAGAGCTTTTCTCACACTTTAATGAGCGTTCAAACATTTTGTCTTTCCCCATTTTACAAACTCAGAATCTGAGGCACTGCATTGTAGGTATGTCTCAACTCTATAGCTAACCTAGGAAATCAGTCTAGTTTCTAAAAATGGTAACAAATATTTTATAACCCTTTCATAATTGCAAAGTTTATTACATATATATATATATACACATACACACACATACATATATATGATCTCATTTGATCCTCACAATGATCCAGGGAGGGGAGTGCTGTTACTATTCCCATTTTACTAATGAGGAAACTGAGGATTCTTGTCCTATGAGGTATCACCACAAAGTAATGTGACAACTGTGCAATGAGGCTATGCATGCAGTCTTAAACTTATATTGGATAGGAAAAGGTATTGGATCTGTGGTTTCACTAGAATAGAGAACTTTGCAAAAAGGAAACTCCATTTCCCAGTGCAAATCAACACATTCTTTGCAAATTATAACCTATGAGATTAAGTGACTTGGCCAGAGTCACACAGCAAGAACAGATAAGGGGCTTCTAACACATTTTTCTGAATATCTTCAATGGTGGTCAATCTTCATCCTTTGTGTTTGGATTGGATTTTTTTTTTCTTAACAAAACCAGAAGTCATTTGGAACTTTGTCTGGTGAGTCAAATGAGTGATCAAATTGAGCATCATCATTTTTTGTCCAACAACTCTCTCATTTTGATTGATAACACCATTGTTCTTCTAGTTACCCAGGGTCACGACACAAAAATAATAATAATAATTAACAATAATTATTATTAATGATAGCTAACATTTATATAGCACCTACTGTGTGCCAGGCACTGTGCTAAGAATTTTATGAATACTGTCTCATTTGATCATCACAATAACCCTGGGAGGTAGGTGCTATTATTATCCCCATTTCACAGATGAGAAAAAAGAGGCCAAGAAAATCACAGAGGTTGTGACTTGGTCAGGATCACACACCTAAGTGTGTGAGGCTAGTTTTGAACTTGTTTCTTGACTCCAGGCCCACAGCTGTAGCCACTGAGCCATTATGCTCAATTCTTCTCTTTCCTTCACTTCCCCTAATTAGTTTTTAAGACTACTTTGATTCTATCCTCATGACATCTGAGAGGCAGTGCGGCATGGTGGATAAAGAACTGGCCATTAGGACTTCTACCTCTGACACATACTGACACATACTGGCCATGGGACCCTGGCCAAGTCACATAATCTCTTAGTTCTTAAGACAACTCTATAAGACTATAAGTAGCAGAGAAGGTACCAGCCTACCTTAGTAAGGGAGTTTCCTTACCTGGAGTTCTGAGATCAATTAAATTACAAGTCTGGTCCTTAACCCCATCGCTAGTTGGTCTCCTTTTTTTAAGGTCTTTCCCCGTCTATCTCCTATACAATTGCCAATGTGATAACCCGAAAATACAAGTAATAATAACAAAGCACTTTACATATGTGTCCCATTTGATCCTCACAATACCTTGTGTGTGGGTGTTATTATTACCTTGATTTTATAGATGAGGAAACTGAGACTCCAAAAAGTAAAGTGGTTGCCCATGGTCACATAGCTGGTAGGTATCAGAGGAAGGATTTGAACCCACATCTCTCCTGTCCTTTTGTCTTTTTATCTTCCTACTACATTGCACTTTCTCTGACCATGTCATTTCCCTACCCTAAAAGTTTCAATGGCTCCCTATTGCCTCTAGAATGAAATACAAATCCTCAGCCTTACATTAAAAGAGCTCCTTAGTATAGAACTCATCTATTTTTGCACTTAGTTCATATGACTCTTCTGCATGCATACACAATATCGCCTAGTAAAAATCAATCCATTAGTACCATGGTGTCAAACTTAAACAGAAATAGATCCCTGTGGCCACATATTGACTTAGAAAGCCATAAATTAATGTTATCCATGTATTTTTTACTTTTGTATTTTGGGGGGGGTTTGTATTTTTATTTATTAAATTGATTTAATAATTATATGTTATTATATTTATATAGTATTTATTAAAATTTATTAAAAATTATTTAAACATTTATTTTGTTAAATATTTGTTAAACATTTCCCAACTACATGTTCTGGCCACAACTGGGAGTTTTTGTGGGCTGTGTGTGGCCCCATGGACCTTGAGTTTGACACCGCAGAATAAGTATTTCTCTATGAAAGATATTCCAGCTCTGACCTTTGTGCCTTTGTACAGGTGGGACTCCATGTCAAGAATGCAGTATCTCTTCATCAATGCTACATAAATCTTGGGTTCCCTTCAAAGTACAACTCATGGGCTACCTTTCTTGTTCCCCTATGCTGCTATAAATCTGTTTGAGAAGCTGTTTGCATAACTTTGCATATACTTTGCATTCACTTATCCATGTACATATTATGGCCTCCCAGTAGAATGTAAGCTCTTTGAGGGCAAGGACTATTTTGCTTTTGGCTTTGTTTCCATAGCACCTAGCACAATGCATGTGGTACATAGTAGGTACTTAATAAATGTCATTAAATGTAAAAGGAGATATTACTATAAAGTAGTAGGTGGCCTTTTTTATGGCATTTGATTGGTCTGAGTAAGGTGATGGCCTTTAGAGGTGATTTTGAAGAGGACAAGCAATCCTTTAGACATGTTCTGGTATATTTGCTTAAAATTCCATTGCCTTGCCTTACACTCACAATGTCTTGTACATGTCTCCACGTGGGTTATTTCTTTGCATCTTGGTTTTCAGTTGTTAAATGGGCAAAGTGATCCTTGGCTGTTCTTCCCTCACTGGAATTAATGAGATAATGTGCACAGAAAGCCTACATTTCTTTGGCAGAAAAAAAAAAAGCTTAAAAAAAAATCTCATATAGATATATCACCCTTTATTTCTCCACATCTCTTCTGAGACTGCCAGCAAGATGACATGCAGAATTAATTATTGTGGTGCAATGACTACTATCAAAATTATAACACATGCATAGGCAACTTTTACTGGCACTATCTGGGCTATTTCTTTTACTAAAATCTGCCATTTAATTTAGTAGGGTCAGACATGTAAGGGAGACAAAAGATACACTGAAATAATGTGTATAGAGCTTTGTAACCCTTAAAGCCTATGGAAATGTTTATTATTATTGTTGCTCTATGTTATTTGTGAGTGATTTAGTACAATCTAATTCAACATGCATTTAATAAGCACTAATTTTTGTGCCAAGTACTGTGTTAGGCTCTGGGCATACAAAGACAAAAATGCTATAGTCTTTGCCCTCAAGAAACTGACATTCTCAGTGAAGGAAGGATGGATACAGCATGCATACAGATATGTAAACACAAGATACATAAAAATAAATGTAAGTAAATTCCATTTAATATAAAATTAAATCCAAAACCTAAATATGTGATGATTTCAAATGCTAAGGATAATTTACTAAAATTTATTGAGGAAAAAGTCAGTGTTAAGCCTATATTATGTATTTAAAGACTTGATATGTTATATTTGTCTTCCTACTGCCTAACACAGAGCCTGGTACATAAGTGATTAATACATGCATGTTGATTGATTGCTTGTTATATATAAGCCATAATGTATACGTGCATGTTTAAATGAAATATTTATTAGAGAAAAATGACTTTCAAAAACCTTTATTTTCCTTCACCACTTCTTAAACTTTGAAATTAAGGCTTCTTAATTTAAGCAGGAATTTCATTTAAAAATCACCAGTGGGGTGAAAGTCACATGTACAGTATATATTTTATTTTCGAGATCATTAGGCACGGTAGGATCCTCCTTGCAATTGGAGCACAAACATGCAGGGGAGGAGAAGGAGGAAACTAGAAAATCAAGTAAAAATGTGCATTGTTAAGCAATAAGGAGTTGAAGAGGAGGTCACTAGGGTGGAGAGGACTTTTGCATTTGAGAGCAAAGTCATTGTCCATTTATTAGACTCATCAGAGTGGCCTTGAAAAAGGGTGTGGATTAATTTTTTTAAAAAGACAAACTAGGAATATTTTCTAAAGGAGTTAAACATGTTAAATAATATTGTGGTCTAATTCTTCCTCCAGGACCTTGTTCTGGACCAGCTTAAAGCACTGAGATTAGTTAAAGCCACCAGTATGGAATCCCCCATCCACTATACTGATTCTGACTACAAATGCCAACCCATGGAAATGTCCTGTTCAGCCAAAAACATTTGGAAATAGATTCAAAATTACCTAATAAAGCTGTTGGCCCAATCTTTCACTTTTAACAAAAATAATTTATAATAGTCCTCCCAAAGAAAACATATCAGTGGCTTTGAATAATAAGGATACTGTGAATAAAAAATCTCAGCATATGAAGTAACATGTGCCAATGTTTGTAGAAATCAGTAATTACCTATCTACTTATCCAGATGTCTCCAACTTGAGAGAAATACATAGGCTAGGGATACCTTAAGTAAATTCATTTCTTGAGAGAATTCTAGATACAGTGATGTTTTGTCGAAAAAGTAAAGTCATGTTTTGATCTTTGCCCTAATGGGTAATATAAGATGGCACAGAAACTGAAATCTACAAAACAATTCCCAAAATCCTCCTTAAATACTATTTTCAACCTCCTCCCCTACCTCAGTTTTCACAGAGTGTCTATCAGCAACTTGGGCCCAAGCACATCCTCTAGGACCCACACTAACAAAAAGGAAGCAAGAAGAACAAAAGCATAACCATTGAGCTAGAACTTTAAAAAGCACCCCTTTAGATACTAATACAGTGTTAGTGGAGTTGTGAACTGATCCAACCAATTCTGGAGAGCAATTTGGAACTATACCCAATGAACTATAAAATTGTGTGTACTCTTTGACCCAGCAATACCACTACTAGGTCTATATCCTAAAGAAAAATTTTTTTTAAAAAGGGAAAAGGACTTATTTGTAAAAAAATATTTACAGCAGCTCTTTTCGTAGTGGTAAATAATTGGAAATTGAGGGGATGCCCATCAACTGGGGAATGGCTGAACAAGATGTGGTATATGATGGAATACTATTGTGCTTTAAGAAATGATGAACAGGATGCTTTCAGAAAAACCTGGAAAGGTTTACATGAATTGATGCAAAGTAAGGGAGCAGGAGAACATTGTACATGGTAACAGCAATATTGCATGATGATCATCTGTGAACGAGTTAGCTATTATCAGTAATACAATGATGTAAGACAATTCCAAAGGGCTCAGGATGAAAAATGCTATTCACCTCCAGAGAAAGAACTGATGGAGTCTGAATGCAGATTGATGCATACTATTTTTCATTTTCTTTATTTTTTGTGTGTTTTGGGGGGGTCTGTGTTTTCTTTCACATGACTAATATGGAAATGTGTTTTGCATGATTGCACATGTATAACCTATATAAAATTGCTTGCCCTTCTCAATGGGAGGGGGAGGTGAGAGAGGGAAGGAGAAAATTTGGAACTAAAATTTTCAAAAAATGTATGTTAAAAATTGTTTTTACATGCAATTGGGAAAAGCTTTTTTTAAAAAAGCACCCTTTTAACTTGAAAGTGGAACATATCTCCAATCCTGTGGCAGCAGGTAACAGGAGTTACCTGAACAGTATTTATTTTTTCCACAATAGGAAAAAAAAAACCTTCTCACTTTCTTGATGGAAGCAACTAGATTCCATCCTCAGTCTTCTCACTACAATCTCATGGAGTCAACGATCACCTCTATACAGATAACTCACCACTCATAGCCCCACACTCAACCTCTGCTTAGAAAAAAAAAATTGTTCACACTTTCTTTCCCCCCACCCCAAGTCCCCTGACCCTTCCTCTTAGATGCCTTAGGAATTCCTTTTGACTCCTTTCATGCCCCTAACAGCTAATTAGGCTATGCAAATTATCCTAAAGCTTTGGTAAGCCTCAAAAAGACACTAAGCAATGCTTGAGCAGGAAGGGCAAGCTAACTAACTTTTCCTGCATTTCTACTACCACAGAAGAGATATTTGTTCTTCTCTACAGCTGATGACCTTTGCCCTGCATTTCTGCAGTAGGCTTCTACCCCTTTTTCATTTCCAACATCCAGAGTTTCCTTTCCATTCCCATTGTAACAACCCCAACAACCTCATCTCTTCTCTCCTAGAATACTGTTAACAGCCTCTTCATTGGTCATCTTGTCTCCTGTTTCATTCCGTCTCCAATTCATTCTTCACAATGTTTCAAAGCCCTCTTTCTAACGTATTGTTCTGATCCCATCTGATCAGAACATCTGATTACATATTTATCCGACTACCCTTCTATTCAAAATCCTTCAGTCATTCTTTATTGCTTACTGAATAAATGTGCAGACACCCGATCCTGGCACTGAAGTAATTCTACAGCTTAGTACCAACCTATCTTTGCAGCCTGATCACATACGACTCCCCTGGAAGCACTCTATGCTCCAGTCAAACTGGACTACTTTTCATCCTCCTCGCCCCTTTCCTTCTAGTCCTGCTTCCTCTCATCCCTGTACTTTTGCTCTTGCCAACCCTCACGCCTGTAATGTATTCCTCTATGTCTATTTATCAGGGTTGTTTTGGTCCTTCAACGTCAAATTCAGGTGTCTTCTCCATTCCCTATTATTGGCACCTGCCTCCCCCAACCTGATTCCATCCCCTCCTTCAAACTGTTTCTAATACTTTTTACGAATCTCTCCTTTGCACTTATCATATTTACTCCTGTATCATAGTTGTTTGGATATGTCTTCCCCAATGCCCCATTAAAGTCCTTGAAAGCAGGGATTGGATCTTATTTATCTTTGAAGCCCTAGCACCTAGCACCATACCTTGAAATACTAGGCACTTAATAAATGTTTACTCAAATTAACTGAATTAAAATTTAGTAGTTCTAGCTGAAGGTATATTATATATATGCAATATATAGTAGGATATATAATATAGATTTTATATGCATATATGGATTCTTATATGTATCTGAAAAAAAGTGGCCAGAGTGGTAGAATTAGTAAAACCTGGGATTAAATCCTCCCTTTGACATGGATTATGTGACCCTAGGCATATCACTTAACACCTCTGGGCCTCAGTTACCTTATCTTAAAAATGAGGGAGGACAACATGATCCCTCAGGTTTGTTCTTTGAGCCTAAATCGGGAATACTTTGAGTTTTTAAGAAGTATGATTAAGCCATAGCCATACCTATGGGGTATGAAAACTGGATCTCTGTAATTCGATACAATTTAACCATAAATCTAATAACACGAGCTTTCTTTATTCCTATACTTCTCCTCCACGTACGGACTAAATCTGATCCTCTTATTCTTTTCAATTTGTTCTTAGGACTGCAAAGATTATGTTTCCTCTTTCGCAATACTTTTCAAACAGGTCTTATTCGATGTGGTATGTTTGACTACAGGCGCATTTCCTGAAAGGCATTTGCTGGTACACAGTTAAAGCCAGGATCTTAGTGGTGATCATATTTTTCTCATTCCTCAAAACCTTTCTATGAAAGTCATAATTACAATAAGAATCCCAGACGAAAAAGAATCTATCTCTCTTTCAGTCATACATAAATAATTTTGCCCACTACTTGCTGTAATTAGGGGAATCAGGTTTCCATGGCTGATTTGGCCCAAGAAGGTCATATAAATGCAGTTGGCCAACAGCATATATTGTCACTTCCAGAAAACCTAGATGGAGGCCAATGGTAATATATGTCTGACTGTGTCAATGTTGACTGTGCTACATTGTGAGCCTCTAGAGGGACTGTCTGCTTTACTTTGCTTTGTATACAATCTAGCACCATGTCAAATGAACACTTCATTAATGTTATTTTATGATGTAAAAATAGGCAATCATTAAAAAAGGGGGGACTCAGGGCTTAAAGAAGGAGGATAACAGGACCTGGAAAGTTCTCTCCTACCCCTCCCCCAAAACCACACACACATATGAAATCTCAATCATGCTCCCCAAACCAGATCATGTTCTTTCCCCTGCAGTCTTGGCTGCTTTGGACTTGAGAGAAGGAGAAGACTGGGAAGAGAAAAAGAGAAGAAAGGAATATAGTATGGTATAATGAAAAGGCCATTGGTTTTCAGAATCTGAAGCCCTGGGTTTATATCACGGCTCTAACACAGAATCAAATGAGATAACTGTAAAGTGCTTAGCACATTGTCTGGCACATCTTACACGTACATAAATATTTGTTCACTTCTCTTCTCTACCCTTCTCTTATCTAACTATGTGATTACAGGAAATCAGCTTAACCTCAATGAGCTTTATTTTCCTTATGTGTCAAATGGGGATCTTAATGTTTATCTTATCTAACTCACAGGGTCTTCAACTTTATAAAGCTTGTATAAATGTTAGCTATTGTTAAAGTAGAGGAACAAAATGGAAGAAATACTCTGGAGCAGTTTGTAACCTTTCAAATCAGGAAGTAGAATTAAGGCTGTCCAAATAACTAGAGTTATTCCATTCAATTCCATCTCTCCTCCCCATCCCACCCACATTTCAAAGGCTTAATATTAGTCATAAATTCACAGACTTTTAGAGCTAAAAAGAGAGAAGACATTCCTTTTTAGTATCATGAAAAGTTTATATGTTAAACTTGAGAGGTGATCTAGAATAGTGCCCTGCTTATATTAGGTTCTTAACAAATATTTGTTAAATTATTGTTGAGGTAACTGCAGTTCACGGAAGTCATAACATTTGTTGGTTGCTGATCTGGAAAGAGAATTCACATCACCTGATTCCCCATTATTTCCATTACACCTCATGACTTCCCTATGCCTTCCCTCTATTTTTCCTTCAAAAGATTTAAATATCCAATTAAGAGAGAAGAACATGATTTCCAAATGGTCAGAATCATCAGCTCAATCTAAAATGAAAGAAAAAAAAAGAAACTAATGTGGATATGTACCAGAAGAGGTAGTTGGCACAGTGGATAAAGCACCAGGCTTGGAGTCAGGAAGTTCTGAGTTCAAATCCTGCTCAGACACTTATTAGTTATGTGTTCCTAAGAAACTCACTTAACTTCTCTCTGCCTCAGTTTCCTCAACTATAAAATGAGAATAATAATAATAGCATCTATTTCTCAGCATTGTTGTAAGAATATAATGAGGTAGTAGATAGAGTACAAAACATGGAATCAGGAAGACCTGAGTAAATCTGACCTCAGACACTAACCACCTGTGTGATCCTGGGCAGAGCTCTTAACCCTCTTTGCCTGTTTCCTCACATCTGTAAAATGAGGGTAATAATCACATCTGCCTCACAGGTTGTTGTGAAGATAAAATGAAACAATATTTGTAAATGTTTTGCAAATCTTAAAGTATCTTAAAGTAAATAAATACCATTATTGTTGTTATTTTTTATAATAGCACAACATAGTGCTTGGCATATAGTAAGTGCTTAATAAATGCTTGTTTTCTTCCTTCAGAAAGAACTCTGTAATCCCTGTTAGCCATCAATTCTCTCACCGATGCTTAATGCCAAGAAAAGGCCAGCTCTCTTCCATATTATATTGGCTTTCCTGTGTTAACAGTAGTTTTTTTTTTAATGTGTTTCTTGCAGTAAAAGAAGCAGAAGTGATTTGAAGAAACATGGGAAGCAGATGTGTTAAGCACAAAAGTGTTTTTCCCCCTAAATCCAGTATTTATTATTATTTTTTGGAAACATAAGTATATATTAACTCACAAAGTGGGAGTTTTTATCACCATCCCAAGAGCACAATTCATAAATATCTAAAACATAAGGTATCAAAGATTATCTCTATCCTTCTCATCTTGTCTTTCTGCTTCTTATGAAAATGGAGTGCTAAAGAGGCCTTCAAACCTTCGCTGTCTGCAAAGGGATATTAGTGATAGAAAAGATTGGTTCATTCAGGTCCTCCGGCTTTGTATGACACTCATGGGAATAAGAGAGTCTCTTCTAAAAGCTGCAGTAATTCTTTCAGACTACTCCTAAATGGGTGCTGTCAACAAACCCTTCAAAAGCCTGGAAGTACAATTAAGTGTGCTAAATGTAGTGACCTGGAAGAACAGATTCAGCTTGGGCCTTTTAAAGGGTGTGACAATGGGAGAAATCCCTATTCATATTTATCTAGTGGTGGAACACAGGTTGGAGATTCCTGATCCTTTTCTTTTCTTCTCCCCACCATTCTCCCTTCTTTCATTCCTGTTGTTCTCACTGGTTGTTACCTTTTTCGATACCCTATTTTTCTCTCCTGGGACTGAAGGTAAAAGCTTGATCCTGACCCGGAAGAGTTAAGGAACAGTTCTAGCAGAGAAATGGCCTATCCTATAGTTTCCTGACACATTTAACTTATTCCTAGGAAAGAATCTATATTCTAAATGCCCTGAATCAGTCACCAGTGGGTTGACCTGCCATATGGCAAGGGACAAATTGAGAATTTTACCAAAAGAATTGAGTTTTAGTTTGTTTTTTTTCCAAATGTCCATAATCAAATGTGGTTTGCATTTTCATGTATAGTCAAGTATTTCTCACCAATTCAATTCAGTTCAATTAAAAATTATTAAGCAACTACTCTGTAAATGCCACTGTATAAGACACTGGTGATCTAAAGACAAAACTAAAACACAGCTTCCCTCAAGGAGCTTATATTCTACCATAATCATCAAGGGTATATCTTGTTGTTATAGCTCATTAGCTAGATATCAAATTCTGATGTTGAGGGTAGAACCTTACACTCAAGTTCATTTCCTTTTCATAATTTTTAAAAATTGCTAAATGTAATTTCTTCTTACACAGCTCCAAGTTTTCTGTACATAGCGGATTCTTTCCATCAATATAAAAGTATTTTATGGTAGGTCTTATGTACATCAATTATTTAAGGTATATAAATACAAATGAACAAAGCACAGAAAATTTTAAAACAAAAAAAAATCTGTTTTCCATGATATACAAGGTATTGAGTTGGATCAAATGATGAAAATGATTAACTGGAAATTGCTTTAGGGTGTAATCATGAATAATGACAAAAGGCTTGTATATTGGAAACTATTTTAATGATTACTACTAGTGACAGTATTCTGGCTAAGCAGAGCTCCAGTCTGTAAATTATTTTAAAAGATTTAAATACTGGATATCAGTAAACATGGTCAGACATTAGAGATTGCATGGCTCCTTAGCCTAGTAAAACATTAGACAGTAGAAATTTCTGTAAGACTATTTCCTAGTGTTACCTCCATTATCTACAGGAATACATTAGTCATTATGAATAATGATATCATTTTACATAAATAAAGCCTTATTCCCCACCAAGAAAATTCAGAATAGTTCACTAAGCAATAGTCTACTACATTGCTGAGCTCAACCCTACTCAACCTTTTTAGATAGGAGATAAAAATAGTTAAAGGATGTTAAGAAGAGACATGCTATGAATGTGTGAATTAGACTTGTTCTGTTTTCTCATCAAAAAAGAAATGGAAGGTTATTGATGGCTTATGTTCTATGTATTTTTGCCAACTCTTTTATATAACAATAATTTGCTTCTTTGCAACAGTGAAATCTAAATTTTCTGAGTCTCTATTCAAAACATGTTGCATGGTGTGTATCACTGAGAGAAATCCTTAAATGCAAATTCAAGATATTATTGAAAAGGAAAGGATCAAAATCCATGTTAATAAGCACTGGGATCTGTTACTCTAGGACTTAATAGAAATTTGAGGAAGATGGATGAAAATCAGGCCGTGGGTATAAAGAATTGTGCCCAATTCTCCCCTCCCTTTTCAAATTACGCTGTTTGCTATTCATTCCTTCTTGGTGCAGTGCTACCCCTGGGAGTCAAGGAACCAGGTGTCAAGTACTTTTTTTTTTTTGGTGAGGCAATTGGGGTTAAGTGACTTGCCCAGAGTCACACAGCTAGTGTTATGTGTTTGAGGTCGAATTTGAACTCAGGTCCTCCTGACTTAAGAGCCAGTGCTCTATTCACTACGGCACCTTGCTGCCTCTTGAAGTACTGACTCTAATGTTTATGATTTGTTTGAGGTACCTAAGTTTCTCTATAAAATGAGAGTGCATAAAGCCGCTTGTCACGTTTTGTTTTAGGCACATGGGCCTGATCCTGAATGGGAACAAGAGTTTTTCCCTCCCAGATATCTGTTGGTGTTCTCTTAGTCAGAGAATTGGCATAGGAGAAAGGAGTAGGAGTATAAAAGGGAAAATACTGACACTGGTAAAGATGGGAGAAATACTTGCAAATTTAGGCCAAACTGGATTTTTCGAGAAAATAGTAAAAGCAATAAACTTCTAAGTATTTAGAAAGTTTGAGGGATGGGTATAAGAGAGAATTGTTCTTGTTGATTTTATTTTCAATTTAATTCGGTTCAATTCAGCAAAGATTTCTTAAGTGCTTATTAGGTGTCAGGCACTATGCAAAGTGCGAGAGATATACAATAAATAAATAAAATAACAGTCTCTAACTTCAAGGAGCATGCATTCTGAGGTACATAATGTTCGGATTACCAGAGACAAAATATCGAAGAATTAAAGTACAATAAAATAGACTCGACACTAGTAATTGTGCTTTACAGTTTATACCAGTAATCCTTTTATTTAAAATATGACTCACAGTCATCATTATGGAAAAGAGTTATTGAATGTATAAGAATTTTCTATAGAGTAAAACTAGGTTGTAAGTGACTCAATAGCAGGGGTAACATTTTAGACTTCTTGTAGCCCCACATCCAG
The DNA here is from genome assembly GCF_900497805.2 of Vombatus ursinus. Classification (NCBI taxonomy): domain Eukaryota; kingdom Metazoa; phylum Chordata; class Mammalia; order Diprotodontia; family Vombatidae; genus Vombatus; species Vombatus ursinus. The sequence continues at coordinate 3,657,458 of NW_020950566.1, read as the reverse complement.
AGCAACTAGATGGCACAGTGGTTAGAACACTGGCCTTGGAATCAGAAAGACTCATTTGTATGAGTTCAAATCTGGCCTCTGACTCTTACCAGCTATGTGATCCCGAGCAAGTGATTTAACCTTATTTGCCTCAGTTCCTCATTTATAAAATGATTTGGAAAAGGAAATGGAAAACCACTCCATTATCTTTGCCAAGAATATCTATAATGGGGTTTTCATAATGGGCTATACTGTTAGGAAACTGGATAACTCCTGAAAGTCAAGTCACAAAGGTGTCACAAAGAGTTGGACATAACTGAAAAATGACAGAACTCTCTCTCTCTCTAGCCTCACATCTCCATTCTAGAACTCCAATGATCCATCCCTTCCACAAAATAATGTGTTTCACAAGTAGTTGCGAATTTGTTGGCCGAAGGTACTTTCCTTTAATGAGATTCGGTTATATAAGGAGAAAAATGACATTTCCTCATCTGTGACATAAGGGAGTTAGAGCAAATAATCTCTAAGGTCACTTCTAGCTCTAAGAATCTAGGTCCCTCATGTATATTGCAATGTAGCAGAGGACTGGCATGCCTCTATCACAGCAACACAAATGTTTTCCCCTATTCTTTTGGAGCAACTCAGAGTTTTAGGGAATTTGGCTAGTAGTATCCTCTTTGTACCTCTTTTAGCATGGACCCAAAATTGAATGACTTATTCCAAGTTCTCTTTATAAATAAAGCAGTAAATTCCACTGTGATTATCAGTTAGAGAAAGTGGCTGATGATCCCAGTTTCAAAAGTGCAATTAAAATATTGCATATTTGAACTATTCTTTTCTAATTCTTTACCATTATGCTTGTTTATATCCTTTAAATAATATCAAATAGTTCTGTCTCTCTCTCTCTGTTTCTCTCTAAGTCTTTCTATATACCCACACCTCTTCATCTTTCTCTCTGTGTCTCTCTATGTCTCTCTATGTCTCTCTTTTTTCTCTCTGTCAGTCCATCCATCTCTTCTTGTTATTTTCTATTCCTCCAATACTATTAGATTGCAGCCACAAAACATTTCTTAAATTGATTGTGAATATCCAATCTCTCTATGAAATGGAGACACACAGTCAAAAATTATAAAAGGTATGAGTTGATTTTTTTTCAGAGCAAATCTCCAAGATCCCTTTGAAACTATCAATTTGAATTTCTGTCACCCCTTAAATGATAGCAAATTAGTTCTAAAACTTAGTCATATGTTGATCTCTTTCTCTTTTATAAAAGCTTGACTTTCAGGAGTTATCCAGTTTCCTAACAGTATAGTCCATTATGATGTCTCTTTTGGCTGACTATTTCCACTGACTTTTCATCAATTAAACTGGAATATCTCCATTACTTCTGTCACCAGTCTTCTGATTTTTTAAGCACAAGTCTCCATGAAATTTAATCCTTTGGTTCCATAAAACATGGGGTTAAAAGGCTAAAGATTTGGGAGAATCTTAAGATTATAGAATATAGAGTTAGAAGAAACCTTAGAGATTATCTAGTCCAACCTTTTATTTTACAGATGAGGAAACTGAGGCTAAGAGAGTTTAAACGATTTTCTAATGTCACATGGTATCTGTTATATAGCTTGCACACAAATTAGCATTGCTAATAGGCTGCAGTCTATTTCTATCTACTATATATTTCTTCACTGCCTTTTGGGTCACCATGGGTTTGGGTTCTTTTGAAATTGTTGTATTCTGTGACTTATACCCAAACAACATCACTGGAAGGATATCATAAGAGTAGTATTCTGAGATGTGGTACAATAAGCACAATGTTATCTGTAGGCTGGAGCATCTGGAGAATCACAATTCTAGAAAATTCTCTTCCTTTTAGCCTGTGGGCATAACATCCTACATGAATGTGGGGGCTTATTTGGGAAGTATAAATCTCATTATTTGATAATAATAATCCAAGGACCATCACACACAATCTTCTCTAGGTTTCTATCTATCAAGCAATCTTATAGGATCTTACCATATACATAAAAGTCACCTTGTAAAAGGAAAGCTGTTAAGGTGGGATTTTGCCTTGGGTCAAGTGCTTTTTTCTTTTTGTAATCAAGAAACAAAAACCAACAGATTTTTGTGTCATCTGTACCTTTTAATCAATCGTGTGACTCTGACAAAGTTATCTACTATAGAATTGGTGAAAGAATGCCTATTCACTTATTTTCATCAAAGAAACCCTCAATATACATGGAGATATTCTCTTTACAGTGATTATGACAAACAAAAATAGCTCTCTAAGAAAGGTAATTCATTAAGATTGTCCCAGGTCACTCAGTCTCCCTTACCACCTTTTGGTCCCATGAGACAATGGTGGCACCAGTGGTTATCTCTGTAGAACTGGGAAAGATTTAGAGTTATTATTGCAGATATAAGGAGATGTGACTGATGTTTCTGTAATGATTATTGCTACTGTGTGGGATGGAGGAACCATCTTCTCTTCCTAGCCTCTCCTCCTCTACCCTTCCAACTTCTCAAATAAATCTAGCATTCCTTGTCACCTTCTGTTTGACCAAGAGATTAAAGAGTGAATCTTTGCTTGAAGATCTCTTAGGAACCACATATAGACTCCAAACATCACAAATTTTGGTCCAAATATTTAATTGTGGGGTGAGGTACTTATTTTAAGAAATATTTCCACATATACCTTTTAATTTCCTTAAATTATAATATATTTTATTAATTCCCAAATACTGTAAATTTCTAACAAAAGTTTAGCCATATTGTATTTTTTCTACAGTCTATCATCATAATTTCACAACTGAGATAAAAATAAAAATTAGCCTTTTATTTTTAATCAAAAAACCTTATTGCTTTCTATAATTAGAATTAATATTTCTGGTTACTCATAATACAGACAAAAAGATAACAAATTAATGAGTCTAATAAAAGACATTCACAAATAATCACAAACTTCATTTTAGCAATTGATGTGAGTGTTTTTTCCTATAAACTTTTAAAATATTGATGAATAATTGATTTGTTCTCTCTCCCCAGCCTCCCTTTCCAAAAGGTTTTGGTAGTGAAATAGTTAATTAGCAACAAGGGGACAATAAGAAACAAAAAAGATGAGGATAATTAACAAATTGGTTTTATCTTTTTGGGAGTTTTTTTAATTACTCAATGATTGGCTAAATTCTCATTTTAGCAATTATAGGATGATGTTGAATTTAATAACAGAATTTATGGCAACCAAAATTCAATCTAGTGTATGATGAGGTACTTGAAAATTTCCCACTTAGTAATATAACACAATTAAAATTTAATTCAGCTTTTTATGAAACAAATGTAGGCAAAGCACTTGCAAAAAAAGCAATCTAAATTTACTTAATCTGAAATGATGACTCCAGAGTTCATCCTTCCTAATTTAATGAGGCTGTAGAGTTGCTGACATGGGGGGAGGGGGCGGGGAGAACAGATAATATTTTGATGTTCTAGTTGTCTTCAAAGCTCAAAACATCAAACTGAATAGCCTTGAACCTAATCTCATATTTCTCAAATGCTTAAGAATTATTAGAAAAGGGGAGACATCATCATGACTACTTCTTTGTGTTGTAACCTTCATCATGGTATCAGTTTGCAGTGAAATTAGAATATCCTAGTGGGATAAAACATAAAAGAGAGTTGGGGAAAAGCCTCAGGATTAGAATTTTAAATGAATCCTGCTGGGAGAAAGACCATACCACTGCTATTGACCTTTTCCTGATGATGCCTGTCAGTTGTGCCTAGCCAAGTGTCTAAAGGAATCCCCATCAGTTTATACCAGATTTATCTTTTCGCCCCTTGAACAGGTGACCCATTACTACAAGCACAGATATCACTCAGCCATCTAAACAAGATACTCTTTAGTATACAATGCTACCACTATATCAATAGTCAAATATTAAGATTAAGATGACTCTTATAAATGGATGGGAGTGAATATATAAAAGAATATACAGGCCAATCCTTGGCATATTTATCCTGCATGGAAATTTTCTGATTTTTTTTCTTTACATCACCTCAACTAAGAGTACTAAATTACTAAATTGAATTCAATTAAATCACCACTTATGAAATATTCTTTATGCAAGGCACTGAATTAGACACTAAAAATACCAAATAAAATGAAGGATCATCTCTGTCCTCAAGGAGATTATTACTGGAAGCAACATTCTGCCTCAGAAGATCATTTTAGACATTGTGATCTGATTGTCATTCTGCAATATATTTCAATAGAACAGGTTCTAATGTAATTAAATGTCAATTGATCTTTTTCTGGTCAATAAACACAACATTGGAAAAAGTGGTTTCAAGTAGACGATATTGAAGTTTAAGCAAGTCACTCACAAAGGACTTGTGTCCCGGGGAATATAATCTCACTATACTTTTGCAGTACATTCTAGCTAATGTTGAACTAGCTAGACAGTCCTTAATAAATATTGAATAAATGATAATATATTAATTAGAATGCCTCTAAAATATTATAGAAATAATTTACTCAATAGTTTAAAAAGTTTTTTAAAGAAATTAACTATTTTATATAACCAGAACACATAAAAAATAAGTTAAAGCATATTGAAATAAAATATGATCATTCTGTACCATAATATCATAGTTAACATATGAGTATCTTATATATTAAAAATTTCAATTACAACATATGATTCAACTTACACTAAAATATTTATAGTAGTACTTTATAAGGGTAGCAAAACATTGGAAACAAAGTTGGATGCCCACCAATTAAGGATTGGTGGTACATGAATGTAATGGAATATGACTGTGCCGTAAGAAATGACAAAAATAATGAATAGAGAGAAGCACGAAAAGATGTGCATGAACTGATTCAAAGAGAAGTAAGGAGAGCCAGGAAAACAATGGGCACAATGATTAGAGTAATTTAAATGAAAGAACAACCACAAAGCAATGGAAGATGAGTGCTGTAAAATGAAGAACAAGTTCTGTCCCAAAGAAGTTATATGAGAAGTGACCGTCCCTTCTCCTTTCCAGAGGTGGGGCAGTGACACCTACAGGTGTGGAACATTACATGTAATACCAGATTCTTTTGAAATTTGGTTTTGTTGACTTTTCTCTCTCTCTTTTTTTTTTAATGCTTTGGTATAAGGAATGGTTGTATGGGAGAGGGAAAGAAGAGGTGAGTTATGAAGGACATTTAAACATACAAAAGCAAAAGATATCAATAAAATCTATTAAAAAGACAAAGGATTCTTTAAGCACTTAATTATGCCACATAAACTTCATACCGGGTAATTGATTATTAAAAATATTAACTTTTAAAGTCTTTCCATAGTGGATCATGTATGGAATATGCATATTCCTGAAATATGTTTCTGAATTTTCTTGTTAATCTTATGAATATTAAAAGATAATATAAATATATAAAATTTTCTATCATGTAAAATAATTATAATTCACTTTATTATTCACTCTACTATTTGCAAAGAACTTTTAAAAATAATTATCTCATCTGATCGTCACAAAAACCCGAAGAAGTAGGTAATGCAAATATTATTGTCCTAATTTTGAAGGTAAGGAAACTAAAACTCAGAGGTTGTGAATTGCCCACAGATATAAATCTAGAAAATATTAGTGATGGGATATGAACCCAAGCCTAGTGCTCTTTCCACTACTCCATTCAGCCAAAAAGAAAAATGACTTCCAACCCAGAAGAATAAATGATCAATCATTTCAATGGGAGAGTATTCCATGGAATTACTAGAATACTGAGCAGTCAACCATGTTTCTTTAAGTTTAGTGAGTCACAAAATTACATGTCAATGCCAGGGAAAAATCTTACTTACAATGTTAACCCGTGGTTTATTATTTCAAAACATTAAACCCAGGAAAAATAAAAGTTCTATATTGCCCCTATGGGCAATGAAAATTCATAACAAAAAATTATATGATGACACCATACATGTTTACACCAGCACTGAAATCAATAGCTATTTGGGAGCAAAGCTATCTTGTTTAAACTATGATAGAGGTTCTTCTTTCTCCTCTTTAATTTCTACTGTATATTTGAATAATGAAAGTTCAAATACATTTCCAAGACCAGATTATTCAAGACCAGAACATTGTAAGCATGCACTAACAAGAACTGTTGTTTTGTCTTGAATACTTTATAATGTTTTTCTCAAGTGATATGAGCCCATTTTCCACATCCTTAAAATTTCCTGAAAACAATGCTATCTATCACTCTCAACACTGTTTCATGTCTATACATTTTCAGGTTTCATTTTATAGCTAAAGCATTCCTTTTATTTTCTTTGTGAAGGAAAGAAATTATATAGTCCATGAGAAGAAAGATTTGGCAGATAAGTGACTCAGTGGATAGAGTTTCAGACTTGGAGACAGGGAAAACCTGAGTTCAAATCCTATCTCAGACAGAATTTCTAGATGTATGACCCTGGGCAAACCATTTTACCTCTCTGGGCCTCAGTTTCCTCATTTGTACAATAGGGATAATAATAACATCTACTTCACAGGGCTGTTGTGGGGATCAAATGAGAATGTATATGTAAAGCACTTTGCAAAATTCAAAGTGCTATAGAAATGCTATTATTATAGAAATGTTATTATTAATTATAATCCCAAATTTACTTGTATCTAAATTTTAAAATGCAATCACACCCACACTAATTCCTTTTTTTTTTTTTGATTGAGTCCTGACCTCTTCCACTTTGGCTCTATTTACTGATTTCCAGTTAGAAAGTGAATCACATAGACAACCCGAAGTTAACCATATTTTAATCTTTCATTCCATGTTCTATCTTTTTATATGGAATTACATTTGAAGTCATAGGTGGTAAAAATAGGAGATTAACAATATTCATTGGGGAGTGAAGATCTGTGTTGAAGGATCTGAATCAGACTGAAATTTGGAGAATGATGTAATGCAGACAGATGAGAGCACTATACTGAATAGCTCACCTAAGACACAGCACCCATACAGCTGGCCATTCTTTCATATTCCATAAGACCTTTATTAGCCCTCTCAATCAATCAACAGGTAACAATCAATAAGATACCAAATGTCTGCTAGGTGACAGGCTTTTCATATACAAAGGCAAATGACAGACTGTTCTCAAGGAATTTACATTTGATGGTGGGAAGCAACATGCATTTTCTTCTGAGATCCCATTACCATCATATGAACTTCCTATTACCTGTTTGAAATAATACTTTCTAGAGCATAAAGGAAAGATGAATTTAGAATTAAACCTTAATTAATTAAATTAAAATTAAATTAAACCTAAATGAAAATTTAGAATTATAGATTCCATCAAATCTATAAATTTGAAGTTCAAGGAGATCATTTATGGGAATTTCTTGAAAACTGATGATCTTATCCAGAAACCAAGGTTAAGGAGAGAAGAAGAGAACCGAAGACCAAGGCAGACTGATGAGATTAAAAAAATGGGATTCTCTTCCAAAATGACACTAGTGGCAAAAAAAAAAGCATGCATGAGAGTAGATAAATGAGAGAAGCAACTGAAGTTTCTTAGCAGTACTGAAGGTCAAGAGAAGATAAGTAAGGAATACGTCAACATATGAACCTACTTATTTAAATATCACTACAGCTTTCTCTCCATCCATGTATCTCTACTGAGCACTTCATAAATATTTTCCCTTAATATATGCACCCAAACACGAATAATCCAAGAAAACTAGCAAGATTTAACAGAAATGTTAAGATGATACCAACGTTCTTACCAGTTCAAATTCTCAAACTCGTGCCATTTTTAAAAAATATTTCTCTTGATAAATATAGTACCTAGGATGAGCATCATAGAAACAATAAAGGCAAATGATCATTGTAACATGTCCCACATACAAATTTAGGAACTTTTATTCCATTTGGTTCCACTACAATTTGCTCTTAAATTCACTCAAAATGCCATGATCCATCCTTATTAAACATTTTTCATGGGCACACAAAACACACTCAGATAAACCAAATGGAAATTTTAAAATGTACCTGCACAAAACCGCATGCCATGTAGTCACTGAATAAGGGTAGACTTGGGCGGTCTTCTCGGTAAACCGTGAGTCTGTAAGTGCTGAGGACTTCGCCATTTGCTTGAGATTCATCTACCACAAGAATTAGGATTTTGTTCATTCCTAACCCTAGAGGATAATTTGCAAAACTGAAAAAAGAGAAAGAAAAAAATAAGAGATAATGCCATTTGACTTTTAAAAAATCAATCAACACATTTTATTGCACACTTAACTATATGCTCAGAAAGCAGATGACTTTTGAGTTATGAAGGGTATATAATTTTCAAAGGAATGTATAATAAATAAATACAGTAAAATCCTGACTATGCCATGATTTATTCTGCAGGTCAAATCATATGCCCCATGCGCATATGAGACAGTGAGGTGGCAAAGTAGATGGTGTACTCGCCTTGGAATCAGTGTAGACTTAAACTCAAATTCTACCTCAATTGTGTGACCCTAAGTCATTTAACCACATTCAGTCTCGGTATCCTCAACTATAAAATGGCTATGATAACAGTGCCTACCTCACAGGGTTGCTGTGAAGATTAAATTAGGATATATGTATATGGCATATATATGTTTATAGGATATGTATATATTTATAGGATATATACATATATATATAATTTGCAAACCTTAAACTTAAATATAAATGTTAGCCATTATTATCATTATATGAAAGGACGTATATTATAATAATTTTCACTGTTTCTACTTCAAATAGAATTTCTGATTCATATTAATTGATCCTCAGGTTAAATTCTGGGCCAAAGAAATGTAGGTGATATATTTCTTTCAAGATAGTGTGAAGAATCTGTAAAAAAAAATCATTGTCATGGACACTAGCATTTAGTGGGGTTTAACTAAATTTCACAATTAAATCCAGAAATAGTTTGAACTATTGAAATAGTTGATAAAAAGGAAAAAAATGTACCAATGACTTAGAAAACCTGACCTCCTGGTCAGTAAATTATAGGCAACAAGCTCTACAAGCAGCCCCACAGTGAAGCCTCCTGAATATTTGCAAGCAGCTCCATGAAGGCAGAGCCTGTTTCATTGATCTGTCTTGGATCTCCAACAGCTAGCACATGCTTTCCAGATATCAGACACATAACCAATGCTTGTTGACTTGAGCTGAATGGACAGATATCAGAAATGTTAATTAAACCAATGGTTCTTGAAGTCTGGCTCTTGGCCTAGAGGTTCCAGAGCCTCTTTCAGGGGGTTCATGATGTCAAAATGATTTTCATAATAATACTAAAACATTCCTTCCCTATTAAAATACTCCTCTCTTTTCCAACTATATAATTTTGTGAGGCTATATTTTCTTCATATATTTCAACCAAAGCAACAAACTGCAACAGATTGAATGCAGAAGATGATATGAGAAACCAGCTGTCTTCCATTAAGCCAGGCACTAAAGAGATTTGCAAAAATATGTAAAACAATACCGTCCTTCTTGCCAAATTATTTTGTTTTATACATGTTATTTACTAACACAGTAATTTACTATTAATATGTTATTTTAAAATAATGTTAAAATATAGTCATTTTTGACAAAATATGTTATTCATGTATTTAATATACAATGGGTTTATTATTATTTTAAATGAATTAATAAATTGTATTGGTTTTAATTTATATCTTAAATATTTATAGGCATAATCTAAATAGACAAAAGTTCCTTGAGTTCCTTGATAATTTTTAAGTGTAAGTGGGTCCTCAATAATTTTTAAGAGTATAAAAAGGGGTCCTGAGACCGAAATGTTTAAGATTGCTGCCTTTAAAAAACCTTTGCCTTAAGCAAAGATTGGTCCTTAAAAGATTCTCCTGATTATTACCTATAACAAGATCCTCTATAATAGCCTAATACATCTGTGTAGTTTTTCCAAAATACAAATTGAAATTCTAGGTGATCTTAGTTCATATTATTATATAAAATTGGAAGGGAACTTTGAGGTCATCCTTTCTAGCCCTCATCATACAGATACAAGGTCCAAGTGTCCAAGGGAACCAATGTCTGAGGTGGGATCTGAGACCAGGTCTTCCTAACTCCAAGTCCAGCACTCTGTTCACTGTCCCATACCACCTCTCCAAAGTTATATGGATTGAGTAGATAAGTGAAGTATAATCAATAAAGGTGGATGTATTCCTTTAATGTCCTTTGGACAGAAGAATGATTTCACACTCCAGTCATTTCCCCAGTTGATCCTGCTTCTCAGATCTTCAATATTTCATGAAACTTTAAAGTCTGAGTTAAACATCTATTAGTAGTTTCCCATCATTCAGAAAGCATTCAATACTTGTACGTCTTTGCCCCAATACCTTGGCCCTGCCTTTTCATCCAGATGTACTTTGCACTGGCAATTAGAAGTCTCTGCTCCAATTGTTACTGTTATAACATCAAATGGGACTTCAGAGTGGTAGTATCTGATCTTTGGGTTAAATTCTGGATTCAGGTCCAAATGTGGATTTGTAAAGATCTGCTTGATATAAGATATTGTGTCTTTATCTGTTCCAAAAAGAAAAAAAAGCGAAATGATGAATATTCCAAAATACTATGCAATCAAAGTGGTTTATTTTTGCAATTTCAGTGGCCATTGATATTTTTTGTATCTTCAGGGCATTTCAAATTTGTCTAGTTTTGCAGAATTCTCTTCACAATACTCTTATTGGACTTTAGTTGGAGGAATGCTGCTCATTGCCTTTCTGAGCCTTTAAAAATGTAAGGACATGGGGGCAGCTAGGTGGCGCAGTGGATAGAGCACCGGCCCTGAAGTCAGGAGCACCTGAGTTCAAATCCAGCCTCAGATGGGACTTGACACTTGACACTTACTAGCTGTGTGACCCTGGGCAAATCACTTAATCCCAATTGCCTAAAAATAAAATATATATATATATATATAAAAAAACATAAGGACATGGAATAAGAAATTCTCTCTCCAGTGGGTTAATAAAATTTACATGACATTTACAGCATACATTGAGCAACTGTACTACAAGTGAGCAACAAGTGTGTGTGTGTGAGGAGAGAGGATAGAGTGCTAACATTGCCTGAAATGGAAGAATTCTAAGTGCCATTTAACTGGTATATCAGCTAATAGAGATAAGGGGATGGGCCGATACAGGACCTAGAAGGATACATGCAAAGTTATATTCCTCCAAAGAGATACAAAAAGTGTAAACATGCATATCAATTCAACATGTTCAAAACACTCTCTGCTCTTTTCAGCTTCCCTATTACTATTAAAAGGACCACCGTCCTCTCTGTCTCCCATATTTGCAACTTTGGCCTCTCCTTCACTCTTCACTCTCACTCATCCCAAATATCCAATCAGTTGGCAAATCTTGTCATTTTTGCCATGGAAAAATACTTCCCCTCCTTTCAACTCCCAGAGCTACCACTGTAGTTCAAGCCTTCGTTTTTTCTTGTTTGGACTACTACATTAGCTCTCTAATTGGTTTACCTGCCAGGTCTTTCTCCACTCTAATCCATTCTCAATACAGCTACCAAAATGTTTTTGTTGTGTTTTTTTTTTAAAGACTGGGTCTCCCTATTTCTTCAGGCTAGAAGGGCAGTGGCTACTCACAGACCCAATACTGATTGGCCTCTTAGAGAAGCTTTAACCTCACCAGATCTATCTTTCTGAAGGAGGAGGAGGAGGAGGTGAAGGAGAAGGAAAAGAAGAAGAAGGTGGTATTATCCTATCACTCCACTAGTTATCTAGGTACTCCATTTGTATGAGTCTCTGTCAATTCCAGATCTGGATTTAAGAAGTTTCTTATTGCTAATAAATCTATAGGGGTCACCCTGTATATTTAGCCATGAAGACAGTGATAGTAACAAAATACTACTGGAGGTAACAGCAGCAAAGAGAGTTCCTTCCCCACCAACAGCCACAACACTGGACTGGCAGCTATGGAAGAGGCTACTCCTACATAGACCTTTTCTGAGAACTGGATTGCAGTACAACACCTATTACTCACAGGCTTTGTTTTGGGTCTGGGCCTGTGATTTCATCCATGTGGGGGAACTCCTACTGTAGAAACTCCCTCCACTAATGCCAGTCTGCAACTTATCTGCTATTTATAGTACAAGAGAGTTGCCATGGGGTACTCAGAGATGAAGTGACTGACCAGGGCCACATAGCTGGAGAAAGCCATAGGAAAGAACTGAATCTGGCTGTTCCTGACTCCAAGGCCAAGCCCTTCCTCCTATCTACTACAACATGTTTCTATCATGCACAGTAACTTGAGTCCATCTATATATCTTGGAATTACATCTGGTGGTTTCCTGAATTTTGGGAATGAAAAACTGTTTAGGTACAACATAAAGCAAAAACAAACAAAGTAAGGCAAATCAAGGATGAATGAATGGTAATTTTGTTCCATAAAGACTAAGGTAAAAATGATGAAATAACTGACAAAACTTCAGTCAAATAAGTGGTCAATTCAACCAATCAGCTGGACTGATTTAATTGATCAGATTTTTCTGTTCAAGTACACTAACTGTAGACATAGCCAGCCTGTAGTTTGGATATAGCACCTCATACAATTGCTATTTTGAAACTTGAAGGCATAAGGGTGGGTGCTATGGTACTGGAACCAATGCTACAAAAGAACATTACTCTAAATTCATCCCACTAATTATGAATTAATTCAATCAACAAATATTTATTAAACAGCTAATATATACAAGACTTTATAAACACTGCGCTTGCAGTCAAGACGCATGAGTGTGCATCCTGCCTCAGGTGCTTACTAGTTGCGTAACCTTAAGTGTAACCTCTCAAACCCCTAGGTTCTTCATCTACAAAATGAAGATAATAATACCTGTAGCATTTGTCTTGCAGGATTCAAAGGAGGATTAAATGTTATAATATGTCAAGAGCTTTGGGAAGGTTAAGGCATTATGTAAATGTCATCTATTATCATCATCATTAATTACCATAATCATTTTTATTAAGTACTATAAAAATATGATATGGTTTTCACATTCAAAGCCATGCCTCCAGAGGACACTGTGACTTCAGCAAAGCCTTAGACTGTTTGAGCATTGCTTACTTTGACAAATAGAAGGGTATGTCAATAATAAGACAAAATATTTTTTCACCCATACAAAAGGTCTAGATATAGAAAAGAGAATTTGGAAAAGATTCCTTTTCCTAGGCAAATACCATATATTATACACTTATGCTAGTTAGTATTTAGCCAAGCAAGAGAATGGCAATTTACTCATATAAAATGTATACATGTTTATAAAATGTATTTCATATATTTTGTAATTTAATAAAGTATGTAAGTACATATTTTAGAAACACTAATGCTACATGCATTTTGCATTTTATATCTTCATTAACTCTGCAGGTTCTCAATGGAGTACATTATCTACCCACCCAAACCACTCATGGGGTGAAATGGATAGTCATTCTATTAAGTCTGCTTTTATGTGTGTATTTTTGTTCATTTTATTGGAAAGGTTGCACCTCTAGAGTGAGCACTATGCCCCAGAGCCCTGCCAGCTTCTTCGTTTAGACCTGACATCCTACTCAATTGACTCACTGATGCTACCTCTCAGAACACCTGGTGTTTCTTTGGCCACATTCCCATTCAAGTCTTGACTTGAAGCATCCCTGATTAGCACAGGAAATCTGTGGAGGACCAGCCTGAAGTAGGGTGAGAACAGACTGAAGAACTTATTTGGCAAAACTATGTGGGAGGCAATGGCTGTTTCTGTCTGCTTGTAATGGATTTCTTTTAAATCAGGAGTTATATTTTCCTCTTGAGGATTGATTATGAGTCACATTAAACAGAATATACTACTCTCTTAAAACTAATCCACCTATTCTGTGTCACTACTTCCAAATATTTTTATCTAATAATTTGACACATAGAAAAGAGAAAGATTAATTCTTATGACCCAGGGAGAACTAGATATTCTGACTTTGGAAAGGTTTTCATTTATAAGAAAATGTGAAAGTATTTCATTCGGCTGTCCTATTCATTTCTAGTCAAAACAAAGGTAACAACTCATATTTGGAAAACATTCAAGCTGAAAAGCTGAAAGAATGACTAATATCTCTCAGGTTCACAATGTTTTATTTTGGAACTAACATATATCAGCATACTAAATGTGGCACTTTCAGGTTTAAAGAATAACTCAGATTGATAATAGCATGTCCTCACAACAATTCTGTCAGATAGGCAATATATTTATTATTACAGTGTTTAATTTTAACTAATCCATAAATTAGTATTAATTTATCAAAACATTCAAGTTCACAAACAGGCCATTTTGATAACCAGTATCTCTCTCACATGGTATCACATTAAAAATGATGATACTATTAACAATCTATAAAGTATGTTCAAAAGATTAGCATGGTTTCCTAATGACTGCAAATAAGGGTAGAAATTTATCTAAAACATGTATTAATCTATCTCAAAATGCTACATTTAGAGGTGGAATAAATCTGGTTAATTTTTACAAGAAAACACTAATTCTATAATGACTCAAGAATATTTGTCTTTAATGTAGAAGACACCAGATGTCCTACACTAAATTCTTCACTACTTCAACAATTCATGTTTATGTGAGTATTGGTACTATTCCACTGCTAAAATGAGCAACTCCTCTATAACTCAGTGGAATGGGCTTTGAGAATTGCTAGTAATTCATCTCCATGTGGCTAACACACTTATGAGTCTGTGCTACACTGATCCTTAGATGACAGGCATATAGTACATTAAATCCATACTTGAAACTTCTTCACCTTGATAGGACATGACATATAAGAACACCATGAATGGGCATCAGAAGGGTTTTATTGATGTTCAATTAGACTTAATATCAAAATTAAAAAATACATCCTTAGAGAACATCTAGTACAGAGTCAGACTTGTCTCAAATGGTCAGCAAAACTCCTGAGTGAAACCTGAACCAGATCAAAATATAATTGGAAAATGTTTAACAAAATAAATAAAAATATAACTAATGTTAATTTGTGGTTTTCTAAGTCAACACAAGGCAGCAGGGATTGTTTCTTTTTGAATTTGACACAATTTGACCACAAATCTAGTCTAACCTCTTCTTTTTACAGATGAGGAAATTAAGGCCCAGAGAGATTATGTGATTTGTCCAAGGTCACAAAACTAATTAGTGGAAGAGTCAAGATTTGAACTCATGTTTCTTGACTTCTTGTCCAGTTCTATTTACACTATGTGTCAGCTACATATCTATTATGAAAATTTTGTTTCATATATCTTTCTAAGTCAAGAGTAATCTTTTTTCATTATTTCACCCTCCAAATAACACATCTATTGCAACTTTATGAATAAATTCCCAAGGGGTGGGGGAACTGAGCCCAGATGGAAAATTAGAGGCAGCAACCCAGCTGAACGTTCCCATCATTCCTCTAGAAACAACTTTAAAATAACACCTCACATCAAATTTTGAAGTAGTAGAACCAACAAAGGGTCAGGGTGAGACATTTTTCCATAAGACAACTTAGAAGGTCCACAGAAATCTGTGACATCAGGGTGGGCACCATCTGGGAGCATAGCAACACTACTAGTGGCAGGCTTTGTAAGGTGGCTTAGTAGTTGGCAGCAGCAGCAGCAGCAGCCACAGCTTCAGGAGTTCTCAGGCCAGAGATGGTAAGACGGTCAAACAACTGCTCAGACAAAGATTACGGGGGATCTTTTACCGGCAGTAGGTGCAGCTGGTGCTGATTGGCACTTCTGTTACCCATACACAGTTCTGCATTTTCCCTTTTGTCTGCCTCCCAAACCATAGAAAAGGCTTCCTTAAATCCTTCTACCCTCTTAAGCAATAATTTCCTCTCTCTCTGTCTTTATTACCAGATTCCTTGAAGTAAAAGTCTATAGGTTAAGCCCTGGTTACCTCTCCATCAACACTGACTTCATTGTGCGAAGAGTTCTTTCTCTGTTTCTGTCTCTCTCTGTTTGTTTCACTCTCATTGTCTCTCAAGTCAACAACATAACAGTTCCAGTGCAGAGAGAGTTTCTTATAGTTGGTCACAAGAAAGCAGGGGCCTTGGTTGCAGTTCCAGGGAGATGAGGAGTGGCAGCAGAACAGGGGCCCTTCCTGAGTAATGACCAGAGTGCAGAGCAGGAGAGCAGTGACCATACCTCTCCCAGGATTATACCACCATGGAAGCACTGAAAACTTGCAGACCCCCAGAACTAGCTCTGAAAACAGCAGCATGAAAAAGCCTGAAGTTTGGCACGGTGACTCCACTTTCAGGTGAGTGGATCCCAACTTTAACATAAAGTTCAAAGTCAAGAAACAGGCTAGAAAAATGAGCAAACAACAAAAAAAGAACTTGACCATAAAAAGCTACTACAGGTTGACTTAGTAGTTGATACATAACAGAACAGAAAAAGTGTGTCTTCTTCTCCACTCCATCACCTTCGATCATCCCTGTAGATTTGAGTAATCACACTGATGATCTAACAACCTGACCTCACAGTTCCCTTAATCTCAACAACAACTTCTGAATTTCACATCTAAGTCTCTCACTAACATGGACATACTTTGAATTCTAAGATCAGGCTGTTCGAAATTTCGTTGTCTGAACAAAGCTTCTTATTCCTCCACTTTTAACGCTTGTTCACACAGACTAAATTTACTGTTTTTAATCATCATCAGCTGCAGTCACTCCAACCTCTCCTGATTTTCCCAGTCTTTCCCTCCAACTATGGCTGTTTCTTCCTCTCTGTCTTGGTCGCTGTCATTTCAATGATTCACTAGCTATTCCTTGTCCTTTGACCTACTGACATTCCCACACAGCTAATCTTCAAACCTGGATAATCTCTGCTATAAAATTCTCTGCTTCTATTCCCATCCTGCTGAGCAGCACTGGAAGAAGGAATGTTAACTTCATCTACCATAAATTTATGATTTATAACTTCAGCTGGTGCCTCATGGCTGCTTGATGAACATTTCATCAATAATAGATTCTCCAGCTCATTCCCCTGGGATGTTCCAAACCTCTAATATTTTTCCTAAGCTGCTGGGTATCCAATCACTCCTAACACTCAGCACATTTTTAATCCCTTCTTTTCCTGCTTTCCCTCTCTTAAACTTCTAGATCAGAGAACAGCTGGGATTGAGTAGGGGTAAAGAAAGATTTCTCTCTTATCCCATACCTCCCAGGAGCAGTAATGGCAACCTTAAGACACCCACATGGAAAGCCTGAAAGGGAAGTTCCTAGAACTCTAGTTTCTGGTTACCATCCTCTACTTTTCTGTTTCCTTTTCTGAGCACTTTTCAGAGATTAGAGTTCCTGAAAATGGATTTTCCATGTGAGTTTCAACATTCTTAAGAGATCAAGAGTTCCTGAATTCAATTGTTCAGACTAGTGCCTTTCTCACAAAAATAACAATAATAACATTAATTTTCCCTTCTAGAGCAAGAAAACTCCTCAACATCCTGCTTCATTCTGAAGGAAGAAGATCTTTACCATAGATTCTCCCTGAAGTTGAAAAATTAAAGATATGCCAGGGAAAAATAAGAGGCTTGAACCTTGTCAACCACTGCTAATCTATGCCATTTCTGGGTCATCCCTTCATCATCTAGCCATCATCATCATTCTTTCCCAACCAGAACCTAAGATTCTACCCCTGGGTCTCTCAGCTCTGATAAGTGAGCTTTTGACCAATTTGCTGGGGCTCAGGCCTCCCCATGAAGTCCCCTACCATATCCTCACCATGCCTCCATCACAGAGTTCCTTATCCCTCTCCATCTTCCAGTACCTTTCTTCTTCTTTTTCTTCTTTTTTTGTTGGCTAGGCAATGGGGTTAAGTGACTTGCCCAGGGTCACACAGCTAGTAAGTGTTATGTGTCTGAGGCCAGATTTGAACTTGGGTACTCCTGAATTCAGGGCCTGCGCTCTATCCACTGCATCCAGTACCCTTCTACATGTTGTTTTCCTCAGTTAGAACAGCTTATTTGTATTTGTATATCCATTACTTAGGACGTTACCTAGCAATACGATATACTTAATTGTTATCTTATCATCTATATTTCTCCTTCCCTCTCTTTGTTTCTTTCTCTTTGTTGTTTCTTTCTTTCTCTTCCTTCCTTCTTTCATTCATTCCTTCCCTTCTTTCTTTCTTTTTATCTATCTCCCCTGCTAGCATTCTCCCTTTTGTCTACAATGGGTTCATGCCTCCTAAACCATAGAAAAGGCTTCCTTAAATCCTTCTGTACTCTTAAGGGATAATTTCCTCTCTCTCTCTTCATTACCAGATTCCTTGAAGTAAAAGTCTATAGGTTAAGCCCTGGTTACCTCTCTATCAACATTGACTTCACTGTGCGAAGAGTTCTTTCTCTGTTTCTGTCTCTCTCTGTTTGTTTCACTCTCATTGTCTCTCAAGTCAGCAAACATTTATTAAGCACCTACTATCTCACTAGGAGGCAGCTAGATGGCTCAGTGAATAGAGCGCTGTGCCTGGAATCAGGAAGACCTGAGTTCAAATGCAGCCTCAGACACTTACTAGCTGTGTGACCCTGGGCAAGTCACTTAACCTCTGTTTGCCTTAATCCACTGGAGAAGAAAATGGCAAACTATTCCTTTATCTTCACCAGGAAAACCCCACAGTCAGTACTGGTGTACTATGGTCCATGGCGTCATGAAGGATTGGATACAACTCAACAACAACATTATTGTCCTTGATTTTGCTCTGTCTTCATCTCTGTGTCTGTCTGTCTCTCCTCTCTTTTATGGTTCTGTATTGGCAGAATTTTAAGAGACCAGTTTCACACTCCTCGACAAGAGTTCTATTACATCTGCCATTAAAATGCACTAGCTTCACATATATAGAACAATCCTCCAGTTCCAAGAAGTCAACATGTACTCTTTTCCCACCCCTACAGTATTCCTGTTTTGTCTTTGTCACTGTACTAACAGAGGTTCTTTATGGTTCTATGATCCCTGATCTTATCTTCTCTGTTTAAATTCTCCCTTGCCAATCTTTTCTACTCCCACAGTTTCTACTACTACCTCTACACAGATGACCCTTATGCTGAAATGTGTATGTTTCTCAGATCACTCCGCTGAGCTCAAGACTCATATCTCCAGCTGCTTACTAGATAAAGCTGCCTGTATGCTTAACTAACCCCTCAAATTTAATATGGCCAAGAGTGAACTTCTTTTTTTACTCAAAACCTCTCTCTCTTTTTGATTTCCCTATTTCTGTCAATTACACTATCAAACATCTGTAGTTGAAAGCTTTGTCTTATCTTGGGTTCTTCCTTCTTCCTCACCTCCCACATCTAATCAGTTGCCAAATCCTCCTGGCTCTACTTCCACAATATCTCTCACACCTGTTCCCTCCTTTCTATTTCCATTGCCAAAAGAGTACAGGTCATTGTTGCATCCTTCCTGGACTATTTCTTCCAAACAGATCTTCCTACTTCCTCTTTCTTCTCCTTTCAATCTATACCTCACACTGCTGCCAGAATAAATTTCCTTGTGCACAGGTCTGATCATGCCATTCCTCTATTTAAAACCATTCAATGTCTTCAAGATGTTCCATTGTTTGACACAACCCAATTTTCCAGATTTATTTCATATCTGACACTTTCCCCCATATACTTTACACTCCCATCAAATTAGAGGTGCAACTGTTTTTGTTTTTGTTTTTTTGTGCATACTCTATGTTCTTCTACCTGTGTACCTCTGCCATTATGTATGCCTGGAATGCCCTCCCCCTATAAATGCCTCAAGAATAAGCTCAAATGGCATTGATCAATTCCTAATGAACAAGTACTTATTCAGCCCAAACTTTGTGCAAGACACTAGAAAAGGAGCTCGGAATACACACATACACAAATGAAAAAAAAAAAAAACAATCTCTGCCCTAAAGGAGCTTATATTTTACTGAGGGAATATATCACAGAAACAGATAAGTGCATACACAGTTTGAGGATGGAAAAAGCACTGACCACCAGGAGGAATCATCTCCTGCTTATAGCCTTCCTTAATCTTAGTTGGAAAAGATATGTCTTTCTTCCCTCTCAAAGATCCCCCAGCACTTTGATTGGACTTTTCTTATGCATTCCATGTAAACTGTTATGTATTACAGTTATGCAGAGCATATATCCTGCAGAAGTCTGGTAAGGCCCTACTGAATCCCTCTTACAAAATACAAGGTTCTGTTGAAAAGGTAAACTCATTGTCAAGGTGAACTCATCATTACCAAGGTCAAAGTAGATGAGGGTTCTAATTTTCACAGGATATTAATTTGCCTCGGGGCAAATGATACCCTATCCCTGATAGTGATTTTAATGGGTATTAATTAATTAATGAATGGGTATTATTACCCAGCTAACATCATCTTGTTAATGAAGTTAACATCTGAGTTACTTTTATATTTGGCTTTTAAAAAGTGAGAGACACATGACAGCTAGGTGGCTCAGTGGATAGAGCACTGGCCCTAGAGTCAGGAGGACCTGAGTTCAAATCCAGCCTCAGGCACATAACACTCCCTAGCTGTGTGACTCTGGGCAAGTCACTTAACCCCAATTGCCTTACCAAAAAAAAAAAAAAAGTGAGAGACACAGAGAGAGGACCAGAGCTGAGAGGCACCCAGAAAGGAGAAGCATTATATAAACAGTGAATTAAACTTAGTCTTCGAAGAAGTACTGGTGATGGTGGTTGTAGACACCTCCAGACAACCACATGGTCCCAGACATGACAACAGATATAGACCATATTAGAGTGTCAAAGGGTGCCTGGATTAAACTGTGTCAACCAAGTGACAGCAAACACAGAGTTATGGTGTGCAGAAGCAGACTTGAATCTTGACCTTCATTGGTGCTATGAGTTACGTGTACTATGCTTGAGTGCTTCCCATTGTGGGGAAACTTTGAACTGAAGTTAATCTCACCATAAACCTAGAAGGCTGTACTGGCCCATTATTGAGGTGGTACTCACCAGAGAGAGGGTCTTGCAATAATTCTTTGGAAATTTTGAGAACTTTCCTCTTGAAGGAGATGCAGGGTTCAATGCCATGCTAGGACAATAAGTTTGGAGGACTGTATGAGTCCTTTGGAAGGTGAAGTTCACCAAAGAGGGAAGGTCAGGTGTTGACTATTAATAGGCTTGCGATGCAAGTCTTCCACTTTGGTCATGTTAAATAAAATTTGCCCTACGTACAATGTTATTTTAGCCTGAGGGCTTGCATGGAAACTAAGGGAATCACCTTTTTTTTTTGTACAGACCTAGATATGAGCCAAATATTTGTGTTTCTAGGAGCAACTCTGAGTGAGAGCATCTGCCAAATGTATGACTGGTAAGAAACTCCTAATATTGAACCCAGTCTTGATAAATCCAGAGTCTCAGTTCTAGGACACAGGCTACAGTCATTTGTGTATGTGTTAAATTTTCCTACTATCATAAGCTCCATGAGTACAGGGACTATGTTCTAACTAAACATCCTATCTCCCTCAGAATCTAGCCCAGTGTTGCATACATAACATGGGTTGGGTTGTTTTATCGCTTGGTTTTGAACCAGATCTATGATTTCATTAGTATAGAAAATTCCCAGTGAGGAAACACCCTCTACCATTGCAGATAAGCAACTCTTCTGCAACTCAGTCTTGGAGAGTTGCCTAGGGCACTGAAGTTGTTGTGATGGCAAGCCTAGAGTCTGACAGCCAGGATGTGTCTGTGAACTCACAGCTTCCTGATGGTGAGGATGACTCTCTATCACCGACACCAGGCTGTCTCTCTACCTCGGAATGAAATTTGCTGAAAATGAATTAAAAGCTCAAATGTCCCCATACACTAAAGAATTGATGAATAGACTCAAAATTTATTCAAAGCTGTATTAGGCTTGGCTTGATTATTCTGGTAAGGGAAAAAAAAATCAGTGGCAACTTACCATTACTGCAATGTATCTCTTTGGTCTTATTCGTTAAATGTGGCACTAAAGGGGAAAAAAAGTATAAATTTGTATTAAAATTACTTGGTAGGAGGAAAATAATACAAATTAAATAATTTCAAGTACATGAAGATTGAAAATTTTTTTAAAAATTCAATTCTTTTTTTAAAAAATTACTTTAAATATCTAAGACCTTATAAGGAAAATCAGAAGTTCAAAAAGAATGAATGTATATCTCATTCAAATCCTCAAATGTTATTTTATTCAGATAGGAAAGTAGTAAGGAAAAGACTCAAATAACTTGATCAATTTAGATATTCAATTGTCTGAAACGTCTTGTCACATTATTCTAAATCTGTGATTCTGTGACTACAACAAGGATGTCAACTTAGGAGTAGCTATGTGGTACAGTGGATAGTGTGGGACTTTGAATCAGGAAGGCCTTAGTTCAAATATTGTCTCAGACACTTTCTAGCTGTGTAATCCTGGTCAAGTCTCTTAACTTGTCTCAGTTTCCTCATCTGTAAAATGGGGGTGAATAATAGCACCTATCTCACAAGGTTAACGTGAGGATCAAATAAAATAACATGAAGTGCTTTGCAAATTTTCAAGTGTAATACCAATGCTAGGTACCATTATTATTGATCTGGGATCTATGGACAAGGGAATCCATTAATAGATTGAACTTGGAAAAGAAAAAAAATACATCTTTATTTTCACTAGTCTCTAACTGAAATTTACCATTTCCTTCAATTGTCTGAAAACATTATCTTGAGAAAGCTTCATAGGCTTACCAGACTGCTAAAGGAGTCCATAACACATACAAAGAATAAAAAACATTGATCTACAGTTTCTACAATCATCAGAAATACAGAAATTCCATTAACCTTCAAAGTGTGTTCTGGCTCCACCGACATTTGCCAAATATTACCTCTACTCCTTGTATGCAACCAAAAATCTACTTATAGCTAACTTAACAAAAGTTCTTACTACTGTGTGCCATGCCAGGCCATGCTAAGTACTGTAACACAAAGAAGGCAAAAATATGATTTCTGCCTGCAAAGATATCACATTTTAATGAGAGGGACAATGTGCGAAAAACTATGTATTTGGAAGCTACATAGAGGGTAACTAGAATTTAATTAGAAAGGGAAGGCATTGGGAGTAGAGGAGACTAGGAAAGGCAGTGTAGATGGTGGGATTTGAAGTGAGTCTTGAAAGAAGGCAGGCAAGTTAGGAGGTAGGGGGGTGGAGGAAGAGCTCTTCAGTCACGTGGGCAAGAGACAGAGAGTACCATATGTGAGGAACTACAGGAGGGCAGTGTAGCTGCATTACAGAGTATGTAGAGGGAAGTAAGTGTAAGAAGACTGGAAAGCTAGGAAGGAGGCAGCTTATGAAGGGTTGATCCTAGAGGTAATAAGGAACCAAATGAAGTCACTTAGCAGGATAATGATAAGGTCAAACCTGCACCTTAAGAAAAGCAATTTTCCAGCTAAATGGAGAACAGATTAGAATGGGGAGATACTTGAGGCAGGGAAACCAACCAGATTACTCCCAGAGTTCAGGTGATGAGGGCTATGTAAGGGTGTTGGCTATGTGACTGGAGAGAAAGGGACATACAGAAGAGATCTGGTGAAGGTAAAAGTGACTCTATTTGACAAGAGAATGAATATGATGGGTGAATGCAAGTGAAACTGAGGATGACACCATCCTGGATGAAAAGGGATATCAGGGAGAATAATGGTGTCCTTGACAATAATAGTTCAGCTGGGAAGAAGGGAGAGTTTTGGGGAAAAGATACTGAGTTCTATTTTGGACATGTTGAATTTGAGATGCTCATGTGATATACAATATGAGATGTCCAAAACGTTATAGAGAAATGGGGTTCAGGCTAGATAAATAGATCTAGGAATCATCAGCACAAAGATAACTGAACCTCTGGGAACTGGTAAGATCAATAAGTGAAAGAGAAAATAAAAGACCCACAACAGAACTTTGGGATAGACCCAGAGTAAGTGGACATGACCTGGATAAAGATCCATTAAAGGAGACTGAGAAGCAATGGTTAGGCAGGCAGAGAACCAGGAGAGAGCAATATTACAAAACTCTACAGAGGATACACATTTAGGAGGAAATGATAATTGACACAGTGTCAAAGGGTCAACTTGATTTCTCACCCTGGTTTCCTTTCAGCCCTGAACACATGGAACAGTACTTATTTTCATAATAAAATAGTGCCATTTTCTCCTTACCTATGATATTTTCACCTGCATCCAAGGGAACTCTTGGCTTAATGTTATCTGGAAACAGATTCCTGTGAATTCAATGCCAAATATATTCTTGATCAACAAAATGAACAAAATCATTTAAAAAAACACACACACACATCTAACATTCCCTATGTCTTTGTGTGTGTGGATGATTATATATATAAAAATAGATAAACACTCCTTGGATTCTATTTCTCAGTATTGACAGTGTGGCCTCATATAAGATGGGTGAAAATTCACCAGGTTTGAGTAGTAGCTGATTTGTAGAAAATTGGGACACAAAAAAACATTTTCAGGTGAGATTCAGAACTAAGCAAGTATTGATAACAAGGGCTCGGAAGAATTCATTCACTCAAGCACTAAGGAAAATTTACAAGCTTTGGAAGCCCCAAATCTCATGTAACAAGCTACTAGTTGGATGAAATAAGCCATGAAACATAGTTTGAGAAGAACAGACATATAGTTAAAATAACAGAAGTGTAGCTAGAAAGGATAAATAGCTAACATGTGGTCAATTAATGACTAAGGACTCCTATTTGAGAACCGATTAAGGATCCTGGATGATGGGTGTTGTTTTTGCCTCTTTTTCCGTTGAATTCCTAAATACAGGATCAGATTGCTCCTAAAATCTTGGATCTTGGCAAAATATATAGCAAAGATACATATATTGTTCATTCTTTTATGTTTTCCTATTAAAATCAAACTAAGTCTACATTGACCATGAGAGCTCATTAACTTGCTCGTCTATCTTAAAATCATGGTTCCTATTGAAATTTCACAGACCATCCTAAAAACTTCCCCTCTAACAAAATATATGAAGTTATTTACTTAACTACTCAGATGGGTCTGTGATCGCATCCATATGGATCACATCCATATTACCTCTGTGATACCGATCATAACCCATCTGGGCCTGCTTATCCTATGCAATTCTTTTCCACATCCTCTCCTAAGTCCACATGGTACTCACTCAATATGCTGGAGGCCATCTCCTGACATTGTAAATATACCATGGAGCATTAGGGCTGTCCATCTGTTGTATCTTGCTCTTATCATTTAACTAGTCCAGGTTCTTTGCACATATATTTCTTTGATTAATTCTTTACAAGATTCTTTCTCAAGATCCTTTATTTGTTACATGTTTAAGTCTATATATGCAAAATATGTGTCTCTACCTTGCCCTCACTTTTAATTCTTTGGAGACCATTGCATTCTGTGACTTGTAGGTATAAACCAACCAAAACTACTAAGATATTGTCATTAAAAAGATAGATCTTTGTTTTTGGGAGACTTTTGACATCATCAAAGAGCACTATAATTTACAAAAGCACAATACAATTCTCTCTCTCATCCTCATGTCTAGTTCTCTCCCAATTTGTTGTCCTCTTATACTGTCTATACAAGAAACATCCACTGATGGACAAGTTCTCATTAAAAAGTTTGTGGTTGGGGCAGCTATGTGGCGCAGTGGATAGAGCAGCAGCCTTGGGTTCAGGAGGACCTGAGTTCAAATCCGGCCTCAGACATATAACACATAAGTGACCCTGGGCAAGTCACTTAACCCCATTGCCTAACCAAAAAAAAAAAAAAGTTTGTGGTTGAAGCCATAGATGTGATGAAGCCAATTAGCAGTCATTGGGTCATAGGGCTAAAATCCATTGGTTGCCCTCCAGGCAATCTTAGTTTTAATAGCCCACAGGCATGTAGCTATGGGAAGATGTGTACATATATTGGATAAAATTGTAGTCTAATTTCTAAACTCTCTTTGGACAGCATCATTTAAATATTTTGCAATGTCCTTAGGCTGCAAGTTGTTCTTGATTTGAATTTTCATTGGGTCACTGAGGAAGTAATAACAGAACTAACCTGAGTCTGTTGACTTTATGATCTGCCCAGTATCAACCACTACAGTTAGTAACAGAAAGTTCATTCCATCCATCTTACAAAGGAAGTATAAAGGTTCAATGCAGGTTCTTTGAGGAAAGCACTTGTCATTCTTTTTAATCACTCTATCCAAGAAGCTAACAAGAGGTGTTCTTGGTGACCACACCATTTTAAAAATGAAATGAGATACAGAGAAAAATAAACATACTAACCATATCTAATTTCTCCCAGTGTCCCAAATTGGACCAGTCTACCAAGTCTACTTTCAATAGTATGCTCTTCTAGATGACTCTTAAAGTGGTTGAAGGAAGCTCTTCTTGCAGTGACCCCAGAGCATGCATCTAGCTAACCAGAGAGTTTAGAAAGAAAGCAAAAGAAAGATGGTCTTCTCTTCATACCCAAGAGCATACAATGAGAAAAAGCACTACCGGATTGGGAGATTATAGCTTTAGAGCTAGAAAGAATCTGTGAGGTAACTGAGTCTAACCCCACACTTTGTATAAGGTCACACAGGGAGTAAGAGGTAGAGCTGTAATTCAAATCCAGGTCTTCTTATACCAGAGTCTTTGCTCTTTCCACTATACTGGGTTTTAATGTTTTCTTCTACAAAGTAACTGCATAATTTGAGGAGAAATTATATTCACTTACAGTGGAATGCTTGGCATGGAGATATTTCACTACCTAGTGATACCTCTACAACTGAGTCTAAAAAGCTTGATGACAACTCATACGTAAATCCTGGGATTATTGTAAAGGTCCAATCTAGCATACTGAGGTAATTATGACAAGAAACAGCTACCTATTTCCAGGTCAAAACTAAATCACATTTTATCCAAATCTATACTGAGAAAATACTACAGGTGTACCTCATTGGAAATATGCTCCTGAAAAATTGAGTGTAAACTAGTTTTTTATCAATGAAATCACATTGTAATATACTGTGTGGGGCAGGGGGGAGGAGAGTTCTTTCTAAAGGTGTTAGTCAAGTCTTTGTAAAGCAATATTACCTCTAATTTAAAATGTATATTTTACATAGAATCAGAGAAGGTTGGAGAGTGATTCCAGAGATCCAACCCCCTCAGTTAAGTAGAGAAACTGAGACTTAGAGAGGTTAAAGGAATTGCCCAAGATCACACAGATAATAAGAAAGAGACCTTAGAGTTGAACACAGGTCCTAGGACATGAGAATCAGTACCTATGCCACTATATACACTGCTACTCGGGTTTATCCATTTTAGGGTATTTTATGGGCAAATAGGTGTTGGCAGGGTAGCTAGGTGGCACAAGGAGATAGAGTGCTGGGCCTGGAGTCAGGAAGACCAGAATTCAAATTTGGCCTCAGACACTTAGTTGCTGTGTGACCCTGGGCAAGTCATTTAAACTTGCCTCAGTTTCCTCACCTGTAAAAGGAGCTAGAGAAGGAAATGGCAAACCACTGCAGTATCTTTGCCAAGAAAATCCCATATGAGGGCACCAAGAGTTGGACATGACTGAAAGGACTTAACAACAACCACCTGTTCTTCATTCCTATAACGCAGAGCTCAAAAGTACTAGTATTAAGGTTTGCATTTGGTCTGTTTAGAGGCTAACGTCTATTAATTTAAAGCTCTTAACTTCTGTGCTTAGCGCATAATTGGCAACTGTTCCTTGTTAAATGAGATTTTTCCCCTCCCTACTCCTATCATGTTGATACAAGCAGTTGAGTCTTAAGCTACTAAAGAGTGAAGAAAAAAAGTGGAATCTAAGTAGTGTAATTTTATAAAACGTTCAACTTTTCTGACGGCAGATTTTTTTTTTTTACCTTTTCTGGGGCAGAATTCCAGGTGGGAAAAAATTGCAGAGTTGTAGGCATTGATAAATCCCAGTGTTAAAATAATGCTATCTAAGAATAAGGTATCAACTTGACCAAGGGGGAGATGTATTGTTCGGTAAAAGACATCCTTACCTGTGATTTGCTTGTTTCAGAGGTGAATCTCTCAAACTATTCTTGTGTTTCCTATGAAAGAAAAAAAAAGAATTAATACTCACTTTGAAGTTAAAATTGTCATTGAAAGATGAGAAGCAAGAATTAAGCCCTGGTTCCTATTAACGCCCTCCTAGGAATAGAGTTTATTTGTTATATTATAGCTTGCTGAAATTTGAGAACTTGGGAAAAGCTGGCTGGTGAGAAAACTCACCAAAAAAAGACCTCAACATCTTTTAATATGTTATGAAATAAAACACTTTAAAAAGCCGCAGTGCAAAGAGCATTGAACTTGGAGTATGGAGGACCTGAATTCAAATCCTATATCAGATGCTTGTCTGACCCTACACAACTCACCATCTTTCAGGTTCTTTCTCTGTAAAACAGGGATAACGATAGTACTTCAAAGAGTTTTTGGTAAGCATCAAATGAAACATTATGTGTAAGGCATTTCACAAATCTTGTAAGTGCTATAATAAATATCCTTTATCATTAGCTATCATATGAAATGATCACCGATTATGTGGATTTCAGCTGAATTGAATATATGACAACACTGAGGAATAACATTTTAAAACTTAGTTTCGAACCCCAAAACCTTCTACCTTTGACGAGGTCTGCTAATTTGAGGGAGGAAAATTATTTTTTTCTTAAAATCATGACAGTTTAAAATAACTTCTAAAATATTCTCAAGGGAAGTTCTAATAACCATGTAAAGACTTAGATTATTATAGGAAAAAGTCTGGCCAATCATTCTCCATCTCTCCTCAAACAGGTGGACCACAGGACATTAGATTTAAACCAAGAAAGATTTCCTGATATTAAGAGGAGGAAGAGGAAGCCTGAAGGACTCCTGGGAGGTTCTATCTTTTCCGGAAGTCTTTTCTTAAAAGGATAGATTTTCACTTCTCCCAGAGGGCGGAGGTAATCCTGATTTGAAAGAAGAGGGATAACAAACTCCCCCAATGTTTCTCCATAATAATAGCTAGCATTTACATAGCATTTTAAAATTAAGTGGCTTGCCTATGGTCACATTCACTTCATTAAACACTTATCAAGTACCTACTAAGTGCCAGGCACTACCTAGTTAATTGTCTGAAATAGGATTTGAAGCTATGTTTTCCTTATTCCAAAGCCAAAGATAGCTTTGGCTTTGCCAAATTACCCTAGGCCAGTAGAGAAGTTGGAAAAATTATAGATCATAGAATGTTAGAGCACAAATATGTTTCATTCTGTCATCCTGTGTTCACAAACCAACTAAATAAATCCAATTATTCTTCCAGTCTGATAGCTAGTTGATAGCTCATGAAAATCTTGACACATGTCTTGTTTTTTCATAGCCTCTCTGATGTTCCCCCACCTCAGATGCATATCACAATGACACCACACTGCAAAAATTTCATTCTGAACATTGCCTTATAGGGGAATCAGGGCTTATTGGCTCTTCTATAGGAATGATTTGCAACTTGTCATCATATTTTTATCTCACTTTTTGAAGCTCACTGGTGTCCTTATGGTTTGCATATTTTGGAGTGAGTTTTTGGACAGTCTCTTTATTTCTTCTCCTCCCTTTTCCCTCTTGCCCCCTGCCACTATGAGTGAGGGCCATTTCAAATCAAACCGTTCTAGTCTAAAGAGTTTCTGATTACATACCCTTAACATGCATCTAGCCTAACAACATAGCTCTCCTATCCCAAGAATGAAAACTTCTCGGCAAATGTGTAAACATATTACCATTCTAAAGAATAGAGCTGAGTCTTTTTATTTGTGAGCTGTAGTTCTTTGAATAAATTTAAGAGGGACCAGTGCTGGGTCAGAACTGAACCATGTTTTCCCATAGGATCTGCCACGTAATAAAATTCACGCATAAAAGCTTGAATCCCAGGAGCAGTTGATGGGAAAAGCTGAGAAGAAAATGGAACAAATATAAATCTGTTAGGAAAGGATATCAGAATAACTTGTAGAAAAAGTAAAAAATAAAAATGTAATGCTCTTGTGGAATGCCACATAATCTAGCATTTTAAAAAGAATATGTTTTAAGAATAATAGTCAACAAAATCCATTTTTAAATGGTTATATGATGTTCTCTATGGAACTGAAAATAGTACTCAGTTGAGTGGGAGGATGAAAAGAAATCCCTTATGGTTAGAGTTTATTTAGGATAGAATAAGTAATGCCAATAGAACAAAGGAAGTTAGTGTCTGTTCTCTCACCACCCTTAGTGTTAAGGAATTGATACTGTTGCTTTTTTCCTCAGCACACAGCCTTCTAAGTCCTCATACCAGAATCTTGGGAGATGTTCTCCTTATATTCATGATGCCTTATCTCACATCATAAACTCTAAGAAAAGCGGAACCAGGTCTGCTTCACTTTCTTTGTATTATGTCCAAAAAGAAAAAGTACTATTAAATATGGACATTAACTTACTGCTGGATAATGATGAATTTGGAGTTCATCCAAATTGGTATTTATGAAGGAATCATCTTTGAGAAAAATATTTTCCTTTGAATTCATCAGAGAAGCTTCTCCAGCCCAAGGCAAATTATAGAACATCTTTATTAATAAAATTAGCTAGTAAGTTGGTAATCTTTCATGTCCCAACATTCATCAAGTAAAAGATATTAACCTTCATCTTTACTATATTACCATAAATTGTGTTTTAATCCATCATTTATCAGAAACTAATTTATTAAAAACTGTACGTGTTAAATTAGTAATTATTAAATCAATGATTAACTTCATTTAAATGACTGAGTTTTGGATTAGACCTTTTAAAAAGAGTTTGCATCAACAGAGTCATTAGAAAATTCAGATTTATTAATTTAGTCAAATATAAAAAGCAATGTGAAACAGAAAAATAGGTATTGAGAATGCACATATGGACATAACAAATTTACTTCTGATATTGTTCTGATGATTATCAGAAGTTAAGATAAAATGTCATCCTTGCACTAGAATCAATTTAGACATTTTGCAAACTTTAGCCATTCCCCTTTCCCCTCTACCCAATTTTGATGTAGAGTTAGACAAACTGACATTTGTCAACTTTCTAAAGACTTCTCTAGATTAATATGACATTTCCAATCTTCCACAAACAAAAAGAAGGAAATAGACAAGTGATACATTTTGGTAAAGTAGTAATTCCCCCAAATATTAGTGGAAAACTTTAAAATTCTTCAACATTGTTCCCATGACAAGAGAAATTTAAAATCTGCCAGCTCCATTAACTCTATATTTTCCTATCTTTGATAAGTCAAGTATTGTTTTGCAAAATCATAAACCAAAAAATTTAAGGATCCTACCTATTTTGGCTTCAATATTTTTAAAGAAATATTGCATCTACAATCTGCATCTGACCTAAATTCAAGACTATACACATATATGTATATATGAATATGTATATACATTCATATATACATGCAAACTTACATATGTAAATATAAAACATTTATATTTATATACTCAGCAACATAATACCAATATGATAGTAATAGAAAAAAATTTAAGTGGCAATATTTTTGTTTTACCAGTTGAAACTGTCCCAGACTCTTGAGTTCCTTTATGAATGTCATAATTGAATTCATATCCTCTAAAGAGAGGCATGGATCAAGTTCATTTTGATATCCTTCACCCTGCATTGAAAATGCAAACAAAATTATTTAAACATTCCAACAAAGAAATGAAAATTATTAGTAGCTACCTACTCCATTATCTGTCTGTCTATCTATCCAGTCAATCAATAAGCGAACAAGCCTGGTATAACAGAAAGACATAGCTCTGATACCTGAAGACATGGGTCCAAATATCATCTCTGATATTTAAATGTATGTTCCCTTTTCAAATATACCTGAATTTTTGAGGGCACTACTATTCTTTTTTTTAATTAATTAATTAATTAATTAATTTTTTAGTGAGGCAATCAGGGTTAAGTGACTTGCCCAAGGTCACACAGCTAATACGTGTCAAGTGTTTGGTCTGAGGCAGGGTTTGAACTCAGGTCCTCCCGACTTCAGGGCTGGTGCTGTATCCACTGCACAACCTCGCTGCCCCGCACTACTATTCTTCTAGTCACCCATGTTCACGACCTTGGAGTCATCCTTGCCTCTTCCCTCTGCCCTATCTCCTCTCCAGTCCTCCTCTTTCATGTCTACTCAATTGCCAATTTTTTTCAGTTCTGCTTCCACAACATCCTCCTCACGTCTTTATCTCTACTCATGCTATATACTAACCGAGTTCATGTCTTACCACTTTTTGCCTGGACAATGGCAGTAAGTTCTTAATAGGCCTCCTTGCTTCCAAACTCTCCCTTCTTTATTCCATCCTCCACATTTCTGTCAAAATATTCTTCCTACAGGATAGGCCTGACCATGGAATTCCTATGCTCAAAAATCTTTGGTGGCTCCCTAGTGCTTCTAAGATAACATACAAATACATCAGTGTAGAATTTAAAGTTATCTATGCCCTGGCTTTAAATTCCTTTCCATGCCTTTTTTTTTTCATATTATTCCACTTCAAACATTCTGCACTCCCACCAAACTGACCCATTAGCCTTTTCCTTTTCCTAAACCTGATTTTTCATGTCTGATTTCTCTGCTTTTGTTTAGGCATACAGGCTTAGAAATACCCCCTCCTTTTTCCTCTACTCCTTAGAATCTTTAGTTTCTTTCAAAATTAGGTTCATTTGTCTGGAATATTTTGAATTGACTGACATGAAACTCTTAATTAATAAAAAACCTTGAGTTTTAGAATGTTTTAAAGAAAATACTGTTTTATTGGTCTAAGGAGGTCACAAAATAGTAAAAAGTAATAAAAAGTAAGTAATATAGTTGAATGAGAACTGAATTGTGTGTTAGGAAACCTTGATTCCAGTTCTATTGACACTCAGAGCAAGCTACAAATTTGCTTTGTTCTTCAGTAGTTGTGTGACCCTCAGCAATTGATTCACGGAGTATCTTCAACATGGAAGCAGTATGAAGAGAGAGCAAACAAAGCTAATACATTAGAAGGGAAATAGAAAACTGGGGGGGGGGGGGAATTATAGCAAGCTTCTCTTTTCAAGGCCTTATTTCTCAAATGCACTGGTAACTGAGCTAAATTAATACAAGCAAATCTCCAATTAATAAATGTTCAAAACATCTGAGCATGCAGTTTTCAGAAGAAGAAATCAAAGCTATCAATAGTCACATGAAAAAATGCTCTAAATCACTATTTATTAGATAAATTAAAATTAAAATAACTCTGAGATATCACCTCATACTTATCAGATTGATTAACATAACAGAAAAAGAAAATGACAAATGTTGGAGTGGATGTGGAAAAACTGAGATACTAATGTACTGTTGGTAGAGTTATGAAGTAGTCCAACCATTCTGAAGAACAATTTGGAACTAAACCCAAAGAGCTACAAAAGTGTGCATACCCTTTGGCCTAGCAACATCATTACTAGGTCTGTATCCCAAAGAGATCAAAAAAAAAAGGAAAAGGACGTATTTGTACAAAAATATGTAGAGCAGTTATTTTTGTGGTAGCAAATAATTGGAAATTAAGGGGATGCCCATCATTTGGGGAATGGCTGAACAAGTTTTGGTATATGATTATGATGGAATACTGTTGTGCTATAAGAAATGATGAGCAGGATGCTTTCAGAAAAACCTGGGAAGATTTATATGAATTGATGAAAAGTGAAGTGAGCAGAAGCAAGAGATCATTGTATATAGTAATAGCAATATTATAAGGATGACCAACTGTGAAAGACTTAGCTACTCTGATCAAGACAATGATTCAAGACAATTCCAAAGGACCCATGATGAAAAACGCTGTCTACCTCCAGAGACAGAATTGATGAACTCTGAGTGCAGATTGAAATATATTTTTAAGATATTATTTTTCTTGGGTTTTTTTTGGTGTGTTTTCTTTTGCAACGTGACTAATATAAAAATATACTTCGCATGACTTAAAGTATTATCAATATCATGTTGCTTGCCTTCTCAGTGTGGAGGTGAAGGATAAGAGGGAGAGAAAGAATTTAGAACTCAAAATTTTAAAAATGAATGTTAAATTTTTTATATGTTAATTGGGAAATAGTTAATGAAATAAAAATATATTAAAAACACTTAATGTCTCTGGCCTCAGTTTCCTTTTCTGTTAAATGAGGGGGAATGACTAGATGACCTCTCATTTAAGATTCCTTCTGACCTTCAATCTATCATGGTATGATTCTATAAATCTTTATAGAATAGGGCCATAGATTCCATGAACACAAATAGATTTGCACTAAATCATTGTAAGGTTTCTTCTAGCACTACTCCTCTATCATGCTATATTCTACAGACACCTAGAAACCTCCACAATATTGTTAAGTAGAGATCTGGAGGGAAATTATTGAATGAACATATAAGAATAATTTATAATGTTATAATGGAGGCAGATTAGTAGTGGAAAAAACACTGGACTCAAAATCAATCAGCAGAGACCGAGTTTTCAATCTTGCCTCAGACATTAGGTATGAAATGTTGAACAAGTTATTAAACTTCTCAGAGACCCTCAATTTCTTATTTGCAAAAAGGGCATCATAACACATACATATTACCTGACCCAAATGGTTATTGTAAGGAAAATGCTTTACAAAGCTTAAAGTATCTAATACAACACCTTGCATATAACTGTTGCTTAGAAGAAGCCATTTCACTTCGCTGGGCTTTTATTTGCTTATCTGTAAAATGAGGAGATTAGACTACATGACCTCTAATGCACTATTTTTGTTGTTGTTCAGTTGTGTCCTACTCTTCGTGACCCCATTCGGGATTCTCTTGGCAAAGATACTAGAGTGGTTTGCCATTTCTTTCTCCAGCTTATTTTACAGACGAGCAAACTGAGGCAAACAGGGTTATGTGACTTGCCCAGGGTCACATGGCTAGTAAGAGTCTGAGACCGGATTTGAACTCAGGAAGAGTTTTCCTGACTCCGGGTCCCATACTCTATACACTGTACCACCAAGCTGCCCCAATTCTAAATTCTATGATTTATCAAGTTCCTACCATGTGCAAAACACTTAAGAGACTTCCTTTGGAAATTCTTTTGAACTAATTTAGGAAATAGATGAGATACTCAAGGCTTAGTTAATTATGTAAGCAGCAAGAGTCACAATGGAAACACTTTCAAATTTGAACACCTTCTAACAAGGTAAACCCAGGTAAAACATCTCAGTTTTTTTGGTAGTCAAGGAGATTTTAAATAGTAGGTTTGGGATGTAAGAAGAGCATTTTCAGCCCCGCCCCCCTCCATTATAATATGTTATTTGCCAAAAACAAAGGCAGAATTTATGACTTTACTATTTTGAGGTCCAAAATAAGTAGACATTTTCTATCAACAACCTTTTTTTCCTCACTCACTGTTTTGATACTTTCTTGGGAACAGAAAGTACCAAGATAACCACTACTTTGGGATTTTGTGGTTCCAAGCTTTAATGACAGCAGGTTTGGTAAAACAAAAAAGGAAACAGCACCAAGTCAAAAAAGACCACATGAAGCTGACAATCTGAGGCCTAAGCCCTTCTCTCATAAGTAAATCAGTCCCATTTGAAACCTTCAATACTTGGTTATAATCCTTTTCCTATTCATTTTATGCTTTCTAGATTCTAACAGCTTTTCTATTGTGGAATTTAGAAAGAGAGAAACTTCTACGTGGAACCAATGTTAAGTTTATTAAGTAAGTAGCGCCCTAGTATGTGGCACGATGGATGGCAACATTTAAACTTTTACCCTGCTCCGATATTAGTAACACTGCAAGCATCTGTGGATGAAAATTTTAAAAATAGATTTAAACCTCTTCATTTAGCCTCTACTCATTCTGAATTTGTAGTAAATAATATTGGTCTGAAATATGCCTTTTATTTTTTCCAAGATGACAACAATAAAAAGGTTTGGCTAAACAAACTGAATAATATAAATGGAAGAGGTGTGGTGACTTGGAAAAATACTTCAGAATCATCTTCACACATTTCCTGAGAAACTCATATTTATCATAAAGAATTCATGATAATTATTCCCATTTATATGTTACTTTAAAGTTTACAAAACACTTCCCTCACAATAACCTTGGGAAGTAGATAGTATAAGTATTATTGTGCCCATTTTACAGATGAGAAATTGAAGGGCTCAAAGAAGGTATGTCATTTGTCCATCATCACACAACTAGTAAAAGTCAGCCAGAGGCAAAATCCAAACTGAGGTTTCTCCCGATTTTAGGGCTTCCCCCCCCATTATAATATCTGCCTGAAATATAACATTATAAATAATTATTTTGATACTAATAATTTTTCTACCAACTAATACTGTTTATCTCAAGTTCTTGCTAATACTTTGGAAATCTCCAACTGTAAGAAGAATAATAGGAGTGTTGAAAGGAACCTCACGACCATCTAATACAATTCTCTAATTACTTCTTCCTGCCCACGTGACCTTAAGTCACTTAGCTTTCTGGCATCAGTTTCCTCATCTATAAAATGAGAAGGTGGAATCAGATGACTTCCACTCCAAGGTCCCTTTCAGCCTTTAATATGTGATAGTATGAATCTGTGATGTGGAAACAAAAACAACAAGATGAGATAGAAATAGGGAATATTTGGAAGAGGAGAAGGTTTTGGGGACAAGATAATGAGTTGAGTTTTATACATGTTGAATTTGAGATGTCTCCAGGCAGTCCAGACAATTGGTAATACTGTAGTAAAGCTCAGAGGAGAGATTAGGGCTGGAAATTATCTCTATTTATCTATACACATATATGTGTGAGTATATATAGATACATATATGTATATAGATATATATATATACATATCTACCCATGCATACATATTTGTGTGTGCATCCTTTGCATAGAGATGGCAGTTAAACCATGGGGGCTGAGAGAGAGAAGGAAAATGTATAGAATCTTGAGGAACATCCACAGTGAGGGTGCATGATATGGCTGTTGAGAAAGCAAAGGAGACTGAGGAACACCCAGACAGGCAGGTTAGACGAGAACCGGAAGACAGCAGTGTAATGAAATCCCAGAAAGGAGAGATCACCTAGGAGGAAAAGAGAGTCAGCAGCATCAAATATATTATATAGGGCTAGAAGGATTTAGACTTAGAAAAGACCACCAGATTTGGAAATTAAGAAGCTATTTGTAACTTTAGAGAGAATAGTTTTAGTTCAATGATAAAGTTAGAATCCAATTTGGAAAGGGTTAAAGAGTGAATGATTAGAGGTGGTAAATATAGACAGCTTTTCAAGGAGTTTGGCTGAGAGAAGGAAAAGAGATGATAGCTTGAGGGGGATAGTAGGATCTAGTGAAGGGTTTTTGTTTTTTGTTTTAAATTATATTTTCTTTGCAATCAGCAAAAATCTTCCTTTTCACCCTCCCACTCCACCCCCACCTTGAGAACGAAAGAAAATCAAACCCTGTTATAAACATATAGTTAATCAAAATACATTTACACATCGGTCAGATAGATAGTCAGAAAGACAGATACAGATGTAGATATGTTTGTCTTAATCTGTACTTTAATGCTTTCATTTCTTTATCTGGAGGTAGGTAACATGTTTCATCATTAGTCCTCTGGAATTGTTGGTCATTATGCTGATAAGAGTTCCTAATTCTTTCAAAAGTTGTTTGTTTTTATCATATTGCTGTCATGGTATAAGTTTTTCTCCTAATTCTGTTTCCTTCATTCAGCATAATATCATACAAGTCTTCCCAGGTTTCTTTGAAACCATTGCTTTCATCATTTCTTATAGCACTATAGTATTCTATCACATTTATATATCATAACTTGTTCATCCATTCCCCAATTTATGGGCATTGCCTCAGATTCCCATTCTTTGACCTCAGAAGAACTATACATACTTTTGTACATTCTTAGAGTTTCTTTTGCTTAAGACTAAACTCTCTTTTAATCTACCATCCCTCCAATTTGTCTCCTCCCCTCCTTTTTCCTCTCCTATTTCCTTGTCAATTGAAATGAGTTTCTGTAACCAACTTTGTGTATGGGTATGGGTGTGTATTCTCCTTTTCTTTAACCAGTTCAGATGAGGGAGAGGTTTTAGTGTCAATTGCTCCTACTACTCTCTCCTTCCTGTTTATATAGATAACTACTTGTGTACTCTAAATATGTGAGATAATTTTCCCTAACCTTCCTTCCCTCCCCCTCCCCCCACATATTCCTCTTCCCTCTCTATTCTTCTATTAAGCTTATTAAGACAACAGAACCACGCCTAGGCCTTATCTCTGGAATTCAGACCTAGCAGTGGTATTGCTGGGTCAAAGGGTATGCACAGTTTTATAACCCTTTTGGCATAGTTCCAAATTGCTCTCCAGAATGCTGGACCAGTTCACAACTGAACCAACAGTTTATTATTGTATCTATTTTCCCTCATCCTTTCCAGCATTTTTCATTTCTGATGGGTGTAAGGTGGTATCTCAGAGTTGTTTTAATTTGCATTTTTCTAATCAATAGTGATTTAGAGCAATTTTTTCATATGACTGTAGATAGCTTTGATGTCTTCTTCTGAAAACTGCCTGTTTATATCCATTGCTGACTTGGGTTTTGGTCAGTTACAACAGAATACTGTTGGAGTTGGGCCCTATCAACCATCTAGGAAGTTTTACTGGTTCAGAGTGACAGAACTGTAGGTTCCTCAGCCCTGGTAATTCCTCTGTAGGCCAGGCTAGATGCTGGAAGTGAGATCTCCCTCTGCTCCTCCTGTCTGAGCCAAAATGTTGCTGCTTACTTCTGAACTTTTTTCCCATCTTTATACACAGCCCAGGAATGCCATCCCTGTGAGCAGTTCCCCCTCTCAGTCCACCCTTGATCTGTGAATCAGAACTAGGCAGTGAGCATCTAGCGCTAGTTGGTATCTGTCCCTGTTGTAGTCTGGTATGGGTTTGAGGATGTCCCACATGGGTCTAGGACCCCCTCTTGCCCTGGCACACAGCCTCTTCCTGGCCATTGGAGTGTTCTGCATTAGTGTGATATGCTCCTGGCCTGACTAAGGCCCCAGTGCCAGCAGACCTCTCTGTCTTCCAGTAGGAAGGTGGGGTAGGACAAAGGACTCACTGTGACAGTTTCCTGAATTTCCTTATCAATATTAGGTCTGGTGTATTTTCTAGGTCTATTTGGAGGAGTTTTGTGGAGCTCAGATACATAACTTTCTACTACTCCAACATCTTGGCTCTGGCCTTTTCCCCCAGTTTTTTGTTTGTTATTGTTGTTTGTTTTTATTTTTAGGATGGGATAGACATTGACATTTTTTTAAGACAGTGGGATAGGAACTATTATATATGGAGAGGTTGAAGATGAGGGGTAGAGATGGAATGATGCAGGGTACAATCTGCTGGAGAAGACCAAAGGGGATTGGGTGAAATGGACATGTAAAGTGCTTGGCCTTAGTAAGGGGAAAGGGTACCTCAGTCAGAATTTAGAGAAAAGGAGGAGATAACAGGAGTATCTCTTAAGTAGTACAGCATTATTATCCTCATTTTACAGATAAAATCGAGGGTCTTAAAGAACCTAGCTAGTATTAGAGCAAGAATTAAAATCAATTATTGCTATTATTGTTAATAGATAACATTCATATTTCTTTTAAAGATCACATATTCAGCTAAAGACCGACTACAAATGAGGAAATATTAAATATACAAATATAATCTTACCTTAATTATATCTGATCTGTAAATTCTTTGAAGTGCTTCAGAAAAAATGGAAAGTGAAGACTCATTGGCAAAGAGAAAATTGAAAGTGTCTTTTAAAAGGAATTCTTTTGTATTTTGGTCCTCCAAATGAAGATTATCATCAACTTGAAAATTAAAATGCTCATGCACCTTTGAAAAAGAAAAAATATATTTGGCAAATATGTTTATATTAATTTATTTTAGTGCAGTAGAATTACTCTTCCCAAGACACGTTATTCTCTATTACAATTAAAGATCAGAACTGACCTCTAGTGGTCTATTTGGAGGACAGCGATCTCATACAGATTAGTACTAAATTTTAACAATACATAATTTTTTCATCTGTGACAAAATTAATGAATGCATCATAACTACGAATAGGTTAACCAGTCAAAGTAACTCTCTTTAGTAGTAAGATACTTTATTCCATTATATACCAACTGACACCATGTTTGATCAGCACAGTTAAGAACAGAAGAAAGCGTATAAAAAAGTGTATAAAAAGTGTATAAAGTGTATAAAATAATGACTATCAACCATATAGAGAAGTTGCTTTAGAAAACTTTAGCATTATGACATTAATGATTTCATGCAGTTTACTGAACTAAATGTGTTAGTTATAGGAAATGAAAATGGTCTCATTATATAAGATTCTAAAGAACAATCTTGAGTGTCATAGTGTCTTGAGGGGAAAATTTAAAATCATTTTGATCACTTGGGCTATTCAAGCTGCCTGTTTTGAATATTTGGGTCAACATGTGTTTTATTCCTTTCCATCCCTCCTCCCCTTAAAAACATGGCTCCATTCAGACAAAGCCAATGAACTATCCTAATTTCCTATTTCTAAAAATAATTCCTGAGAGCTGTTTTAGGATGGCACGAGAAAAGAAAAAAATCAACTAACCAGGTGGAAAAGAAAGAGACTATTATTAGAGTAGATAATATTGGCATCAAAGTACAATTCACATGTGTTTCCCACTAGGAAAATTAAATTCCCAAAAAGCTCAGAGCTATTCAATTTAATTGTATAACCCAAAATTAATTAATTTAAATGTAAATAGTTACTTAATAAAGTTGGATGTTTATGCTTATGTTCAGTGTTAAGTTTTCAGGAAAAAAAATACTTAACTATTTAAAATATATAGACCAACTCAAGCCTACGCTTCAGTTTGAGAAGACTGAAGCAGCTGTGCATATGTTAACCCACATTCAAACAAATGGATTGGATTAGCTGCTATTTTTGAGTAAGAATGCTACTGTTCTCCACTAATTCAAAGACTACTTTACGAAAATCTATTTTTACAAGTAGTAGTTAAAGAATAGTTAAGAAACAAAGTCATTCCTCTAGGCTTAACTGAAATTGATCTTAGAGAACATTCACTGCACAGAAACTATTATCTAAAAGGTGACTAGTTTTCTTAATTGCCAAAACCAAAAGCCTTTTCTTAGTTGTCATCTTTCTTGACTTTTCTTCTTTCTGGATAATCTACTGTCCAGTGGTTTCTGTGGAACAGTTCTCTCCTGGTTACCCTCCTACCAGCTTGAGTTTTGTTTCTTGGTATTTAGCTATTCATGATCAGCATTCTTTAGAGGCTACGTGGAATTATTGACAGATTTCTGGATTTGGAGTCAGGGAAATCCTGGTTTAAGCCCTACCTCCCATATATAATAGCTACATGGTCTTGAGCAAGTCACTTCACATTTTGGGGCCCCAGTTTTCTCATCTGTAAAATGAGGGAGTTGGGCATGCTGAACTCTAAGATCAACTTTCAGCTCTGAATCTATGATTTTTAAATATCATATTTCTCTGTGTATATACCACTCCTCTGATTCCCACTCTAATACAATTTCTTTATATAAGTAAGAGTATCTCAGTGCCTTGTACAAAGTAGCCATTTCATCAGTTTCATTGAAAAAATGAACACATGAATCTAGCATCTCTATGCCTATGCTACAAAAGAATTAAATTATTCAAGATTTTGATGCTAGATACTAACTATACATTTGTCATAAATTCAAACTAGACACACATGCAAAATCTTGGAGAAGATCAAATCATTAGTTATGAAATAAAATACCTGCTTTTAACATACTTACCTGAAGAACTAATGGGTTCAAAGAGCTGCTATAATCAATATCAAATGTTAAAAGTTGAAAACATAATCTGCACCTGAAACAAAAATATAGAATGACATGAAAAACTTTCCTTGTTCACTATATTTAATCTTTTGGGTATCATTCTATTAAAAATTATAACCAATTGAGTATAATTATTTTTAATAAATTAATAAAGGAAAAATGGGAAGTAATAGATTCAATAATATACAATGACAAAATTTAATTTAGATTTGAACATTGTTTTGACCATCACATTTGATCTGAAAATTCATAGCATTCCACAGATTCAACATTGGAAACCATATTGTAAAACTGACTAAAGAGAAGCTAGAAATGTGTCCAACTTCCTTAACTGGGAAAATAGCAAACTTTCACTATACCACATTCTAAAGATTAAATAGAGAGATCCCTTTAATCATGACATAAAATATTAATCTAAACTGAATGTTCCTTTCATTATTTGTCATTTTAAATTTTTCCTAGAGAGACAGAAGCAATTTTGGTTAGAATTTAAAATACATAGTACTTGGCTACAAAGGAATTAAAGATACTAGATTTTGTAAATACAGGTTTTTAATGAACTATTTTGCTTAATTAGATACATCCAAATTGCTAAGATTTTCTTTATAAAAATCAAAGCTCAATATACATGCAAATTATGGGGGTGGTTTAGCTTAAAGAGGACAAAATTGAAGCAAAAATCCTATAACTTTACTTATTCAATTTATTTTCATCATTGTTGAATATACTCCAAGATATTTGATGAAATATACTATGTAATCTAATATGTATACATAAATGTGTGTAAATATACTCTGTAAGTATAGTTGCAATAGGCTGTTGCAGCATCATAGAATTTCAGAGTTGAAAGGAACCTGAATGGACATCTTAGTGGGATCCATACGCTTAAATTATATCCACTACAATACCCACTTTTAGTGAGCCAACTATCTC
Organism: Vombatus ursinus; assembly: GCF_900497805.2. Taxonomy (NCBI): domain Eukaryota; kingdom Metazoa; phylum Chordata; class Mammalia; order Diprotodontia; family Vombatidae; genus Vombatus; species Vombatus ursinus. The sequence goes on along the minus strand of NW_020950566.1, from coordinate 3,614,618 downwards.
CTGAAACAGCCCATTTCACTTTGGGGTTGTTAGGAAGGTTTTTTTTTCTTACATTAAGCCTAAATTTGCCTTTCTAAAACTTCCAAGTATTGTTCCTTGTCCTATCATAAATATATTTAAAAGAAGCACAGACTTTTTAAGGATGAAAGGAAACAAGCATTTAGGAAGCACCTACTATGTGCCGGGTACTGTGCTAAGTGCTTCACAAATATTATCTTATTTGATTCTCACAACAACCATGGGAGGTAGGTGTTGTTATTATTCTCATGTAGGCAGGCAGTTGTTAAGTGACCTACCCAGGATCACACAGCTAGTTTGATCCAAGGCTGGATTTGAACTTAGGTCTTCCTGACACCAGGTCCAGCATTCTATCCCCTGTGCTACCTAGCTGCATGATTATGCTGTATAATTCTACTGATGTGCATTTTCTATAAAAGCCAATTTTAGGGTGATTTTTGTTTTGCTTTGTTCAGAGTTGTAACTAGTCTGCACCTGGGGCAATGAATAGGATGAAGTAAGGGAGGGGGGAACTAATTTGGTATGTTAATGAGGGGAAGAAACTATCCTGAGAGGAGACTGCTGCCATGGCAACTACTGCAGAGGTTAGAGTGGACAAGGCAGGAAGCATCCCTGGAAGAGAGAACCAAGCAGCCAGGGAAGCAGAGATCCCAGATCTGCCCCTCTAAATAGCCCACCTTGATGCCAAAGCTCATCCTAATGAAGGCCCTGGTTTTGTGCTATTACTTACCTTTTGATGGTCTTTGGTCCCAGAGTAGACGTTTCCCTGAATGCTTCGGCTGCCAGCAGAAGTTTACTTATAGCTTCCTTCATGTTATCAAAGGCCTGAAGAGGAGAACTGACCCGGAGGAATGTCTCAAAAAACGTTTGCAGCTGTGAACAAAGAAACAGATTCATTTGTTGAAACCAACAATCTCAAACATTTTTTCACATCATTTTAAAAGTGACTGTTGAAAGTATTTCTCTAGAAATTAAGCTTTCTTCTGCACCAAACACATAAAAAAAACTCATACAAATAAGGGAAATCATTCATCTCATTTGTCTTTCTAATACACGTTTTGATTTACAATGCATTAAGTTCACAATATCCTTTATGATTATTTCTCAAAAAGTCCCAAGAATGTGGCAAAAAATGACAAGCTGTTTAAATTTCTCTTAATTCGCATACCATGATTATAGTCTCATTTTACTGCATCTAATCACATAAACATCACAACTAAATATTTCCAAATAAAAGTAATTTGAGGGGGGGGGGATGTAAAAAAAAATCAACACCATCCTCCACACAGTGTTCTATTATGGGTCTAATCACTTGAAGTAAGATCTCCTGCCTTTTTTTTTTAGAACTATGTTTGTCCAACAAGTAGACAAAAAGAATTGGATAAAAGTTCCTTTTTATTTTTTACATATGTAGAAAAGTTCAAATTTGTACCTTTTATTTTACTGTAGCAGAATTGGAAATCTCTACATCTATGATCACAGACTACTATTTTCACTAGGTTAAACTTTTTTTTTTTAGGCAAGTACCCAGGGTCACACAGCTAGTAAGTGTCTAGTGTTTGGTCTGAGGCCGGATTTGAACTCAGGTCCTCCTGACTTCAGGGCTGGTGTTCTATCCACTGTACCACCTAGCTGCACCCTACTTGCTCAAACTTTTTTTAAAAAAATCATCTCTTCAGAACACTCAGCCTTAAGTCTCAAGTCAATATGTCTGAGAAATAAAAAATGCAAAAATCTTGTCTTACTGAAGTATAGACTTTCTCTGGTAAAACACAATATAAGAAATATGAGTAAAAAAAATCTTTCCCAGAAAAATATGGTAAGGAACCTACCAATCTTTTTAGAAGAACAAACTAAATCCCTCTTGCCTGCATAATACTGCACATCTCCTTCCTTTGATAATAACAGGCAAAGACTAACATAGGTTGCTACAGGGAAATAGTAAATGTGAAATGTTATCTTTAACTCACACAAGACAAAATTTTCCCTAAGACAACTAAGCAGGAGAGTCAGAAGTTATCACCAGCTGAAAAATAGAAACCTAATAAGATGTGAGTTTTATTAGCAGAAGGCAACTAGGATTCTCTCCCTTCTCCCTTTCAACCCTCAACTTCACTAAAGAAAAATAATGTACTAATTAAGTGGCCAAATGAAAAATAACTAAATACTAACTAGAAATTTCAACACTCTCAATTGAAGAAAAAGTAGAGTTATGGTTTTCAAGGTAGTAGTTACATACCTCGTTTCACTTTGGTATTTAAAAATACCTATTACAACAATTTAATGTTGTTAATATGTTACATTATTTAACAATTTAATGTTGTTAATGTGTTACAACATTTAGTCATTTAAATACTTTCATAATATTTATATAAGGAAAGTTTAATAGTCTTAGAGTGACAAGGACTTGTATATACCATGTGACTGTATAGTTTATCTTCAATTTATTATTTTTTTTAAGGCAGTTGGGGTTAAGTGACTTCCCCAGGGTCACACAGCTAGTAAGTGTCAAGTGTTCAGTTTGAGGCCGGATTTGAACTCTGGTACTCATGATTTCAGGGCCGGTGCTCTATCCACTGCACCACCTAGCTGCCCCGTTTATCTTCAATTTAGTGTCTAAAAATGTGTAGGCCTAATATGTGTAAGGTCCTGTGCTAAGTACTAGGGATAGATAAATGAAAAGTAATGTAGTCTCTACATTTAAGGAGTATAAAGTCTATTATTAGAGAGTATAAGACATATACAAATGAGTTTAATGAAAAGCAGAATGTGGCAAAAGCAAAGAAAGGGTGTATAAAAGAGACTATAGAATATTTAGGGAGAAGGAGATGACTTTCATATAGAGAGATCAGCTATAGCTTTATGGAGGCAGTGAGTAGAAGGGTGGAGGTCACATGAACTAGGCCTTGAAAGAAGAGAAGTATTTAACGGGTGGAAATATGGAAGGAGAGCATTCCAGTCAAAAAGGACCCAATGAATTAATCAAGAAATTATTAAGCATCTATACGTGTGAGTCATTGGGCTCGGCGCTGTTCCAAAGAGTAGTGACTAATGGATGGTCATCAGTCTAAAGTAAAATATCTTTGTGGAGTGGAGGGACACATCTTTGGTCTTATACTGTTCAATATTTTCAAAATTGACACAATTATAGGTATAAAAGGCATGTTTATCAAATTTTCATATAATACAACACTGGGAGGGATACTTAAACACACTGGATTACAGTCAGGCTCCAAGGCCCCAGAGCTGGGATCCAAAGATGTTGACAATTTAGAGGGATGGACTGAATCTATTAAGATTAAATTGAATAGTGTGAGTGCCAGGTCACAGAATCACTGATTCTCTGAGTCAGAAGAGAGCACTGATGCCACCTGGTCTAACCCATTCCTGTACAATAACAACATACCAGACAAATTGTCATCTAGCCTTCATTTAAAGACTTTAATTAAGGGGTAATCATTACCTCCCAAGCTTCTACTCTGAGATAAGAATGATTAGGAAGCCTTACCTCAAGTCTGATTCTGCCTTTTTGTAACTTGCACCTATCCTTCTAGTTCCTCCATCTGGAACAAGTAGAACAAAATTTCTATCTCTCCCACATGACAATCTTTAAATATATGAAGACAGCTATCACACATACAACTAAATAATTTCATTTCCATGCTAAGAATCTCCAATTCCTTCAACTGATTCTCTTATAGCACAATGTCAAAACCCTTTACAACTTGGTTTATCTCCTTCAGATACTCTTCAGCTTATCATTATCTTTTCTAAACTATAGTGCTTCAAATTGGACATAATACTTCAAATGTGGTCTGGCCAAATCACTATCTTGGCCCTGGACACCATACTTCTCTTCATTTAATCTAAAACTACATTAGCATTATTGGCTGCCATAGCTTACTATTAACTCATACTGAGTTTGCACACCAACAAAATTACCAAATCTTTTTTTCAGATAAATCGCCATCTAGCCACAATTCCTTCATCTTTTATTAGTGAAGTTCATTTTTTTTTAACTCTAGTGGAAAGCTTTACGTGTTTCCATATTGTTTCATTATGTTTGATTTAACTCAATGTGCTAGCCTGTCAGGATCTTTTCAGATCCTCCAATCTCTCATCTGACATGTTATGCATTCCTTCTAGTTCTTGGTTATTCACACAATTGATAAGTATGGCATCTATACTCTCTGACATAGACATTGTTAAAAAATGTTAAACAGCACAGAGCCAAGCACGTATCTCTGGAGCACTTCACTAGAGATTCCTTTCCCAATTGAAATTGAATCTCTTTTAGATTCAGACATTTTCCATGTTCTTAATCCACCTAACTAGGTCACATTGCCCATAATAGCAAATTCCTCTGATTTACCAGTCTAGAAACCCTGTCAGAAAAGAAAATGAATTTAGGATGACCTGTTCTTGATGAGATCATGTTGGTTCTTTTATAGATGTTCATTAAACATACCTTTAATAATATATTATTGAAGGAATCAAAGCCCATATTACTGACCTATAGTTTTCAGAATCCATTCTCTCCTTTTTTTGGAAATTGGGTCAACATTTGCCCTTTTCCAGTCCTGAAGCTCTCCTATTTGAATAATCTTTTAAGATCATTCAAAGACTGTGGCTCAGAAAGCACATTCCAGGTCTTTTCAGAACCCTGGGGAATAAATAGTTCATCTTGGTGTAGTGACTTTAACTCACGAAGGGCATCAAGATAGGTACTTTCTTACTTCTATCTACTAATCTTAGATAGCATCTTCATGTTATCCATATGTGTGTGTGTGTGTGTGTGTGTGTGTGTGTGTGTGTGTGTGTGTTTTCCAGGTGGAAGACCCTTCTCTTTGCCAGAAAAAAAAAAAGAAGTAAACTCTGCCTCCTTTGAAATCCAGCTCCTTCTGTGATCCTTCTCTTTTTCCTAATCCAACATATTCCCCACTTTCTTGTCTTTAGTTTCCCTTTTACCTGTCAGTTCACTTTAAACTTCAGCACGGTTGCCACTACTCCTATGGGATTGTGCCAAGGTTCTGTATTCATTCTCCTTTACCTAGTCTTGGCTTTTATATTCTGTACATGCCTCTTTAAAACTCTGGCAAAGAGTTACCTGTATACTCACACCAATCTCTTTAATCAACTCCATTTTTATTCCTCATCAGAATTGTTTCTCTGTATTATTGTCATTTTGGTCTTGAGACCTTCCTATCCCTACTCTATCCCTTGATTTCCTCATAAGCATATTTTCTTAATCAGCAGTGATACCCTTTTACCTATCCTGTTTCTTTTGAAAGATGTGGTAGTGGAGTCTCCATTCTTGAAGATATTTGAGCAGAAGCCAGTGGACCACTTACCAGGGATGTAATAGAAAAGACTCTTATTCAGATGTGAGTAGGACAAGCAGACCTCTGAAGTTCCTTACAACTTAGAAATTCTGGGACTATACAGAAGTAGGAAAAAGTAAGACAAGATTAGATAATACTGGTCTGGTTTAAGTGGAATGTAGAATTTATGAAAAAGACTGGAAAAGTAACTTGGAGACAGATTGTTGAGGGCCTTAATTGCCAAGGTAAGAAGACTATTTTTATCCAGTGTGTGACGGGGAGACACCAAAAACTTCAAACTGGAGGAGTGATACGGTGACACCTGTGCACTATTGCTTTGACAATTGTAGGAGGCATGGATTTGACAGCAGAGAGAATGGTAGTAGAGAGATCAGCTAGGACACTATTACAACAGTATAAGGGAACAGTAATGAGAGCCTAAATCGCAATGATGGCAGTGCAAGTAGAGAGGAGAGGACAGATGTAAGAGAATTTGTGGAGGTGGAATTAACAGGACTTGGAAAATTATTGCATATAGTGGATAGTTTATCTCTGAGTGTTAGGGCCATATGTCTTAATTATAAATGTCAGCACAACTGAGTGTTAGCTGAACATAGATCCCTGCTGTGAAATTAAAGATGTGGAAATGAAAAAAAACTTATAAATTCAAGGAAATATTCACTTTTTCATGGTCCCTACTGATTTTAATTAAGGTAGTAGATCTTGAAATTAAGACATAATTAATTTTGAAAGAAAGGAAAAGGAGAAGAGGCTAAGAATGGATGGGAAGATGTGCTCTAAAGCATTTAGTCCCTCAAAAATAAAGAATGGAAGTAAAACTAATGAGAGAATTGGAATGCTTTTCTCCCCATCTTTAACATCCATGTAAGAACTGTAGAGGGGAGGATTGGCATAAGAAGCCAGGATCAGAATCAGGAAACAAGGGACTGTGAGTCAACAGTTGCCAATATTTAAAGTAAAGCTATAAAAAGAAGGGGGAAATGGTTCTTAAGAAGTAAAATTCAAAAAAAATCTGCTTTCCTAATTTTATATTAGATTAGCTCTTCGTCACTTGGTTTCTATACGCTGCCTGGCACATAAGTGTTTATTGATTGATTACTTGTGTCCATGGACTTTCCTAAAGCAGTCAGGAAAGGCTTCCTATGGAAGGTGAGATTTTAGCTGGGACTTGGAAGAACCCAGAGATGCCACAAGTCAGAGATAAGGAGGGAAAGTACTCCAGGCATAGGGGGCGGAGAGGAGACAGTCTGTGAAAATGTCCAGAGTCAGGAGATGGAGTGTCTTGTGCAAGGAACAACAGGAAGGTCAGTGTCACTGGATTGCAAAGTATGTGTTTAAAGTATAAGGTATAAGAGTAGAAAGGTGGTTGTGGTGGGAGGGGAATTTAGGGCAAGTTTTGAAGGACTCTGAACAACAAAAATGTGGATTTATAGTTTACCTTCATGGCGATAGGGAGTCACTGGAGTTTACTGAACAGGCAGGGTGAGGTGGGGTGTGTGAGGTGATATGATTAGACTTCCACTTTAGGAAAATTATTTTGGGTCAGTTAGGTGGTGTAGGGGATAGACACCAGCCCTGGAGTCAAGAGGACCTGAGTTCAAATCTGGCCTCAGATGCTTACTTGCTGTGTGACCCTGGGCAAGTTACTTAACTCCAATTGCCTGAAAAAGAAAGGAAAATTATTTTGACAGCTGAGTGGAGGATGTACTGGAGTGGGGAGAGGCTTGTGGCAGGGAGACCAACCAATGGCAGGTTATTAAACTTGTCCAGACATGGGATGATGAAGTTCTGCATCAAGGTGGTAACAGTGTTGGAGGAAAAAAGGAGGTATGTGTGAGAGAAGTTACAAAGGTAAAATTGGCAGGCTTTAGCACCAAACTAGATATGAGGGGTAAGAAATAGTGAGGTGTCAAGGATGATATCTAGGATATCACTGAAGATGAAAGAGTTGCCCTTGACAGTAATATAGAAGTTTGGAAGTGGTGGGGGGGAGAATGTGGGTAAAAAGATAATGAGTTCAATTTTGGATATGTTGAGTATAGAACATCTACAGGATATCTGGTTCATGATGTCCAATAAACAATTGGAGATGCAAGACTAGAAGTTAGAAAAGAGGTTAGGGATGGAACAGACTTAACAATCATCAGCAGAGAGATGATAATTAAATCTATCGGAGTTGATGGCATCACCAAGTGAAATAGTATAAAAGAGAAGAAAACCTAGGACAGTGCCCTGTGGGACATCCACTATTATCAGGTGAGACCTGAATGGAGATTCAGTAAAGGAGACTGAGAAGGAGAGCTCAGATAGGTTGGAGGATAACAAGGAGAGAAGAGTGAAGCAGAAACCTAAAAAAAGGATAATATCAAGAAAAAGAGAGCAATTAATAGTGTCACAGGCTGCAGAGAGATCAAGAAAGATGAGGTTTAAGCAAAGACCATTGGATTTAGCAATTAGGAGATTGCTAGTAACTTTGAAGAAAGAATATTAGGTTGAATGATAAGGTTAGAAGTCAGACTGGAGAATGTTAAGAGGAAAGGAAGTAGAATTACCTATTGTAGTTGTCTTCAATGAGTTTAGTCATAAAAGGGAGGAAAGATTTGGGACAATAGCCTGCAGATGGAGAAGGATCAAGTGAGGGTTTTTGTTTTTAGGATGGGAAAGACATGGGCATGTTTATGGACAATAGGGAAATCATAAGTAGACAGGGAGAGATTGAAGATGAGTGGAAAAGTGGTGATGATAGAGAGGGCAATATGTTGGAGAAGACAGGATAGAATAGGATCACTAAACTATTGTCTCCAAAGGGTTGGTGTTAGCAAGGAGAAAGACCACTTGCAAAACAAAAGTGAAGGAAGAAATAGTGGTGGAAAGCATCTTGGTAATTTAAGATGAGGAAGAAGGGTGAAGGAGTTCTCAGTCAATAGGGTCAGGTTTTTCTTCAATAAAATTATGAGGCAAAGTTGTCAAATGAGAGGGTGGGGAGGAAGGGGATCCATGTGAAGCTTAAGGAAGAATGAAAAGGTTAGAAGAGCCACTGCAGTGAGTGGGATAGTAAATTAATTAGAGGGGTGTTAATAAATTCCCTTGAAGCAGTGAGGGCACAGTTGAGGTTATATATTTATAGTGTCATTTTCTCTACCTTCATTCAGTAGCACCAGTATAGGAAGGAAGGCAGCACATGATGGGAGGCTACTTAAAATAGATTGTTTGGCCTATGTCCATGTTTAGGGTCTTCCACCTGCCCAGAAATTAATGGTCTAGATTTGAGGACTCAAAGAAACGAGCATCTTTTTCCATACCTAGTTGGTGAATAACTGATTAGAGAAAAATTTCAGCTATTCAGAAGGCAATGACCTTGGTGTATTATGGTATAACAGAAAGACAAGCTATGAGCTCCTTGAGATCAGAGACATTTTGTTTCTTTGTTTGTTTTGTTTTGTTTTTGTCTTTCTTTGTATCTCCAGTGCTTGGCATAATTCATGACACATAGTAAGTATTTAACAAATGCTTGTTGACTTGTCTTGGGATGGAGGAAATCTGAGTTTGAATGTTGTCGCCTCCAATGACTAGCTACGTAATTTTGGAAAAATCATTGCATATTTCTGGTTCCCAGTTTTCTCATCTGTAAATGAAGGAAATTATACTAAAGAATCTCTAAGGTCCCCATGGACTCTCAATAGCTATGATCCTGTGGCATTGCTTATTTTATCTGTTTAATAACACAAATGCCTCTATCATTGTGACACTGTCTAGTTTTATTTGGTTCATTATAATTCCAAGAAAAGTTGCTTTACCTAGCATAGTCAGAGTCTAGTAGGTCGGAAATGTCCTATAAATTTCTGAAATCATGGCCTATAACACCTTTTATTTAGGAATTTTCTGAATTCAAGGACAAATAATAGAAAGAGTTAAAAATAATTGATTTATTACAGAGGCACCTTAATGTAAAATGTTGGGTAGAGAATCAAAAGATTATAGGTTCAAATCCTGTCTTTACTATTGTTCTACCAATGCAAGTGTGTGCAAACCATGTAATCCCTCTGGGTCTTAATTTCCTTATCTGTAAAAAGTAAGGGTTAGATTGGATAACCTCTGACTTTTTTTTTTTAGTTCTAAATCTATTACCCTAAAGCAAGAAATAATTTTAAAATCTATCAATCAGGACTCTCATGTGCCCCATTCCATGACATTTAATAGGTGTTTTTTTTTCATTTATACATATAAAACTAGAAATTCTTAAGGAGATAGGTACTGTAGAAGCAAGGCAAAGATAAATAAAAGTAGATCTTAAAACATTTTAATGTGATACTTTTTACAAATTGTTTATCATCTATCTTCAATGGAAAATTGCAACACAAAGTTAGTACAAAATGAATTCAGTCCTATCAGCCACAGAAAATGGACTGAAAGATAATGGTCATAAAATCAGGGAATCAAACTGTCACCATTTGTTTATCTCCCTATATTTAAAGGAATAACTTGGTAAGAGTTGGAACTTTTACAACATCTACCTAGTCAGACAACTTATCTTAAGTACATTTAAATTAAATAATATAATATTAATGTAAATTACAATAACTATTCATATAAATTAAGTAATATTAACATTTTTATGTATGTATATATATGTACATGTATATGTTTTTTGGTCCAGACCTAACCTAAGCCCGTGCAAACTCCCTTCAGTGATGCAGATGGGAAACTCATATGTAACTTGCAGTCTTAGAGAATTGTCTTTGTGCAATGAGAGGTTAAGCAACTTGCTTAGGGTCCCATGGCCAGTATGTGTCAGAGATGAGACTTGAATCCAGGACTTCTTGACTTAGAGGCTAGCTCCCTAAACATTAAGCCATACTTCTTCTCACAACATGCATGTGTGTTTACACGTACACGCATGTATGTGTATATATGCATAGATACTTATAAAGAAACCATTCAAGAGGAAAAAGCAAAGAAAAGTGAATAGTGAGCAAAAGAGAAATATAGAAAACTTTTATACAAGACAGATTCAAATAGGGCAATTGTAAAAAACCTAAGGCATCCCTTGACATATGACATTATAGTATCCCAGAGAAAATGGTCCAAACTGTTACTGTGGAACAGCATAATTTTCTTGTTTATAAAAATGTGTTTATCTATTGCTTTCAGTTTTTAAAATATGGCAGATAAAAGGATTTCTAGTGACTTGGAAGACACTTGAAAAAAGGGCATAGTCACTAACATTGGTTTTTGAAAAGGGGTATTTTAATTTAATAGAAAACATTTAACAACTAAAGGCATAATAATAAAATTCAGAAGAAAGGAAATAATTTTGTCAAAAAAAACTTCTTAAAATCAAATTTCTGACTTGAAGTGCAACTGTCACAACTGACAGACCTTCACCATTCTGAATTATGTGTAAAGATGAACAGAATGGAAGCTTACCAAAGTCCACTAAAATTTGTTTAGATTTCACTCTGCAAGAGATAAAAATTTTATCTATAGAGAATAAAGAATAATATTGACACTGGAAATGAGTTTGCAAAGGCTTGCACAGACGCATTCAATCCAGCAACCTTATTCCCATGAGTTAACTAGTTTTCATTTGACTGAAGGCTCAAAAATGATGATTACAGTAGAATCATTCATAAAATGATTTTTCAGAATCAGATGTGGCTTAACCACCTACGAAACTTTCTAACACTGGGAATATCAAAATCTTTCCCTATTACCATAGTTGGTGTTTTATTGCTTAGTTACTTCTTAAATAGATTCAATGACCAGGCTGTCTCTTGCACCTAATTGGAACAGCTTTATCCCCAAAGACAAGGGATGAGGGAGAGATGATATAAGTTCTCCTTTGTAAAATACTTGGCAAATCTTTTAAATACATAAATCTTATAAAGTCCCTTATAAATGCTAACTGTTACCATAAATAATAAAGGTAAATTCAAAGTTGTCTTCAAAACATGATTTATAAGACAAAATTATAACCAAGTTTATGTTTGAGAAATGTGCATGGCATATTAAGGTAAAGTAAAAGGACACATAGTAATGCCATATATATACACACATATATATACATATATATGTGTGTATATGTGTGTGTGTGTATATATATTTTCTTATTCTACTTAATGACTCATTCTGAACATTGTATACAGTTGCTAAAAAAAACACCCACTCAATCAGCTGATTCTTTCATTTAGTTAAACTGCCAGAGACTTCCCTAGAACAGATCAAATATGATTTCTGATCGAACTGTCTTATTTGAATGGATTAGTGAGTGCTACAACAATGGTTTCTCTAAGAGTTCCATGGAGACATAGCAATGGTATCATGAAATTCTTTGAAAGGGAAAATGGCACAAGATTTCTGTGCTATCCAATACTAACTCATTGTACGTGAACAATTGCCTTCTCTGAAAGGTGTCCAACTTCAAATGTGAAAACGAGATTCATTTCAACTGCCTGGCATTTGATGCAGGGTAATATCGTGAATGATGGCCCCTAAAGGCCTACTTCAGGCTGGTTAAAGATTTACAGTTTTAGGGAGGGGGGCCAAAGAATAGAAGTAGGATGTGAGATGGATTCACAGAAAGAACACATGCCTGTGGAAATGCAAACATGAGTGGAGTGTTTGCATATACACGACTGGAGTGGTATGTTTAATCAGGAGAGGGTTGCAGCCATGGGCTTGTGGATAAGGGCATGGTCAAAAGACCTCTAAAGCAGATATGCCATAGGACCTGCCTATCTGAGGCTGCTCCTAACACTGCAGGGAAATAAAAGAGTTAGTAAGCTTTCCAGACATGGTAAGAGCTCTTATTTAGTAGAGACATAGATCAAAATTCTAGACAGAAAGATTTATTGAGCAAAGGAAGTAAAATTGCTCAATTCAACAACTGCAAGCATAGATATACTTCTCCATTCAGATAACAATAATAATACCTAACATTTCTCTAATTCTTTATAGTTTACAGGACACTTCATATAATTAACTCATTGGATGCTTAAAATTATTCTATGAGGTAGTTAGGGCCAGTGTTATGATCCTCATGTTACAGATGAAGAGACTGGGGAAAGATGGTTGTTGCAGTTTGTCCTTTGTTCTCAGCGAGGACCATGATATCAGGGAGATGATGACATGACTTACAATTGACTTTGATTTGAGTGAGGGAGGGCTGTGCAAAGTCACCAGCCTCACTTTCTCCTCCAGAGTCATCTGGGTCCAGTGACCAGATATCGATCAAGAGGATTGGATGGCCCAGGATGCAGTTGGAGACCTTGGCCCTTGTGAGCTAAGGTCTTTTCAGGTTCTCACTTTGAGAGAGACAATGCCCATTCAGTGAATAGGCCTCTTTAAGAAGTGAGTCAAGGATTGCCCCTTTAATAAAAAGAAAATCAAACTGGGAGGGTAAGACCTTCAGGGTTGCTGGCCAAAAGAGAAACAATTATTATTTGCATTCACTCAGAGCCAGGAGGGCCCAAAAAATAACCACTAAGTGGTGCCTGAGTAGGGACCTATTGTTGTCCAATCCATGAGATCCAGAGTGAATTGAGCTTAAGGCTTGGTCTTTGAGAAAGAAATCTAGCCAGTAAACCCCATGTTAACTAGATAACTTTCCGCCATCAAAATTTACCTTCCTTTGGGCAGAACACCAGGAGGGGAAAGGACAGGAATGTGGCACCCAGATCACTGGTAAATGGCAAAACAAGGTCTAGAACTTAAATCTTCTGACTTGAAGGCTAGCAGGCTGCCACTACACTATGCTTCCTTACCATGATTAATGTGGAGAATTTGCCATTGTACTTGTGATGGCACTATATTCAGGAAAGTAGAGGCTCTCTGAAATGCAGTTAAATTATTCATTACTAAAATATGATAGAAAAGGGGACAAAACTATTGGCATTCCCATGTAAATGTCTTTTAGCTCACACTTCTAAATTATCAATCCAACAAACTTGAGTACTCGTATAGACTAACAGTTACCTTTTGGAAAAATTAAAAACGTTTCTTTGCAACCTAAGTTAAATTACATGGATTAAGAATGAGTTTCTTGTTAAGCCAAATGATCTAAGAATATAAGTATTCTCACCATTTGTTTTAGCTCACTGATAATTGACTTCCTTTAGGGTAAGCCATTGAGAAAACTGAATTATTTGGCTAAACCTAAATTAGAATGCTTTTTCCCATTTCTGGCATTATATCAAAAACTCCACTTATTTAAATAAGCTTTGCATTTCAGTGCCATGAATCATTTCATTCACTTGTACTCCCCTACAGAAAACCTAAGCTTTTGAACCATTTATTAAATTTTCAGAATTCAGAACACACATTTGTTATGGTTCAATAAGTCACATAATTCAAAATACAAAATTCTCACATATGCATCCTAATGAATTGATCAGAAGTACAATATAATACGCATAGAGCTAAGAGTGGCATAAAAGTTCAATTATTTGCTTAGGATGGCAGGATCTCCAGCTTATCATCATTAGTCTTTTCCAAAAATGGATATATAATCTTTATTATCCATTCTGGAACTGATCAGAGGAATATTAAGGAGATGGGAGATCCAACAGGAAAAAATAAAAGCCAAAGTTGTAAAGATTTTATCACTGGTCTTGTATGTATATGCCAACTTATTTTCTCTATCCAGATACCATTCTTATTTCAGGACACATTATTTCCATTATAGCTAAGGGTGAACCTTCTGTAACAATCACCAATAAACTAAATTCTGACAGCTCTTCTTGGAACTTTTCCACCATTAATCTCCCTTATTAAGTGCCATACAGAGAACATATATCTGAATGGAAATCATTCTTCATCAGGTCAATGCAAAGCTTTGGAAAATATGGATACATTTGGGGAAGACTACCCAATTTATATATGAGTAAATTCCCAAATCGGCATGAAAGTAATAAAGGAGAAGATGTTCTTAAATTGGTTATATCCTGACTCTTTCATGCAAGGTGACTAATTTTTGTATGCCCCATTAGATCTTGTGATCAATCACTGAAATGGAAGAAAAATGTACTCTTGATAATAAAACAAAAACAAGAACAAAACAATGAATTTTGTTTGCACCTTGAATAAAGAGTCCAACAATTTACCATTCATTTACACCTGGTTATTATAGTGATGAAATCAAATCATTTTTTTCATTCCTTTTACGTAGTACTAACAGAAGCAGAATCAAAACATTATTCATTATGTAGGATATTATATTTTTAAGATAATGCATGTTTAATTGCTATATACATTTTAAAAATTATTAATCTAAACAATATTCTAATCAAATGGATATTTTATACCTAAATTCAATGTCTTCCCACATGATGATTGCTGACAAAATTTTAACAGATATAACTTGAGTTGTTGGCTAACTGGAAAAACATGTAGATTAAATGTATCAACTCTAATTCTACATGTTGTTTGAGGGAAAGGAAATACAGAACATGAAGAATTCAACTCTAGGGAAAAGACACCCATCAGACTAAAGTTCTGACATGACTCCTCTCCATTCTATTTTCCCTTTCCCTGCATCGTGTTTTTTTCTGCCATCCCAGTTTCTCCTCTTCAAAGACAGTTATGAATCTCCTCCTGTTCTCATCAACATTCTCATCAACATCCTTTTCTAATTCTTTCTTCCATCTCCATTTCTTTATTCTTCCTTTTCATGAGCCTATTCTTATCCTGGTTCCTTTCCTCTAACTCTGTGTGCAATTCTGCCTAGCTAGGTCTCCCTTTTTAAAAGAAATCACCTGCTTTATGTAAAAAGTAATCTAAGAACCTTCCCTCCTCTTCAAAGTGAACATCTAGAATGTAACTCTACCTTTCATTTCTCTCTTCCAAATCGAAGTCTTCTGATTCCTATCCAAACCACTAACCAGAAATAGCCCTCTCTAAGATACTGAATTACCTTCATCTGACAAAATGTGTGGTTTCCTTTGTAATATTATTCTCTTCAACTTCTCTTCTGAATTAAATTTAGTTGATCATCTCATCTTCTCTCAGATGATCTCTCACATTTATTTCTGACTCCTGTTTTTTTTTTCTCATTAAGGAATATTTTCTGTGACTCCTATTTTTCTCTCTCAAAGTCCCTTCCACCCCAACTTACTGTAGACATAAGCAAGTAATGGATTATTTTCTCTTCCCTAATTGGATCATAGATTTATAGTTGAAAGGGACCTTAGCACTCATAAAGGCTGCAGTGGTGATGCAGTGGATAGAGCACTGAGCCTGGACTCAGGAAGACCTGAGTTCAAATCTAACCCCCAACACATATACTAGCTTTGTGTTAGTTTGCCTCAGTTTCCTCAACTGTGAAGTGGGCATAGTAGTATTACCTACCTTAGAGGGTTATTGTGAAAATCAAATAAGATAATATTTGTTTAAAAAAAAAGACTTAGCACAGTGACTGGCACATGATAGATGCTATATAAATGTTTATTCTCTTCTTATTCTCTCGTACAGTACAAGACAAATACAATTTTATAGTTGAAGAAATTGAGGCCCAGGGAAGGAAAATAATTTGTCCAAGGACATACAAGCACTATAATAAGAAGAACTGAGAAACAAACCAAAATCTTCTGACTCTATAGTAATCTTTCCACAATACCTCTTTTTACATTCATTACTTCAATGAAATAATCTGGTCACTGGTAATTTCTAGTTTGGGCCACATCTTCATCTATTTAGATGTTCCATAAACACTGACTCCTTTCCATGTTTGTATACAATCTAATGCCATGTAACCTGTAGTTACTTAGTAAACATTGTTCCATAAAGAAACTGTGCTTTAAAAGGCACTGTTTTAAAAATGAAAACCCATCCCAGATTTGAATTCATTTAGTCCCTTTTTTCCTACATTAACTGAACTTATGAACAAAAATACTTGGAAGAGGGTGAAATTCAACAATACACTTCCTCCCCAACCATTACAGGCCATGTTGGAGATGATCCTACTTCTTTCAAGGTAATCCTTTGCATGTAACGGCCTTAGCAGCATCTTCCCAAATTCTATGCATTCAGATATGGTTCATCATCCCAAACAGATTTGAGCATTAGTTTACCCAGAAGCCTATACTATACTATACCACAACAATCCTCATTTGAATCACTGTGGTTCCTGACCCAACTCTAGAGGAACCCTTTTGAAAAAATGATCCTTCTTTCTCTAATTCTATTCTATTCTGTTCTATTTTGTTCTGTTCTATTCTATTCTATCTTAGAAGCATTTATGAAGGACTTAGTATGAGAAGTAGGGTAGAGGAGAGGATATAGGGGATAAGCTAAAAGTCAGGATGATATGGGTTCAAGTACTGTATGTGACACATATTAACTGCATGACCCTGGGCAGTCACTTAATCCCATAATGCCCTGAGGCAAATATTTCAGTATAAATTGGCAACTGCAAACAGTTGTTGCCTATCTATACAGGTAGAGAGAGCTTCTTTACCAGGAACTCTGTACACCAATAATATCACAGACCCAGACCAAAAAAAAAATTTAGATCCTATGCTAAGTGCTAGACATACAAAAACAAAAGTGAAGCAGGCCATGTCCTCAAGGAGTTACATTCTACTGAGAGAAAACAGCATGTGCACACATAAATATGGAATTGGCATGCATTTTAGTCTGGGTTTTAGAAATATCAGCTTGGTAACTCTGTGGCAGAAGGACTGGATAAGGGAGAGAGTGGAGGCAGATAGAGCAATTAGGAGTCTTCTGAAATATTCCAGATGAGGGGTGATGAGGGCCTGAACCAGGGAAATGGTCTTGTGAGGGGACATATTTAAGAAATATCATGGAAGTAGAATTGATAAGAATTATTGGATACACACTGGATAAGTATGGATGGGTGAGAGTAAAGAGTCAAAGATAGCTATGAAGTTGGGAAACCAAGTGATTGGAACCTTGACAGTACTAGGAAGTATATAGTGAGAAGAAAATGAGTTCAGTTTTGGACATGTTCAGTTTGAGATGCTCCTTGGATATCAAGGTGGAGATGTCCATCAGACAGTTGGCAATGTGGGACCAGGGCTCAGGGAAGAGATGAGGTCTGTGTATGCAGATCTGGTAAGCATGTGTATAAAGGTGATAATGCATCATCAAAAGAGGAAATGTAGGAAGGAAAAATGGAGTAGGACAGAGCCCTGGGGTATACCCAGAGCAAGTGATGCTGATGGTTCAGGAAAGGAGACAGGGAGAAGGAATGATCTAGGCAAGTAAAAAAAGAAATAAAAGAGGAGTGTCACAAAAATTGCAAGACAGTATAGGAAGAGACAATATGGTCAACAGTTTCAAATGGTACAAAAAAGTTCAGAAGGAAGAAGACTGAGAAAAGTCATCCTAATTATAGGAATTCTCTCTCTCTCTTTTTTTAGTGTGATATGTTTCAAGTATTTTGGGATATTAAAAACCAATAAGAGATTTCAAAAATCCTCCTGAATTGAGGAGATCTTGAGAGAAGTTTTCCAGAGTACTGTTAATTCAATAAGATCTGGACCTATTATCTTATCTCTGCTAAGATGAGTTAAGATCTAAAGACAGTCTGCAAACAGGAAAGGTCTCTCTCCGCCCCCCAAGGAGCACGGATTTTAAACAAAAAAATCAGTATAGTTCCTTGGGTTGTCTTACCAAGATCGTGGGAACTCAAATTTTAAAAATTACAGCAATTTTCCAAAAAGTGTAGGGGCAGCAAGATGGCACAGTGGATAGAGTGTAGGCCCTAGAGTCAGGAAAACTCATCCTCCTGAACTCAAATCTGCCATTGGACACTTACTAAATGTGTGACCTTGGGCAAGGTACTTTAACCCTCAGTTGCCTCAGTTTTCTCATCTGTGAAATGACCTGGGGAAGGAAATAGCAAATCACTCCAGTGTCTTTGCCAAGAAAAGTCCAAATGGGGTCATGAAGAGTCGGACACAACTGAAAAATGACTGAAGAACAAACAACAAAAAAAGTGTCTGACCAGTCAAGCATATGTCATTTAGGAGTAACTTGACCTAGATGTAACTTAAGAGTCGAAGAAACCAAGCTACATCAAAAGAAAAGAAACAGCTGCAGTAAACAACTAGTGAATATTCTTCAAGTAGAGCCACTGAAAATGCTAGCAGAATGATTGCAAGGTCAGCATGGCCTGAAACCCAGCAAAGTGATCTTTGGATGCCAGAAAGGAAAACACACTTCTACTCTAGGTGTCCGGGGGCAAAAGTAAGACTCCAAGGCATCTTAGAGACAATATTATATTCGTGAAGGTTCAAGAAGGGAATTGAATAGCAGTTCCTTGAGGAAAGAATCTCTGAAATGAATTTGGTATTGAAGTACCTTCCTCAATTCAGGAGCCCCATATCTAGAGAGAAGACTGGAGGACAAACTCTAGATGAGATGAAAAAGTCTAGCAACTTTGTCAACCAGAATCCACCTTGGATTCAACCTAGATAAAACTAGGATCATTTGAAACTGACACAAGACAAAAATAGGGGGCTCAGTCATGGAATGAGGGATAGCTAAAAAGGTCAAGGGCTAAGCTTAACTCTCTCCACATCAGCACAGAAGGCAAGAGGTAGACTTTAAAACTTTTATAACTTTAATCCCTTTAATGGGATAATAATATAGGAAGCTCATTGCCTGCCTTCCCTTCTTACCTCCTTCCTTTTTTCCTTCCCCCTTCCCTTTCTCTCTTTCTTTCCTTCCTTTCTTTTGTTCTTTCTCTCTTCCTTCCTCTCTTTTCCTTTGTCCTTTCCTCCCTCCCTTCTACCCTTCTTTCTTCCTTCCTTCCTTCCTTCCTTCCTTCTTTCCTTCCTTCCTTCCTTCCTTCCTCTGCCAAGAACACAATACCTATGCAGCAGCCTTTCTGGGCTCATTGTTCCAATCTGCACTGGCATTGGCAGGTTGGATTGTCAGAGTACAGCTTACTGCAGGGTTCTAAGAGAAACCCTGAAGGATTAAGGTTTGTTATATTTCCACTTCTAGGAGTGAAGGGGGAAATGTGTATTTCCTTCCACAGAGAGCTATGTAGCAAAGAACCCAGGCCTAGAGAAGGAATGGAGACAGAGGGGAAAACCATTAGGGACAGCTTTACTGTACCTCAATGGTAGAAAAGTTGGTTTATGAAGGACTCTATAAAAGAGTGTTTTACTACCAGAAAATTTATTAATTGAGGTATCTATATGGAATTCTTATAAAAAAAACTCTATAGAAAAAGTAGCCACTAAGCTATAA
This sequence comes from Vombatus ursinus, assembly GCF_900497805.2. NCBI lineage: Eukaryota > Metazoa > Chordata > Mammalia > Diprotodontia > Vombatidae > Vombatus > Vombatus ursinus. The sequence continues at coordinate 3,595,038 of NW_020950566.1, read as the reverse complement.
TTAGGGAAAGGGAGGAAGATCACTAGTAATTATGGTCTCAGGATTTTTTTGCCCTATGTATCATCCTACAAGCTTCCTAGGATAATAAAAAACCCAGCCAATCATTCTCATTCTCTCTGCTTTACATTTGAGATTCAATATGATATTTGCTTAAAACTTTGTCTGAAAAGATGTCATCAAGTCACTATTCATTATTTTTCAATCGCTTTTCTTTTCACATTTAACAATAACTCCTTGGGAGCATGAAAGTGAAATATACTTCCTTATCAAAACGTTTTTCTTCTCAGACTTCTAGGTGGAGAGCAATGATTTCATTTTCTGTGATTGGAATACATATTCTTCATGCAGAATAGCTGTATATTCAAGTATACTTTTTAGGTGTGTGGAAATTGTATCTGTTCAAATCTAGAATATCCCTCTGAAATGGTGTTTTTCAAACTAGGGAGAGGTACCTTCAGAAGATATTTTCAGAGGGGTCTGGTGGCCAATGCTACATGTAAGATCCTAGATAGTTATTTATATGGGGGGGGGCGGTTAATGGAGAAACAGGCAGAGACACTTTTCCCATCTTCAGTCACATTCATAGAGTACTTTAAGGAGTTCATTAGATCTTCACAAAAACCCTGTGTTGTGATGGTGTATAACAGCACCTACCCTTGTGAGATCAGTCAAGAAGCATTCATTAAATGCCTACTATGTGCCAGGCACTAGCAAATGCTGTGCTAGTATTATCCCAATTTTAGAGATGTGGAAACTGAGGCTTAACAAGACCAAGGCATTTGCCCAGGGTCACACCACTAGTATTTGTAGAGCTGTGAACCCAGTCTTCCTGAATCCCAAGCTAGGACCCCATTCACTAAGTTATGTTTCCTCTCCATATGTAGCTTACTCTTTCTGCCTTCCATTTTCTTCCCAAAAGCTGATATAATTACCATAAGGTTATTAGATCACCATTAATTGATGTTTGGCAGCCTCAAGAGACAATATGGACATATTTAAAATGTTGATAGAATAGAGATATGAAGTAATGAAGGAGGGTTGATGTCACTGTACTAGAAACAGTTGTCTCACATTTTTGAGGGGAGCAGTGTGGGATAGTGAACCAAGAGCTGGTCTGGGAGTCAGAAATAACAGGCTTCAAATCCTGCCTCTGAAATACACAGCTGGGTGACCCTGGGTGAGTCACTAAACTTCTCAACCCTCCCAAGCAACAGTCTTTGACCATATGCAGAGAATTTGCTGATTTGCATTGGTAGAAGGAATTTTCTCACCAAGAGGATTTCCTATACAGATGAAATCACAAGTCCTACATTTATACCTCTAGATTAAGCTATAGGTACATCAACATATGCACAATACATAGATTTCTGAAATATATCTGCATGTCAATCTGTTTTTTTAAATCACATTGGAAGAGATTGCATGGACCCTATGGGCAATTATTTAGCAAATTAAATATATTTTGTTTAAAAGTAAATTAAATTTTTTTAAAAAAGCAAAAAAAGCAAAAAGTTTTCTATGTTTTGTAAACTCAGAATTTTGTATATCAGCTTTCTTAAAATGAGATGCACCTGTATGTTGCAGTCATCTCCCATCTGGGGAGAAACATTCTTGTCCGCAAGACCCTGTGAAAAATCTCTGCAACCACCTCAATGTCTTCTTGCTTCTTGATGCCAAAGAGCTATTGAGGCATCTGTTAGAGAAATAAATGCCTAACTTGAAGTTTTCAAGCATAGCTCTGAGTCACTTATATCCTTCGGAAGAAATCAAGCTTTGCTTTTATCAGCTCCAAGAAGACCAGTTAATATCAGGTTCTGTTGTCAGATTGAAATTGGGTGTTGGGGTACATGATGAAGAGATTCAGGGAGAAAATGAGCTGGGCTTGAAAGCAGAGTTAAGAAAAAAGGCTTCTTCAGTAAAGGGACAAAATACATGAATAATAACATTTCCTTCAGAAAAATAACTTCAGAAATTGGCAAATTTTATACAAAAATTTTATGGAAAAGGCAATTTCAGCTACAATGAAGAACTGCCACCATGCAATGTTCTGCATTAGCAATGGGTTTCTACCACAGGATGACTGGCTGAATTAGATTACAAAATAAATATTTATAATCTGTGAAGGAAAGGCCAAAGATTTGGCTTCAGTGTATATTTGTATTCTTTTCAAAACTGTGCTTATGAGGCAATAACGAAAACGACCACTTGATGGCAATACTGTAATTTCTTTGCTTTTTCATGTAACTAGGAAATTGCCACTGTTTACACACACACATACACACCCAATCACATGAAAAAAATCGTTTGAATTTGCAATATTTTTATGTATGAGCTAAGAAATAGCTGCATTTCATTTTAAATGTACAATGCATATAGAAAATATAAGTAAAGGGTTTTTTTCTGTTTTTCCACCCAGAAGGAATAAAAGAACCTATCCTTCCTTTGACACAAAAATATTTTACCAAGTTAACATACACCGGTGGGATATGTGCTTTTGGCATTCTTCACACAAACAACAGAGAGGAAAATATTATTATTAATACTAACAATAATAAACATTTAATAAGCAATACAATTTGCTAGGGGAAATAATCTCAATGTACAATGAAGATGAAAGATAATATGCCACCTCTCTTCTGTCGTATACATAGTCTATCATGAACTTGGCTTCTAGGGTAACATTTCTGGGAAATATTTATTACCTTCTCTTTCATCATTGTGGCTTTGTCCTCATATATTAAAAGAAGTTATTTTTATTAGGCGTATACCTTGCGACATTTCAATGAGATAGATCACAATTCCACACCAAAAGAAACACAGTTCTTCAAGGCAGGGTAAGTTGTTCTTCAAGTAGGGCGGGATGGAAATATCGCCAAATCTCTATCAACTCTGTTGCTAACTTTTTCTCTCCCAGTCTACCAAAAACTAACATTGAATGGTTTTTCACATATGCTTTCCACACATTAGTCATACTCAAAGATATCTATGTCTCCAGAAATGCAAAGAGGTTGGTCAACAATGTGGTATTATCATCGGCTGTGACTCACCCCAAACCCTGTGTTCATGCTTGGGGACTGGAACATACACATCAATATCCTTGAATATCCTAGCCTCCCAGTTAGTCAAATTCCTCAGCTACCATGACTCATATTTTCACTCTACCTCAGGCACCTAAAGAACTGGCAATTGCTTAGATCTCATCCTCATGACTCTTCTGTATCTCCAATTTATCCCCTTCTCTCCACTCCAGTTCAGGTGGTTAAGGTCCTTGTCAACTCTTGCCTGGGCTATTGTATTAACTGGCATCCCTGCCGCCTCTTTCCTCTCCAATCCTTCCAGCTGACAAGTTGATATTCCAAAAGCACAAGTCTGACCGTGTTGTTTTTGTTGTTGTTGAGTTGTTTCAGTCACGTCCAACTCTCCATAGCCCCATTTAGGTTTTCTTGGCGAAGATATTGGAGTGGTTTGCCATTTCCTTCTTCAGCTCATTTTACAGATGAGGAATCTGAGGCAAACAGGATTAAGTGGCTTGCCCAGGGTCACACAGTTAGTGAGTATCAGAGGCCAGATTTGAACTCAGGAAGATGAGTCTTCCTGAATTCAGGCCCAGCAATCTATCCACAAAATATTTATTAAGTACTTACTACGCACTAGGTACTGTGATCATAGCCTCCTAATTAATCTACTTGCTTCTAGTCTCTCCTTTCTCCAATAAAGTCTTCATGTAGCTGTCAAAATAACCTACGCAAGTTTGAGAATGATCATGTTGCTGCTTTACTCAGAAACCGTCAATGGCACCCTATTGCCGCTAAAATAAAAACGTCTCAGCCTGGAATGTCATGCCCTGCATAAGCTAGCTCCAACCTACTTTTCCAGCCTTATTTCACATGACTTTATCTTAACAGACTATATGTTCCAGCCAAACTAGAGTGCTAGTTATTACTCCAAATCAGCATGCTGCCTCGCACCTCCATGTATTCACATAGGCCATCTCCCATTCCTGGAATGCACTCCTTCTTCACATTCTCCTTCTCTATCTTCAAGGCTCAGTTCAGGCACGACCTTTTCAATGAAGCCGTCCCTGTAACCTACCTGTTAGTATTCTTTCTCTCTCTCCTCAAAATATCTTGTATTTTCTTATCTGTGTACATTCCATCCCCCAAGGGAATGTAAGCTCCTTAAAGGAAAAGACTGTTTTATCTCCGTATACCCCCAACTGCTTAAATGGTGCTTTGCACATAGCAGGATTTTAACGTTTATTGAATTGACTATGAGATGATATGATATAATGAAATGAGTGCTAGACTGAGTAAGAAGATCTAATCTTGGACATTCCTGGCTCTAAGTGACCTTCGGAAAATCAGTTGATTTTCCTGGGCCTCAATTTCCTTATTTGTAAAATGAAAAGGTTAGACTAAGACTCTAAAGTCCCTTCTAACTTTCCTGTGACCTATGATGCTTTGCAGTGATACCTCTGCATTCAAAGAGATACAAATGATGCCAAGTGTACAAAGAGTTGCAAAGATGCTAAAAAAAATTAATCAGGTAGATATTACAAGTTAGCAACGAGTAGAACTAATGACATTACAGAGCAGAAGCTAGAAGGGGTGTTAGAGTCTATTTAGTCTAAACTTCTCTTTTTAGGGACGAGAAAACTGAGGCCCAGAGAGGCAAGGTGACCTGCTCATAAGTAGTAAATATCAGAGATGGGATGTGAAGCCAGGTTCTCCGACTATCATGGTAGTCTTTTTTTCCCCACTGTACCGCTTAGCCTCCTAACTCCTTACTTGGGCTTTATAAGAGGTTTGTGTGTATGTGTGTGTATGTGTGTATATGTATACACATATATGTATAGGACATGAGGTCCTCTCTCAAAAAGTCCACAATTATAAGAATTTCTATAAAATATTAGTCCCTAGTATTTAGCCCAGTAAACTGTTCTATTTTTTTTCTTCCTATTCTCTGACAATTTGATTACATTTTTCTTCTCTGTGTTTTCTCATATCACTGAATTTCTGACTGCTTAAAGTTTTCAGTACTTCCAAGGTTGTGTGATCTGGACAGAGCTGTGGTTACTGCTTTCCTTTCTTCTGGTCCTTACCCAGGAAGGGACCACAACCACTAGTATTCCTCTCCACACCAGAACTGTGACCCAGAATTGGATAATAGTCAATGAAACTGCCAAATGGCACCTGTTTCTGCACCCAGTGCCTATACAGGGTTCCCATGTAATCTCTTTCTGATCAAGCATCCAATCTCCTCACTGCTTCTAGACAGTGAAAGTTCCCAGTACTGCTGCTGCTGTGGCTGTCACGTTGCCTCTAGCACCCACAGTTGACATTGCCACTGCCCTGAGCTCCCAGCCAGCCTCCATCTCAGGGCCCCAGACCTCTTCTTCCAACCTTGTAAGTGGTCAGGGCTGGAAAAACGTCTCACCCTAATCTTCTGTTGGTTATACCATGCCAGAATTCGATTTGATGCATTATTTTAAAGCTGTTAGAGGGAAATGTCGGGAGAGTTTGACTGAAACGCTTGGTCTACTCCATCTTCTTTGCTCTGCCTCCAACATGATTCCGTCATCTTAATTTTGCTTCTATCATTGAATTTCTAACAACACTAAGTTTTGCTGGAGGGGAAAAAAACTTCAATTGAGGAAGTTCAGGTAATCATCAGAATGAATTTAGTCTAGTTGAAAAATCTCTAAATACATATTGGCCTCTTTACAGTTCTTCCCATCACTAATTTCTTCCTCTAATCCAGGAGCTCTTAATCTAGAGTCTATGAACTTGGTGTTTTTTAAAAAAAAACCATATATATATATATATATATAATATATATAACACTATATTTCAATAGAATTTATTTCCTTTGTAATCCCACATATTTTATTTTATGCATTTAAAAATATTGTTCTCAGAAGGGGTCCATGACACAAAAAAAGTTATGAATCCCTGGTACAACCCAAAATATTTATCTTCCTATTCATAGGATCATGTCACTCTCCTGTTCAAAAATCTTCAAGGGCTCTTTGCTACTAAGAAGTGATATTTAACTCCCTAGATTTCTCTGAACAATCTGATTCCAGCCTGCCTTTCCAGGTTTTTTTCTCATTACTTCTATTCACATGCTCTATGCTCCAGTCAAACTGGATTACTCACTGTCTACAAAAAAAGAACACCTTTATGACTCTTCTTTCAATGTTCCTCATACCTGGAAGACCCTTCTATTTTCCTTCCACACCCATATCTGCCCACCGACATCCTATTCATCCCTTGAGGCCCTGCTTCCATGCTACATCCACAGTGAATGGAAAGAAAGCTGGACTTGGAGTCTGCAGATCTAGCTTTGAACCTGGTTCTAACACTTAGCTCTTTGACCACACAAATCACTTAACCTCTCTGGATTTCAGTTTCTTTAATTCTAAAGTAAAAGGATTGAGCTAAATGATCTTGAAGATTCTTTCAAGGTTTAAATCCTATGAGCCTATAAGGTTTCACTGATTTTCCACCCTCTCCACCCCCCATAACCAGCTGAAAGTCATTCCTATCTCATCTAAACTCTCATGGCATTTGGCATTCTTCTTAGGCACTTATCATAATCTAATTTGTTTTTTACTTATCAGTGACTGTGTTTTATCTCCCCTACTAGATTATAAATTCCTTGAGAACAGGGCTTTCTTATTTATCTTTGTATCTTTTCAAGTTCCTGGCACAGTGCACTGTGCACAGTATATGGTTTGTTGAAAGAGTGAACGGATGAATGAATGAACTTAAAATTGAATTCAACTATTATCTAGCTAGGTATCCTTTTTCAAAACCAAGCGGAAAGTGAGACTGTTGGAAAATTTAAGTAAAACCTCTTTTTTTTAACCTGAATAATACAGGTTATGTGGGCAAAGGGCTAGCTTAACAATTTTTCATTTTTTGTGGTAGTGGAGTCATCGATTATCTGACCTTTTATCTCTCTCTGCCCTAGATACTTTATCCACTAAAGAAATAATAAGAGATGCCAAAAACATAAAGCTTATCATACATAGAAGGATTTATTTTTCTGTGGATATTTAAAATCTACTCAGGTGGTTTGAAATATTGCTGAAATGATTCTCTCTGTCCCCCAGCCCCTACCCTGTGCTCATCATTCACTCTTAATACTTCCTTCATTTCTATAAACTTGAGAGCACTGAGGTGAAAAGCAAGCCAAGAGAGACTGGATCTTCTATGCAAAAGCACAAAGGAAAATAACTGACATAGATTAATTTACAATCACTTATCTAAGCCCCAAAGGCTTAAAGAATTGTAGATTCCAGCTGTTGCAAAGGGCAACATTTCTTCCTGGGTAGTCAAATCTGATACTTTCACACTTTTACAAAAATTAGCCAACAGAGCTGGCTAATAACATATTTTGACTAAAGGAAGAACACAAAAATAGCATTAAGTCATTACCTTTCTAGGCTCAGTGGGATATGGAAGGAGTTAATTTTCTTACCCTAGGTGACCACTAAATCCTTGAGAATCAGCCAACTACATTTTTTGGGGCAAATGTAATTAACATTTATAAGCTAGCTAGCCTACTTGCTTATCTTTGGAAAGGTAAAATTAGTCGTAGAAATGCATTAATTAAAGTTATAGTTATACATTGACTATAATCAAGGGTAGGTTTAAACTGAGGTCTCACTTTACAAACCTCTTACTACATGTCAGTAAAATAAAATGTTCCTAAATGTTATAGCCAGCCCAATTTTGAGGCCCCTAATCCAACAACAATGCCACATTGGTGGGACCAATGCTATATAGAAACTGTGTTAATGAAGAGAAGTGAGAGGACACCTCCAATCTACCTCTTTGTGGAGGTGAGAGGTCCACAGATATTGCATGTTGTACATGTTTTTGGCTTTTTTCAACATATTAATCAGTTGTGTTGACTCTTTCCTCTTTATTGTATTTAAGAATACTTTTTGTTATATGGGATGGCTCTCTGGAAGGAGGAGGGGGAGGCATGAGGGAATAACAATAATAATGTAAAAAATAGAAGACATCAATAAAAACTTACTTTATTTTATTTATTTTTTTTTGGTGAAGCAGTTGGGGTTAAGTGACTCGCCCAGGGTCACACTGCTAGTGAGTATCACGTGTCTGAGGCCAGATTTGAACTCAGGTCTTCCTGATTCCAGGGCCAGTGCTCTATCTACTGTGCCACCCAGCTGCCCCAAAACTTACTTAAAAAAAAACTGTAGTAAGTCTAAATCCATCTCCCCAGTGACTAAGTTGATACAGTACAGAGTAAGCCCTTCCAAAGTGTTGAGTGTATTTCTTTTTTGTTATATCCTAGAAGTAAAAACCACTGTGTAAAAGCTAATTGATGCTAATTGGTTATATGGAACTGGGGGGGATTAATTACAGGTAGTTAAGAGTTGGGTAGCATGGGAATGGGGACTCAGGGTGATAGCATTAGAGAAAAGCATTCCCAGCCCCCCAGAGATACCTGAAAGGAAATGTGGCCAGCTTTGCTCTGGAAGAGTGAGTCTAGAACAATCCCCACACTCACTTTTTATCACAGAGCTGCCCTTAATATTTTAACAAAATTCTAGTTCTTACTAAGGGACAAAGCCTTAATAACAACAGAGTGGAATGTAAACACTTTGAGGTCAGGTACTTCTTTTCATCGTTTTCTTTTGTAACTCAGTGCCTTAACTATAGTTGATGCTTATGGAAAGAACCATGACCCGTATAACAAAATGATCAAAAATGAATGACATGAAATTATAATGATCAATCTTGACCCAAAAGTAGATATGAAGGGGCAACTCCTTCCCACTCCCACCCAAGATGCAGAATGCTCACTGTAAGCATGGATGTGGACAATGCATTTAATGTCAGGCTTTTTTGGCATATGATGTTGGTTAGTGTGGCTGAACTTATTTTCTTCTTTTAAAAAAACCTTATTATAAAGACTGCCTCTCTGAAATGGGGTGAGGGAGAAGGATACAGTGGGAAATGCAGGTGACATAAAAGCAAAATATATCAATAAAATTTTATTTTAAATAATAAAGTAAATGCTTGTTGAATTAAAATGAATTGAATTCTTACTTCAGTATTTCAAAAGGCCTTTGCTGTAGTGAATATGAGTTCTTTTTTTCAAATTCTACATCACCCCTTCTCCCCTACCTTAGCAGATGGTCCTTGAGTTTCTCTGGTCAAAATAGTGATGCTCTTCTCTACATTTAGAAGGACAGACATACAGTGTGCCACAGGCCATAATTGGAACCATTCCAGCTTAATAGAAACTGCTGGAGCTTTCACTCTATAGGGGTAGCTATCAACAACTTTTTAAAACATATGCTGCAGCATCATCAAAACTACTTGATGCTGGCTAAGAAAAAGAGTGGTGGATCAGTGGAATAGGTTAGGTATGCAAGATACAGTAGTCAATGACTATAATAATTTACTATTTAATAAACCCAAAGACCCCAGGTTCTGGGATACGAACTCACTATTTGACAAAACTGCTGGGAAAACTAGAAAATAGTATGGCAGAAACTAGGCATAGACCAAAATCTCACACCATATACCACAAAATAAAGTCAAAATGGATTCATGATTTTTATATAAAGGCTGATACTATAAGCAAACTGGGAGAGCAAGGAATAGTTTACCTATCATATTTATGGAGAACAGAAGAATTCATAACCAAATAGGAGTTAGAGAGCATTAAGAAATGCAAAATGGATAATTTTGATCACATTAAATTGAAAAGTTTTTGCACAAACAAAGCCAATGCAACCAAGATTAGAAGGAAAGTAGAAAATTGGGCAAGAATTTTTACAACCAGTGTCTCTGATAAGGGCCTCATTTCTAAAATATATAGAGAACTAAGTCAAGTTTATAAGAATACAAGTCGTTTCCCAATTGATAAATGGTCAAAGGATATGGACAGGCAGTTGTCAGATGAAGAAATTAAAACCATCTATAGTCATATGAAAAAAATGCTCTAAATCACTATTGATCAGAGAAATGCAAATCAAAACAACTCTGAGGTACCACACCTATCAGAACGGCCAACATGACAAAATAGGAAAATGATAAATGTTAGAGAAGATGCAGGAAAATTAGAACACTAATGCATTGTTGATAGAGTTGTGAAATGATCCAACCATTTTGGAGAGCAATTTGGAACTATGGCCAAAGGGCTATCAAAATGTGCATACCCTTTGACCCAGTAATAACACTTCTAGGGCTGTATCCCAAAAAGATCATAAAAATGTGAAAAGGACCCACATGTACAAAAATATTGATAGCAGCTGTTTCTGTGGTGGCAAAGAATTGGAAATTGAGGGTATGCCCATCAATTGGAAAATGTCTGAATAAGTTGTGGCATATGATGTAATGGAATACTATTGTTCTATAAGACATGATGAGCAGGTAGACTTCAGAAAAACCTGGAAAGACTTGTATGGACTGATGCTGAGTGAAGTGAGCAGAACTAGGAGAATGTTGTACATAGTAACAGCCACATTGTGTGATGACTAACATTGACAGACTTAGCCCTTCTCAGCAATACAAGGATCTAAGAAATCTCCAAAGGCCTCATGATGGAATATGTTATCTACATCCAAAGAAAGAACTGGAGTTTGAATGCAGATTGAAGCATACTATTTGCTATTTTTTTTCTTCTGTTTTGTTTTGTTTCCTCTTTCTTGTGGTTCCTCCTATTGGTTCTAATTCTTCCTTACAACAGGACTAATGTGAAAATATGAAAATAGGAATGTATATGTATATCTGATATATCTATATCAGATATAGATATAATCTATATCAGATTGCATGCCATCTTGGGGAGGGAGGTAGGGAGGGAGGGGGAGAAAAATGTAAAACTCAAAAGCTTATGGAAGTGATTGTCGATAAATCAAAATAAATTAATAATAAAAAAATTTTTAAAAGATATACCACAAACTGTTAAAGACTATATGTAGGTTTACTCCAGATCACTAACAATGAGAAATGGAAATTAAAACAACTCGGAGGTTTCACCTTATATCCAGCAAATTAGCAATAACAAAGATGGAATTAGTAAATGTTGGTAGGGTTGTAAAAAGATAGACATGGTGCAGATGGAACTGTGTGTTTGTCCAACCATTCTGGAAAGTAACTGGGAATTATTCTAACAAAGTGACTAAAATACCCACACCTTCTGAACCAGATATCCTGCTGCTAAGCATGTGCTCCAAGGAGGTCAAAGATTTTGGGGAAAAAAAAAAGGTAAGGTAAGATAAAGATAAAAAGATTAAAAATACCAAAATATTTATTATAGCACTCTTTGCAGTATCAAATAACTGGAAACAAAGTAAATCTTCATTGATTAAAGAATAGCTAAGGTGGCAGCTAGATGGTGCTCTAGCCCTGGATTCAGGAAGACCTCAGTTCAAATCTGACCTCAGGCATTTGACACTTACTAGCTGTGTGACCCTGGGCAAGTCATTTCATCCCATTGCCTTGCAAAAAAAGAATAGTTAAATAAACAATGTATTTAGTAAACAAAGCCAAGAGTATAACATATACAATGACTACAAGCTGAAAATGAAAAACACAAGGAATCAAATCTGAATGCTATAAAATTATGATCTCCACACTTGGTCTCAAACAAGAGATAAAAGAATATATGTCCATCCCTTCTTTGCTGAGGTGGGAAACTAGGGGTCTGAAATACTATTTACAATGTTAGATTTGGTTGATGTGTTTGGTTAGTTTTGCTATACTGTGTTTTTTTCCCCCTCCTCTTTAGAGACTGTTATAGTGATGGCTGGGGGGGGGGCGGGGAGGAATATTTTTTAAAATGTAAGTGATACAAACATATTAGTAATTTTTAAACCTTTGGGTAATGTCCATGCCCTTGTGATACATCAAAATAGGATTTTAATGATCACTTATGGCTTACTTGGAAAGAAACAATAAAACAATATCCTTCAAAATGGACCAGGAACCTCATTAAAAAAAAAAAAAAAGCAACTAGCTAATAGTCAATCCTTACTTATGTACAATAACCTAAGTTCAGGGGCTAGCAATACATAACACATACAAAATCTTTATTAGCAGCATCTATGGATATTATTCAAGTATGTCAAAACAGGGCTTATGATACTAAAAAGCATCATATTCTAAAGTAATCTACCTTTTGTAGAGCAAGATAATATGTAGTAATACTAATAGCAGCAGTACCTTCTTATAATACCTATTTATAGTGTGTTCACATAATTTTACTTTCCTAATGACCCCATGAGAAAGACATGACCTGCATAATTTCCCCATTTTCCAGAAGGTGAAACAGAGATGTTGAGTGTTTGTGTGGGTCACATGGCTAGCCCAGGTATATCTAACACTTATTTTCATTTCTAGTGCTGTCTCTACTACAGCACTACCATCTTGAATTGATTAGCTGAGTGGTACCTTGCCAACATTTAATTTGTATGTACTTTCAGATTTTAATTTATATAAACCATTCTAGATGTACACATTTATATATACTGTGTTAATTTAAAATCATACTTTTAAATGAACACACTGATTGTAGTCTATGGTTAAATTCAAATATGTGTAGGTTCAGTTATATTTATATCAACCCTTCTCATAGACCCTAGGGATCACAGTTTTATTCACATTCTTTCTACTGCTAGTATAAATCTCTTGTGCCTACTATAGGACCAGATGCTCAGTGAGTTAGTACCAGATCTAAAGCTTCAGCCTTATAATGAAGATCAGAGAATAAGCACGTACTGAGAAGAGAACCTAGAGTAAAATTTTAGCTATGTTTTAGATGATGCTATTCATCGTCAATCTGGGCAGACATGTGAGCTAGGTCGCCTAATATTATCAAAGGCATTACAAAAACACTGATAATAAAAGAAACTAACTTTATGTCAGATTTTCAAAACTAAATAGGGAATCAGAGCTTCTTGGAAAGGGGCCTCATAAATGATAATGTTTCCTTATTTGCCACCTGTAGTTCTCTGTTTTCTGTACAGGGATACTGGTTTCATTGACATGAGTGGGAGTGTAAGCACTGGAGATGGAAGACTGGTCCCCTGACAGCCTTGCAGCAGTAGCTGAGTACTGGTGATTTATGACTTCAGGGGAAGCAGAAGGACTGTTTTAACTTGGGTTTCAATTAGAGAAGCTTCTTACAGACATCATCCTGCAGGAGAGGTTGCAATTTCTCATGATTTCCCCCTTTCTGGGCCCTGTGAATATATTGGGGAAATGCAGGTAATAGTCTCTGTCTACTGCATTTATCAGAAACACACTTCAAAATCACTGCAACATAGTGCATTTGATTTAGAAAGAGTGAAAGGAAAAAAGAGATGCAGGAAGCCTTTGGGCAGAGTTACATTCTTTTTTTTTTTAAATCATCCCCGTAGAACTTTTTGAATAATGAATGCCCACAAACCAAAGTACAGTACAGGAAAAAGAGCCCTGGGTCTGGGAAACAGGAGACCTGGATTCTAGTCTTAGCTCTGCCTTTAAACAGATATGTAGCCTTCAGCAACTCACATAGCCTTGATCTCCTCATTTTAAAAATGTGGTGACTGCTTTTGAAAATTTCTAAGTTTCCTTCCACTGCTTACATTCTATGACTCAGAAATGTCTTCAAAGAAATGTCATATAATCAAGCAATGAATTCCTTCAGATTGTCTCTCTAATGGGCAAATTAAGCCTACATCTAAATGCCTTGCAGCAGAAATCTGAAATCATTCCTGCTATAATTTTCAGGCAAAGTAATCAACTCTAGTCACAGGTATGAATGCTGACCAGATAGCCCATCAATTGTGGGAGAAGGTCACAAAACTGGCCTCTTCATTAGAGATTTGTTCATTTTGCAGCTAACAAAGGGCAAAGAGGTTCTGCTTTCTGACATTTTTGCTTAAGGGCACAGAGTTTAAGACTATGATACTGGCGGCAGTGCTTCTCTTTCATTTAGATTCTCACTGACATTTTTATGGGACTAGTAGTCCCACTTAATATGAAGTGGTGCTCCAAAGATTCCAGCTTGGATCCAAGCACCCCCAAGTGCCAAGTTTGATTATAACCCTGGGACAATCTTTAATCAAATGGTCAAAAGTGGCCTTTGGGATGATTCTGCCGCTGCTGTAGCTATAGAAATAACCTGAATATTCTACTTTGGAAAATATGCTTTATTCATCAAATTATTGAATAAATAAAATAAAAATGGAGTCATCATAGCCACCACTGAGATAATATAGCATCCTTTCTAACCTCAAAGAAGCTGCAAAAAGAAATATGTTTTGATATTATATCATAAACTACAGTAAACATATTCTAAGACATAGCTTGTGCTTTAATTTTCTTTTTTACATTAACATGCCCTTCAGAAAAACAGCTAACTCTCAAATTCTTAATCCTTTTCATTTTATATACATAGGATGTTGGGTTTAGAGTATTTTTTAAACATTTAGTTAAATGTAGTCCTTTTCCCCATCATTTTCCAAATTTATATTTAAATTCATATCACTGTACCAATAATTCTTCCTATTTTCCCAACTCCCACTAAAGCTTTCAAAGATAAAGTATCACAGCAGCAGACCTGATTGGAAATAAATGAGCTCATAGTTATATCTGTTATTGCTTTCATTCCTCCTTCAGCTGCCAGAATGCTCTACAAATGGCCAATGATAACCTGCCTAGCAGGCTTGCCTCAGTGCAGGCAGCACATAAACCCCTACTGATCTAACTAGTAACCTGGACCTTTGAATTCAGGACTCATTAGAGAAGGGGATAAAGTCACAAACCAAACTGCTATATACTTAAATAGTAATGGCATAGCTCATTATTGCAAGATTTTATATATATTTGGGGTCAAATTATCTTCCTCAAAACATAACAATTGCATTTACTAATGCCCTGACATAACCTGGTTAGCCTAAGAGGAGTGTTAGTCTTTCTTCCAAAAACCAGTCTTTCAAAAATGTTTCTGCTATATTTTTTTTCCCCTGAAGGTACCCAGAAGAAGCAGTTTGGAAGGAAGAACGGGTGATTTAAATGAGACCAAGTAAAAGCTAGTTTTCTAGCAGAAGCAATAAATACTGGAGTGTGAATGAAATATTTCCTATATGCTAGAAGCCTATCTACAGCATCAAGTAGGATTCTGGCATTTTAAGGAAATAATTGCCCTCTTGCTCATTTACCGTAGAAACCTGCTGTCTGCAGTCTCCCTTCGACAGCAGGCTTACCGTAATATACAGGAAATGTCAGCCTTGCCCTGGAAAATACAAATCCCAAAGTGAGGAAAGGAATGAGGAGATTTGCATAATTTTCTGTACCACCACTACATCTGGCACTTGTCCCACAGGTACTAAAAAATGATGAATAAGAAACAACGTAGTGAATAAAGAATGAACATCTAAGGGCAACCACAATATCGAAAGCCTTATATATTTTTGTTTCCTCTTGAAGGAACGGGTCCACAAAATTTACTGCTTTTTGCTTTGTTTTTACAGACAACAAAGTAAAAGAAAAGCATTAAGGAAAATAGAAGTGAGGAGAAAAACAACAAGATACAAATTACCAACTGCAACTCCTTAAAAGACTAGCTGGGAAAAAATCACACAAAAGATTCCCAACCTGGGGAAGGAATGAAGGACACTATTACACTCCATTCTTCCATTGAAAATGAAAAGAAAACATTTCCATTGTTGGAGACATCCACATCTCCTTTTAAAAAGGAAGCCAAATTATGATTCCTGGGTTTGCTGGGTAAACACCAGCAAAGCTAGCTCTGCATCTCAGAAGAAATTTTCTAGGAGATCTGCTTATTTTGAAATTTTGAAAGTTTTTAATTGAGGACTTAAAATTTAAACATAGTCAGTTTCCAAACGATCAAGTTCATTGCCTTTTGAGCTCTGCCTTGAGACAGTGACAATCATGCACTCTTCATTTTCTATTCCTCATGTTTGGCAGCTTCACTTGTGTGGAACCCATAGCCCCCTTTTATCTATTAAAAATGTATCTATTAAACTTTTTTTCAGTTGAAGTCATCTGGCTTTTTCTGAGTTTAAATAATTATTGAATGGTTACTTATCTCCTCCTTGAAAACATTTCCATCCTCTTCAAAATCATGGCAAATTATGTTAACAATTTAGGAAATCAAGTCAGGTCAACTGAATATTTATGAAGCATTCATCCAGGGCAGGACATTCAATACTTCAAATGGATCTGTGATCTCATCAATGTGGATTTCCCTCCTACTATGCAAACTGTAACCTATTCAACAAATACCCATCTGGTATAGCTATCACTCATGTCCACCAACAGATTCAGCAAAAGACATCCATCAAAACTTCTGAGGGACATCTTTATATTATACTGACTTTTTCAGTATAAATGAAGTAAATATTCCAGCAGTGCAGTAGCTTTCCTCATTTTTACTATGGGCTAGTCTTTCGTTTCAGTCATACATTTTTCTGAAGTCATCTTTATAACACTTTCTGCATAATGCCTAATTCATAACATATTGTAGTCTGATCATGCTCACCATGCACCTCTACTGCTTTTTCAACTTTAGTTCCTTGGTGATTGTAGTATTCTATGACTAAGAGTCATACATTATGTTAGGGAAAAATTGGGTCGCTAAAATATAATACAATTGCCCCAAAACAATCCTGTCTACTTTCTCCTGTTTAATTATGGTACCAGTTCATGATGTCTCTCTATGTCTATATCTATTTCTATGTCTATCTATATATCAATACCTATACCTATATCTAGGGCAACTGGGTGGCACAGTGAATAGAGCACCAGGCCTGGAGTCAGGAAGACCTGAGCCCAAATCCAGACTCAGACACTTTCCAGTTGTATGACCCTGGGCAAGTCACTTAACCCTTTTTTGCCTCAGTTCTCAATCTATAAAATGAGCTGGAGAAGGACATGGCAAGTTACTCCATTATCTCTGCCAAGAAAACCCCAAAATGAGTCATGAAAGGTTGGACATGACTAAAAAAATGACTAAACAACAACAAACAAAATACTTTTGTCTATTAATGTACATTTATATCTCTATATCTATAGATATGCATTAATCTCTATCCATAGATTAATCTATTTCTTTAGATCTATCTATATCTCAAAAGAGCTGTGAATTTAGATATATATATAGATAATTTTCTTTCTCTTATCTGTTTGCACAAGATTATAAATTATCCATCTAGCCGCATATTATAATCTAGACAAGTATTCATCATCCAATTGGCTTTGTTAATCCAAACTCTTTTTTATGACCATGGATCTCACATAGGCAACTATGTAATATTCTAGGGCTTTAAGCAATAAATCCAATATAATAAAAAAATAAGAAGAAAAAGCATTGCCAGAGAGGGTTCTCACAAAATATTGGAAATCTTACTTTAACTTGGACTTTACACTAGACCTCTTCCATAACAGTAGAAAGTGTCTTTGGTGAGGGTTCATCTTCCAGTTTTATTATTGGTTTAATATTAACAATCAGAGCTTCCGAGAACAAAGTTACTTATATTGCTACATATCTTTGACCGAGCAATATCACTATAAGACTTATGTTCCAAAGATATCAGAGAGAGGAAATAGCCATATGTATAAAATAATTATAGCAGTTCTTTTTGTGGTGGTAAAGAACTTGAAACTAAGAGAATTCCTGTCAATTGGGGAATGACTAAACATCTTTCAAGGAATCATATATAAGTTTGACATCTTCATGGGAAATATCTTATTGAAGAAAAGCCCATAGGTGGGATTTTACTCTATAAAATCCAATGCCTTTTTATAGTCAACAAAAAGTACACATAATAAGATTTTGTATTTTTTATGCTTTTCAGTCAATTGTGCTGTAGTAAAGATGTGGTCTGCTGTGGAATATCACCTATGAAAGCCTGCTTATCTCCTTCTGATACTCCACTCAAGAATGTAATTGATAGAGTGTAGATTATCATCTTACAAATTTTTTTTTGTGAATGGAAAAGTAATCATAGTTATTGATGTTTTTTGGTTGCCTTTTAAAGTAATAGTGTCAGAGATTTTCCTATACCTTTGGCATTATTTAATACATCTTAAGCACAGATTTCACAATATTCTCAAAATTGTTTTAAGAACCTTCTCTCTGTATACTTCTTCTTGTCTAGCTGCTTTTCCCATCTTTATTTTCTTCAGGACCATATCACTTCTTCAGGTAGCATACGGGGTACTAATTTTAAAGTTTATATGTGTAATTCCACTGTCCTTGAAGGGCAAGACACTACATGTCTTTAATGTTCCATGCATGTTTTAAACTCATAATTATAATAATACAGTCACTGTGTTTCCTACTATGCAGGCTACTATGCAGAATTGATAAAGGAGGAGAATTCTACTTTTATTTTGCAATATTGATGACTTCTCTTTTAAGAGATATCAGCCATAGGGCTGAGAGGTAATCTCTGTGACAAGTCAAAAATCTGAACTAAAATGATGAGTTTAGGGAAAAAATAAATAAAGCCCTTGTAGTCCCTAGTGAATGACACTTTCCAGGTAATTTCTGAAATGGTCCCTGGTTCTATTAAATGAAATTCTCTGCTTGCAGAAATAAAAAGGTTGATTTTCTGTTCAATGGGAATTGATAATCATAAAGGTCAGAGAAAGATCATTCACATAGCTTTACTTTTGTTCAGTTCACTTTGCATAAAATAACAGCTTTAAAAGAAATGCTACCTTGACAGTGAAACGTTTTTTCTTGGGTGGATTCCAAATGGTACCAGTTGAATGAATGAAGGCCCGCAGAGGTGTTAAAGATGTCACCAATACATATGCTTTAATGATCACAGACAAATCTTTGGCTTTAAAAGGCTGCTTATGTGTCATCACAGGGGCTGGTGTTTGATTCCTGAAAAGCAAAAATAATAAATTCCTGATTAGTAGAGGCTGATTAGCAATTTGTAAATTGATTTAGGCTCTTAACTGCCTTCTACCTTTCAAGTGGAGTCTAACTTTTACCAACGTTTGTACTTGTTAGCACCACCACCAGAGGGTATACAGTGAGAGATAGAAGAGACAAACTTTCCTCAGTTTTTCTACAGATGATAAATTTGATAAAAATGATGTGTGTGAGCTAAAATAAGGTTTGAGGAATATCTTTACATTTCAATTATACATACTATACACAGCGGCTTATAGAACTGTGCATACAATTTGACCCAGCAATGTAACTATTAGGTCTGTATCCCAAAGAGATAAAAGAAACAGAAGAAGGACCTACATACACCAATTTTTAATTTAATTTAATTTTTTCTCAATTACATGTAAACAAAAAGTTTTAATATTCATTTAAAAATTTTTTTAGTTCTAAATTCTCTCCCTTCCTTTCTCCCTTGTCCTCTCTTTGACAAGCCAAAGAATTTGAAAGAGTGACTATATTCTTTTTGTGGTGGCAAAGAATTGGAAATTGAGGGGATGCCCATCAATTGGGCAATGGCTGAACAAACTGTGGTATGCGATTGTGATGGAATGCTATTGTGATGGAATGCTATTGTGCTATAAGAAATGACAAGCAGGACAGTTTCAGAAAAACGTGGGAAGACTTACACGAACTAATACAGAGTGAAATGAGCAGAACCAGAACATTATATGCAGTAATAGCAATATCATAATGATGATCAACTATGAAACACTTATCTATTCTAATCAATATCCAAGACAACTCCGAAGGACTCGGGATAAAAAATGTTATCCACCTCCAGAGAGAGAACTGATGAACTCTGAGTGCAGAGTGAAGCATGTTGTTTTTCACTTCCTTTATTTTTCTTGCTTTTTTTTTTTTGCAACATGTCTAATATGGAAATATGTTTTACATGACCTAACATGAAGAATGGTATCATATTATTTGCCTTCTCAATTGGTGGGAAAGGGGCTGGAGGGAGGGAGAGAATGTGGAACTCAAAATTTTTAAAATGAATGTTAAAAATAAATAAATGAAACTTTTTTTTTAAAGTTCAATTATCTACTCAAACCATAAAACCAGGGTTTGATTTACATATCACATAACAGGTGAGGCATACTTCCAAGCCATTTGGTATGCCTTCTAGGCAAATAATTCTTATCCTCTCCTTATTTACATATATGTGTATTATGTATATGTATGCATATTCTCTCACAAAGATTTTCTTCCTTTGTCTCTGGCCCTCTGTCTCTGGCCCTCTGTCTCTCTCTGGCTCCCTCAGGTCACCAAGAAATTTCCAGGCTACCCTCTAGATAAATCCATCAGTAGAAACATCCAACATCCCAAGGCAATTAAGTTGGCTCAATGCATATAATATTAAGAAAATTTGATTTTCCCTGTCAGAAGAAAATAGCATACAAGTTTAATGGCATTTGAGAAAAAAGAATTATACAGTCCTCACAATCTAGGTTCTCAAAAGATGTCCAAATCCAATAAACTACTTTTTCTTTACTTATACTGTTTATTTTTAAAAAATGCAACTGTCTACTGTCCTCATTTCAAAATGAACATTTTAAAGTCTAGAACAGAGTACTGTTCTAGTCCTATAAGTACACAGCTGCTTAGGGAATACAAGTTAGTTCTGGAATGGTGCTTAATGATGATAAAAAAAAAAAGAGGGGGTAAGGGTTTCTAAGTCTTGGACAAGAATTTGAGTCTTTTTTTTTTTTTTAACTCTAGAGAGAACTGCAAGTTGCTATCTTTTCTTGTAGTGTTTAAAGGGTTGTTTTTCTATGACAAGCTTTGAAAACTATAAAGTTTGATATCTTTATCAGCTGGCATTATCACTATCACCATGGTATCTATCTTATATGTCACTGCTTGGCTTAGACAAAGGTAACTGCACATGTCATTTGATTATATAATCAGAGGGTTTTTTTAAATATAGTTTTCAAATGTAGTTTGAAATTTTTTAACTCAGCTTCCTTAAAGGTATCTTACTGATCAGAAGCCCTGTCGACCTCAAAGCTTACCCTATGATAGGTGAACTTCAAAGGAAAACCAAAGATAGCATCTTCTTACAAGTACTCAACAATTGAAAAGTTTAAGGAATGAAATAAATTCACACCAAGCAAGTCAACTCTCCAAATCCACTATGTGTTTTCCTCCTTATATATTCCCTCTGTTTAGGGGTTTCCACATATATTTTCCTCCTTATGTATTCCAACTCCTTACGGGTTGGGCCCAAAAATTCAGGATGATGAACTTACAGCTGACGAGGCCAGTTCCATAAGGGCCTTAGAGGTACAGGGTGTTTCCCATGAGACTTCTCTGTCATTGAAGGATGGTTTGAAGTGCTCAGTTTTACCTGTGTGTGCTCATTCAGACATACAGAAGGGACAACAGGAAGATTCAACTCTGAAAAGATTCAAAGAAGCAAAAGACAATTATCCTACTGTTTCCCTCAGGAGCTGCTCCCTCCACACCCCCACCCCTGCGTGAAGAGAAGCTATGTCACCCTTTACAGAAAAACAATGAAATACATATTCATATTTGCAACTCCATCTGAAGCACTTGATCAACCAACAGTAATTTAGAACTGATAATGCACCAGGCACTATGCAATGTGCTGGGGACACCAAGACAAAGGTGAAACAGTCCTTACCCTCAAGGAAGTTACAGTCTAGCCAACAGTTTACTGGAAGTGGAACATATTCCAGGTAGGCTTACATGTTGTTGTTCAGTTGTTTTCAGTTATGTCTGACTCTCCATGACCCCACTTGGGGTTTTCTAGGGAAAGATACTGGAGTGGTTTGACATTTCCTTCTCCAGCTCATCTTACAGGTAAGGAAACTGAGGCAAACAGAGTTAAGTGACTTGCCCCAGGTGACACAGCTATTAAGCGTCTGAGGCCAGACTTGAACTCAGAAAGATGAGTCTTCCTGACTCCAAACTTAGCATTCTAACCACTATGCCATCTAGCTGCCCATAACAATACATAATACACAATGAGGATGTGGGGGGGAACCTTGATTTTACAATACAATAAAATAAGCAATTAAATATTTGTAATAATTGATCAATCAAATCTGACCTCAGATACTTACTAGGTGCCAGTGACTCTGGAGATATGAATGAAATTACAAATCAAAAACAAAAATAGCTTCTTCCCTCGAGGAGCGTACATTCTGTATAACATGGGCCAAATCATTTCTCATTTCTAGGGCTGTTGGAGGACTGGATAAAATGGTCTCTAAAGTTCCAATCAGCTCTAACATTCTCTGACTCTAAATAACTTGTTTCCTATACCAGTATTCTGAAATGCTGATTGGTCCTGGTAATGTTGAAACATGATGTTATTATTATTTTCTTTAACCCAACAGTTTTATTGAACTCTCAAAACAGAGCAAAGCCCTTAAGTGATTTTCCCTCTTGTACAGTTCTCATTAATGGTGACACAGTCTCACTTAAAACACTTCAGACTCTTAAGTAATAGTCAGGAGGAGTCAAGCTGTTCACAGTATTCCCATATCTCATTATTTAGCACAGTGTGATCCAACTCACAAAGGGTAGCCTATTTTATAAGGTTCCTTTTAAATGAAGAATTGCTATATTCAAATGTGCCAAAATAAAAGAATCCTTCAAATTATACTGTTTGGGGAAGATTACAGATAAGGAGGTATATTAAGTTAGCTTCCTTGCTCAGAAATCACAAGAGACAAAGAATTGAAATGCCCATGTATTCCTTTTATTTTTAGAGCATAGATAGAAATGGGCTAATTGCTTACTAATTAACTGGTGTAATAAAAAAAAAGTTTTAGTAGGAGGGAGATGGATATTCTAAGTAAGCATATAGTCATTTCAATTTAAACTTGTTCAATTTAGCTGATCAAGGTGGTTCAAGATTTTTTTTTTTATCAAATCCATGAATGTATGCCATCATAGTGTGAGAACTTTCTCCATCAAATGGTAACCCATCTATGACTCAATAGAAAAGTTTAAGGAAATTGCTCTGAGTCACACAGTAAGTTCCAAAAGCAGAATTTTAACCCAGGTCTTTCTGACTCCAAGTCCAGGGATCTTATCAACTGTGTTGCAAAGCACCTAATGAAAAATTAATCAATCAATCAACATTTATTAAGCACATACTGCCGAAGCACTTAAGGATACAAAAAGAAGCAAAAGACAATTCCTTCCCTCAAGGAGCTGACAAACTAATGGGGGAGACAACATGCAAAGAAATATGTACAGGATAGAGAGGAAATAACAGAGGGAAGGCATTAGAATTAAAAGGGGCTAGGCAAGGTTTCCAGTAAAAGACAAGATTTTAGTTGGGTCTTAAAGAAAGTGAGGTAGGTCAGTAGGCAGAGAGGAAGAGGGAAAGCATTGTAGGCATGGGGGACAGTCAGAGAAAATGCCCAAATTGAGAGATAGACTAATTTATTGGTGAAATAGCCAGCCCAGTGTCACTGAATTTAAGAATATGTAGTGGGAAGAAAGGTGTAAGAAGACTGGAAGGGTAGGAGGGGGTTAGGGTATGAAGGGCTTTGAATGCCAGACATAGTATTTTGTATTTGCTTCTGGAAGGTAAAAGGAGGTCCCTGGAGTTTATTGATTAGGCAGGGGTGTGAGTGTGGTGGAGTGGGTATGGGAGGTAGGTGTGGCTGACAGGATCAGACCTATGCTTTAGGAAAAGAATTTTGGTGGCTGAATGGAGGATGGATTGGAGTGGAGAGACACTTGATACAGGGAGACCCACAAGCAGGCATTTGAAATAATCCAGGTCTAAGCAGATGAAGACTTGTGCTGGAGTGGTGGCAATGTCAAAGGAGAGAAGTTGCAAAGGAGATGTAGACATGGCTTGACAACAGAGTGAGAGATAGTGAGGAACTGATTTTAAGTTCCACTTTGGACATATTGAATTTAAGATGTCTACTGTATAGAGTAAACTAGATTTGGAGTCAGAAGACCTGTGTCTGGACAAGTAACTTAATCTCATTGTACCTCAGTTTCTTCATCTATAAAATGGGGAGAATAATAGCACCTACTTCATAGGGTTGTTATTAGAATCAAATGAGATAATATGTGTAAAATTCTTTGAAAAACTAAAAGTTCTATATAAATGTCAGCTATTATTATTATTTATTTTATATGACTAAATTATTTGATACCAATTTGCTATACAGATACATAAGCAATAGCAGACCACTTTAAATTGGTTCTAGGAATTTATATCAGCCATATATTTATTGCCTTCTAATTAAAGCTTAAACTATTAAAATTATAAGATTCACTGATGAATAACAGGTAATAGCTACTAAAGCTAACCAAGCAATGAGGTGTTGACTAGATTACAGCTCGTCATCAAGACAGACTATAACTGGAAAGCTGAATGTGTAGAAGTCACATACATTGGCCTTGGAATAAATTTCATAAATATTTATTTAACAGCGAATGAACTTAGATGAACTGTTTCACCAAATCAATGTCTCAATGGATTTAAGGGAGCAAACTGAGAATATATGACCAAAGAATAATTTTACTTACTTTCCTCTCATCAATAGATCAATCAATCACAAGCATTTATTAAGTACCATGCTAAGTACTATGCCAGGCACTGTGAAAAGTTCAATTAGATTGTATGACTATTATTATATTTCCAATACAGATAAATTGTTAAGATCATGTTTAGAACACCAGAAAATGTTTTTTTAAATACTCTTTAAAATAGCACTACAGATTCTAGACTTCCTATTATTTAATTGTAAAACTGAGAGGAATCTTAAAACAGCCTTTCTTTCATCTCTACCCTATTATGCTAAGATCTTGGAGTTACAACTAGAACGGAGTTAAGAAGACCTGGGTTCAAATCCTATCTTTGGCAGCGAGTAGTGGTGTGTAAATTCTGGACTTATTTCACATACCAGCCTTTCCTTAACTAGTGTGTCTTTTTAATTAATGTTTGTCCTGTCTGTAGTGGCTGGGGCCACAATCTAGAAAACATGGAAAATATGATTTCTTTTGAATGAATACTGACAGAATTCCATTATTCATTCCTACTAAACTGCTAGCTATTATTTTATTTGTCCCATATTCCTTTTATACATCTGGTAATTGATAGGCTGTTCCCAAAACAGTAAGTGCATGTGTTGAAAGACCTGAGTCTAACTTAAAATAAAACTGAGTATTTCTACTAGATAAATGCCTTTAAACACACTATTCTTTTTTCAACCACTCTCTGGAGTTTTAGCAAGGCAATTTAAACCCTCTTCACTTTAGCTAAACCTCTGCTGTTCTACATAGGGGTCTATACCAAAGCTAAGTTTCTATAAAATTCATT
This sequence comes from Vombatus ursinus, assembly GCF_900497805.2. Lineage (NCBI taxonomy): Eukaryota > Metazoa > Chordata > Mammalia > Diprotodontia > Vombatidae > Vombatus > Vombatus ursinus. Next base: position 3,569,753 of record NW_020950566.1, on the reverse strand, counting down.
AAAGGACTGAGAAAGTTCGGGGGTGTATTTCAATGTTTCTTTTGCTCATAAAGAAATCTACTTTTGGATGCCAAATATACACAGCACAAAATCAAGCACAGCCAATAATTGACCTATAGGATCAAGTTATAGATATGTAGCCTAAAGATAATTTAAGGCCCACTCTTGGACTTCAATCCTTCAATGTAATTCATTACTAGTTCTCCATTGCTCCTTTCTAATGATATTATATACTGTGACTGCAAGCTCTGGTGTGCTAAAGATCCTCTTCACCCTGGGACTGTGATTTGGTATTACAACCTGGATTCACATATGGGCAATGCAACACAGTCCTACACCCGGTGCCAACAAAGTGAACCATGTAATCTCCCTCTGACCAGTTGTTTAATCCCCACTGTCTGTGGGCTGAGAGCTCTGGAAGCTGCTGCCACCAATTCAGTTGTCCCCAAGGCCTGCTGATGGCTTGCCAGGGTGTTGCCTGTGCTGCACTGCACTCCATCTGGAGCAACAGACCTTTCATTCCAACCTTCTAAATTGTCTTGGGCTGCAAAGTTGTTTCAACCTGTCCTTTTGTGGATTCTGCCACTCCATGATTCATTTTGAGACATTATTTAAAGTTGTTTGGAGAGGAATTTGGGAGAGCTCAGGTGAGTCCCTACCTTTTCTCTGCCATCTTGGCTCTACCCTCCAAGTAAAAATTATTTTCTCAAACTCTGATGGTATTATCTGATGGTATTATCATATGATTATGGCAGTAGTTTTTTTCCCCTCCTTGTGAATTTTTTTTCCCTTAAATGTGCATTAAGCTACCAAAGTAAATATAGCACAGCTTTATTTTAGGAAAATAATTTACAAACTTTAAATACCTATAGGAATGCTGGTTATTAATATTTTCGGAGAGGAGCATTTTGGTCATGACAGGTTTTAATGCATTGCAAACAAAGATTTATAAATAATCTCTGTAAAACATATCAAAGACATTTTTGACTCATGGGTAAATTTGATTTAAGTGAGACAGAGTTACACAAAATTGTCAGCCTCACTCTCTCTTTCAGTCATCAGAGTCTAATGACAAGACAAAAGTCAAGACGACTGCCAATGACTCTGGGTGCAGTAGATGACCTTGGCATCTTTGGCATCTGACCAAGCTCTAAGAACTCCACAGCACCTGCTTCTGCCTCCTTTGTGGCCCATTGAAACAAAGTATTCACATCCGTCTATTCTGCTGGGAGGAAATCTTCATACTTGGGGTAGACCACCCCTAACTCACGGATGGGTTTGAGGCCTATAACTTACCCTCAACCTGGTTTAGCCCATCTGCTAAAATGGTTTTACCAGGGTATGTCTACTGTACATCCTATAGCTGATTGTTGTTGTTATTGTTGTTGTTGTTGTTCTTCTTCTTCTTCTTTCTCTTCCTCTTCTTCTTTTTCCTCCTCTTCCTCTTCTTCTTCTTCTTCTTCTCCTTCTTCTTCTTCTTCTTTTACTACTACTACTACTACTACTACTACTACTACTACTACTACTACTACCACTACCACTACTACTACTACTCTGACATTAGAACAAAAAAGAAGATGGATTGTCATATGGCAAATGAAGGGACAATCAAAGGACATGTTCCCTCAGTACCTTCATGACAAAGGCCTCCAGCACATGGGTGAACTCTTCCCTCCTTCTTCTTTGGAAAACTTATGGAAGGACATGAACAAGAGTTAAAGGGGTTGGGTAGGCATGGATGGATTCTGATCTACATCAACAGAACAGCCATATTGAGGGGATCTCATATCCATTTGAGTGTTAGAATTATTAACAACAAACATTTTATCATTGATTTGAGAAGAAAAGTTAATGAACAAATTATAGGCTTTCTGCATCATAGTGAGAGATGCATTTATACAATACCAAACAGATGGGACCGTGGTTTGATGAGAAAGAACCATAGCAATAGCTACACTATGGATAGGTGTTTTTGAAAGGGTTTTCACTGTGTACAGAATTGATCAAACAACACAGAAACTATTCTATATGCCTGGCACACAATACTCTCCCTCTTCTGTGTTCAATTGAAGCATCAAAGAGAAATAATTCCAATTGAAACAATTTCCCCTATAGACTTACTTGTGTTTTGACCATTACAACATAAGGCCCCTGAGCTCGACTCATTTTCCTAGGTAATAAAAACTGTGTCTAGACTACTGCTACAATTTTCCTGGCCTGTGATTTCATTGTAATGAGAAAACAACATAAAAGATTGTTTTATTACTTTATGGCAGCTTAATTTTCCTTTGATGTTTTCTTCTATGAATTTTTCAGCAAAAAAAAATACAAAAATGCTTTACTATTTAAGCATGACCAAAGATGAATCATTTGGCATAAATTAATAAGTATCATTAATAATAATTTTGAAATACAACCTCTGACAAATATCAATATGTACATTCTACAAATATAATAATGGAGTAGGTCCACAAGCTTTGGAAACAAGTTAATAAGTTTATTAATACTAAAAAACTTTTTGTTTAATGAAAACTTTGCAAGTAAGTCAGAAATTAGTATGGCCATCACTCACTTTATAATAACTATTAAGTGCTCTAATAGGAACTATACAATAATTTTCTAAAAATTTTTTGAGTGTTCAGTATTCAATCCCTACTGAATATGGTTCAGAAATTTTCCCAGATCATATAAACTCAGGCATTAGCATATTACATTAAGACAGGGTCAGCTTACTTAAATTTCTTCTTCAATTTTAACTGTATACCACAACATTCTATTTTTATCCTAAGCTATATTGCTGTCATGCTTTGGTTTTGTTTGTGATGAAATGCTATGTTTGCTCATCTAAGTATATCTTTTTAATCCTTAGGACTTTTAAAATGTCAGGTAACCAAGACCAAAATAAAAATCAATCACCTGCAATGTGTGGGGTCAAAACTAGTAGTGGCTGAATTAATTCAAATAAAACGTGAACAAAACTAAGTATCCATACACCAGTAATATATGAAAAACACAAACATTAGAATCTGAACACCAGCTAACAAGGTCTTTAGGAAAGGTTGAGCAAGAAGACTGGTGTCATTTTAAATGGTTTTCAGGTTCTTTCCCTGACTAGAAGCATAAATAGTCATGATGAAGAAGGAAGATAAAAACTAGCAGCAAGTTATAGTCTAAGGGCCTACACTTTGGACATAAGGAGTATGGAGATAAGGGGCTTCATGAGCAAAATAGAACCAACTGAGAAGACCCAGCTATAGCTGAGTCATGTTTTAAGGAAAATGTCAGCTCATTTCAATATTAATTAGCTAATATTAATAGTCAGTTAATTTTTTTTAGGTATTTTGTTTTCATTTTTTTAAGATTATATTCTTAATTTATTTATTTTAGTTTTCAACATTCTCTTCCACAAGATGAGTTCCAAATTTTCTCCCCATCTCGCCCCTCCCCCCACCCTAAGACGACATGCATTCTGAATACCCCTTCCCCTAATCTGCTCTCCCTTCTATCACCCTACCCTTTTCTTATCCCCTTCCCTTTCCATTTTCCTGTAGGGCAGAATAGATTTCTATACTCCATTGCCTGTATATCTTATTTCCCAGTTGCATATAAAAACAATTTTTAACATTTGTTTTTAAAACTTTGGGTTCCAAATTCTCTCCCTTCCTCCCCACCCACCCCCATTGAGAAGGCAAGCAACTCAACACAGTGTTGAGTAGTCATGAAAAACACTTCCATAGTAGTCATGTTGTGAAAAACTAACTATATTTCCCTTCATCCTATCCCACTCCCCATTTATTCTATTCTCTCTTTTGACCCTGTCCCTCCTCAGAAGTGTTTGCTTCTGATTATCCCCTCCCCCAATCTGCCCTCCTTTCTATCATCCCTCTACTCTCTTATCCCCTTCCTCCCTATTTTCCTGTAGGGTAAGATAGATTTTCATACCCAATTGAGTGTGTATGTTATTCCCTCCTTATGCCAAGTCCAATGAGGATAAGATTTACTCATTCCCTCTTACCTTCCCCCACTTCCCCTCCACTGTAAAAGCTTTTTTTCTTATCTGTTTTGTGTGAGATAATTTACCCCATTCTACCTCGTCAGTTACTTTTGAGCTAATATATATTATGAAGAATAAAATAGATTTGTTCATTAACTAGGGTTAGAGAGATATCACCTTCAATCTTCTAGGACTACTAATGCCTATTTGTATTTAAGTGAGTTAATTTGGCAATAAAAATTATATAAGATTTCTGGACAAGGAATCAGAAAGATCTGAGTCCAACTCCTACCTCAGGTACTTCCTACATAGTAAATCATTTAACCAGTGTCTGCCTAAGTTTCCTCTTCTATAAAATGGGGATAATAATTGTATCTCTCAGAGTTCTGCTTCTGGGAGCCAAAATGGCAGAGTAAAAAGTAAGTTGCTCTCACCCTCCCTTGTTAACCTCTGAAAACCCAGAAAATATCATCCCAGGAAAAATCCTGGAACAGCTGAACCAGCAGAAAGACAGGGTGCAACAGTCCTGTAGCTCAGGAAGCTTGAGGGATTAACAGGAAAGGCCCCTTTTGCCCTGAGGGAGGGGGAGCAGTACAGAACAGGAGGCTTCCCAGCAAGCTAGTAGAAGCCTCATCTCCGCATACCAGGGGGAGATCCTGAACCCCAGGGTGGTGAAGCAGGCAAGTAACAACACCAGGACTCCAAGGGCCTCAGTACAAGCAGGGAAACTGGCTCAGAAAACCACATGCCAAGGTGTTCTCTGGCAGCCATGTCTCCCTGTGTCTCAGCAAAATTCTGAGAAGCACATATCCAAGAGGGAAAGCTCCACATCCTGCAGCAGCAAAACATCCATCTGCAAGGAGCCAAAGAAAGGAGAAAAAGGCCTGGGTGAGCAGGCATCCTCTAGGGGCCAGACTCCCCACCTCTACCTCTAGAGCTCCAGTGTTGCTGATTCCAGTCCAACACCAGGTAAGCTGCCAGAACCCTACAGCCTCCAACTGCCAGCATCTGAGGCCCCAGCACACAAAGCCAGTAACCAGGCCTCAGGTTCCCAGCACAAGAAGCTTGGGTCAGTGCCCCCTGCTCCCCAGTAGAAGAAGTCACATTTTTTAAAGGCCAGGAAATAAGCAAAATGAGCAAAAAGAAACACACAATGACCATAGATTCTTATTGTGGGGACAGTGAAGATCAAGGCAGAAATTCTAAAGAGGATAACATTGTCAACAAACTCACATCCGAAACCTCAAAAGGGAATATGAACTGGTCTGAAGCCAGAAAAGCCTTCTTGGAAGAGCCCAAGAAGGATTTTAAAAGTCAAATAAGAGTGGTAGAAGAAAAATTGGGAAAAGAAATGAGAGGTATGCAAGAAAGAGTCAATAGCTTGGAAAAGGAAGGATAAAAATTAATGTAGAAAACAAGTTCCTAAAAAATACAATTGGCCAACTGGAAAAAAAAAGTACACTGAAGAAAACAACTCCTTAAAAGGCAGAATTGGCCAAACAGAAAAGGAGGCACAAAAACTCACTGAGGAGAAAAACTCCTTAAAAAGTAAAATGGGCTGAATGGAAAAGGAGGCAAAAAATCTAATAGAAGAAAACAATTTGTTAAAAATTAGAATTGGGCAAGTGGAAGCTAATGACGCTATCAGAGAGCAAGAATCAGTCAAACAGAAACAAAAGAATGAAAAAAATAGATGAAAACGTAAAATATCTCATTGATAAAACAACTGACCTGGGGGAACTCAACATTCTCCTCTCAGAACTAGATAAATCTAACCACAAAATAAACAAGAAAGAAGTTAAGTAGATCAATAGAATCTTAGAAAAGTTAAATATGATTGTCCTCTGGAGAAAACTGAATGAGGACAGAAAGGAATATACTGTTTTCTCAGCGGTACATGGCACTTACACAAAAATCGACCATGTGCTAGGGCACAAAAACCTCACAATCCAATGCAGAAAGGCAGAAATATTGAACGCATCCTTTTCAGGCCATGAGGCAATATTGTAATAAAGGGCCATGGAAAGAGACTAAAATTATTTGGAAACTAAATAATCTAATCCTAAAGAATGAATGGGTCAAATAACAAATCATAGAAACAATCAATAACTTCATTCAAGAGGATGACAATAATGAGACAACATACCAAAACTTACGGGATGCAGTGAAAGCAGTTCTTAAGAGAAATTTTTATATCTCTAAATTCTTACATGAATAAAATAGAGAAAGAGGAGATCAATGAATTGGGCATGCAACTAAAAAAAAAATCTAGAAAAAGAACAATTTAAAAATCCTCAATTAAATACCAAATTAGAAATACTGAAAACAAAAGAAGAGATGAATAAGATTGAAATAAAGAAAACTATTGAACTGATAAATAAATCTAAGAGGTGGTTTTATGAAAAAAAAAACAACAATAAAATAGATAAACCTTTGGTTAATTTAATTGAAAAAAGAAAGAAGAAAACCAAATTACCAGTATCAAAAATGAAAAGAGTAAATCTACCACCAATGAAGAGGAAATTAAAACAATAATTAGGAACTATTTTGTCCAACTGTGTGCCAATAAACTTGACAATCTTGGTGAAATGAATGAATATTTACAAAAATATAAATTGCCCAGATTAACAGAAGTGGAAGTAAAATACTTAAACAACCCCATCTCAGAAAAAGAAATTGAACAAGCCATCAATGAACTCCCTAGGAAAAAACCTCCAAGGCCAGATGGATTTACAAGCAAATTCTATCAAACATTTAAAGGACAATTAATTCCAAAACTATAAAGACTATTTGAGAAAATAGGAAAAGAAGGAGTCTTACCAAATTCTTTTTATGATACAAATATGGTGCTGATACCTAAACTGGGAAGAGTCAAAACAGAGAAAGAAAATTATAGACCAATTTCCCTAATGAATATAGATGTAAAAATTCTAAATAAAATATTAGCAAATAGATTACAGCAACTTATCACAAGAATAATACACTATGACCAGGTAGGATTTATACCAGGAATGCAGGGCTAGTTCAATATTAGGAAAACTATCAGCATAATTGGTCATATCAACAACAAAACTAACAGAAATCACATAATTGTCTCAATAGATGCAGAAAAAGCTTTTGACAAAATACAAGACCCACTCCTATTAAAAACACTAGAGAGCATAGGAATAAGTAAAGTCTTCCTTAAAATGATAAGTAGCATCTACCTAAAACCTTCAGCAAGCATCATATGTAATGCGGATAAGCTAGAAGCAGTTCCAGTAAGATCAGGGGTGAAACAAGAACGTCCATTATCACCACTGTTGTTCAATATGGTACTGGAAATGTTAGCTTTCGCAATAAGAGAAGAAAAAGAAATTGAAGGTATTAGAATAGACAAAGAAGAAACAAAGTTATCACTCTTTGCAGATGATAAGATGATACACTCAGTGAATCCTAGAGAATCAAGTAAAAAACTACTTGAAATAATAAACAACTTTAGCAAAGTTGCAAGCTATAAAATAAACCCATATAAATCATTGGAATTTCTATATAAAAGAGAAATTCCATTTAAAATTACTGAAGACATTATAAAATATTTAGGTGTCTGCCTACCGAAACAAACCCAGGAACTATATGAACACAATTACAAAACACTTTTCACACAAATAAAGTCAGATCTAAATAATTGGAAAAACATCAGTTGCTCATGGGTAGGCCAAGCTAATATAATAAAAATGACAATTCCACCTAAGCTAATTTACTTATTCAGCCCCATAACAATCAAACTACCAAAAATTATTTTATAGAGCTAGAAAAAATAGTAAGATACATTTGGAAGAAAAAAAGGTCCAGAATATCAAGGGAACTAATAAAAAGAAATGCAAGGGAAGGTGGCCTAGCCATACCAGATCTTAAATTATATTATAAAGCAGCAATCATCAAAACTACTTAGTACTAGCTAAGAAATAGAGTGGTGAATCAGTGAAATAGGTTAGGTGTGCAAGACACAGTAGTCAATGACTATAGTAATCTACTATTTGATAAACCCAAAGACCCCAGCTTCTAGAATAAGAACTCACTATTTGACAAAAACTGCTGGCAAAACTGGAAAAAAGTATGACAGAAACCAGGCATAGACCAAAATCTCATACCATATACCAAAATAAAGTCAAAAAGGGTTCATGATTTAGATATAAAGGCTGATACTATAAGCAAACTGGGAGAACAAGTAATAGTTTACCTGTCATACTTATGAAGGACAGAAGAATTTACAACCAAAAAGGAGATAGAAAGCATTATGAAATGCAAAATGGATAATTTTGATGACATTAAATTGAAAAGTTTTTGTACAAACAAAGCCAATGCAACCAAGATTAGGAGGGAAGTAGAAAACTGGGGAAGAATTTTTATAACCAGTGTCTCTGATAACGACCTCATTTCTAAAATATATAGAGAACTAAGACAAATTTATAAGAATACAAGTCATTCCCTAATTGATAAATGGTCAAAGGATATGAACAGGCAGTTCTCAGATGAAGAAATTAAAGCCATCCATAGTCATATGAAAAAATGCTCTAAATCACTATTGATTAGAGAAATGCAAATCAAAACAACTCTGAGGTACATCACACCTATCAGATTGGCTAACATGACAAAACAGGAAAATGATAAATGCTGGAGAAGATGTGGGAAAATTGGAACAGTAATGCATTGTCGGTGGAGTTGTGAAATGATCCAACCATTTTGGAGAGCAATTTGGAACTATGCCCAAAAGGCTATCAAAATGTGCATACCCTTTGACCCAGCAATAACATTTCTCGGACTATATCACAAAAAGATCATAAAAATGTGAGAAGGACCCCCATGTACAAAAATAATTATAGCAGCTCTTTTTGTAATGGCCAAGAATTGGAAATTGAGAGGATGCCCATCAATTGGGGAATGGCTGAACGAGTTGTGGTATATGATGTAATGGAATACTATTGTGCTATAAGAAATGATGAGCAGGGAAACTTCAGAAAAACCTGGAAAGACTTGTATGGACTGATGCCTAGTGAAGTAAGCACAACCAGGAGAATGATGTACCCAGTAACAGTGACGTTGTGTGATGACTAACTTTGATAGACTTAGTCCTTCTCAGCAATTCAAGGATCTAAGACATCTCCAAAAGTCTCATGATGGAATATGTTATCTACATCCAAAGAAAGAACTATGGAGTTTGAATGTAGATTGAAACATACTATTTGCTCTCTTTTTTTAAATTCTATTTTGTTTTGTTTCCTCTTTCTTGTGGTTCTTCCTATTGGTTCTAATTCTTCCTTTCAACATGACTAATGTGAAAATATGTTTAATAGAAATGTATGTATATAGCCTATATCAAATTGTGCTCCATCTTGGGGAGGGAGGTAGGGAGGAAGGAGGAGAAAAATTTAAAACTCAAAAGTTTATGGAAGTGATTGTTGATGATTCAAAATACGTTAATAAAAAAATAATAGTGTCTATCTCACAGGGTTGTTGTGAGGATCAAATGAGATAATAAAGATCTTGTCAAACATTAAAATGTTGTATAAATTCTAATTTTTGTTGTTATTAAAGAAAGAAAATTAGGTCGTTATGGTCAAAGTTAACATTGCTTTAGTAATGTTGATATTTTCTGGAATTGGCCTTTTAGCCACTACATCTATATTATAAATGTCTACAAAAGTATACTTTGTTTTGGTCTAATATATCTTATGCATGCGAATATAGCATAGTTAAGATGGTTCATGAAGGAAAAGTTTCCCAAAGGCATTGTCTACTTTGGCTTGACCACATTAGCACCTTGTTGCTGTCCACATCTCAATTACAGTATTGCCAGACTTGAGCCTCTCATATGGTTCCCATACAGAATCATGGAAGTTCAATGTCACCCTCTGTATATACCACTCCCAGGCACACACAAAGGAAAATAAAAAAGGAAATAAGCCAACCTCAAGAGAAGAATTCATTCAGTAATGAGGGTCTTACAAATGAAGTCATAAACTAAGCAAGTAGGTGAGGGTCAAGGGCAAGTCATGTTCAGTTCCTTAACGAGGATTATTAAATATCTTCAGGAAATAATAAAGGCAGTTGTTGACAGTAAGATATACCATCCTGAAATGCTTCCAATGACTTTAGAATAGTTCAAGACCTTTTGTTAGATTGTGTGTAGGCATTGCCTACAGCTAAAGAACAGTGAGTCCTAAGATTCTGACCCACAGAAACCAAGGTTAGTTCTGAACTATATTGACTGACTACTGAACACTGGCAGATGTCATAAAATAGTTTTATTTAAAATTTCTACTGTGTTTTCACTGTATAAATATCTACCCCACAGAAGAGGACTAAAAGTTGGAGGAAAGACATGAATTTTCTTGAAGTAGAGCAAGTTGAAAATGTAACTAAATAGTACACATGCAATTTCAGAAAGAAAAATGACACCTCAGCCAAAATTACCCACAGCTAATGTGAGTGGTTGTTTTATTCTCCTGCATCATATTCATATACCTATTCAGTTACCTACACTTTTCCCTCTATATAGAACTGATTTTCACAGAGAATGTTTACTTATCATAGCATTTCCAATGGCCTTTGCCTCCAGATCCCCTGATTGCTTTAAGAAGATTCCTTTGAATGCCTTAAATGTGGTCTCTTATTCCCACCCACCCCCACCCTTTGTCTTCACTTGTGCTTAATAAACTGCCTTTTACTGAAAAGAAAAGAAAAAAAAAAGGTTCCTTTGAATCCATCAACTTCAGAAGTTCATTGACTAATTGAGTGTATATTTTTACCTAGGGGTTTTCGAAACTAACACAAGACTACAATTTGGGGTGTTGCTTTTTCCAGTCTCTGCTTTCCTAATAATATAGATTCCACGTAATTAGGGCCTGTTCAATTACAAAGAGCTTAAAGAATTGCTGATTTACCAGATATAAATAGTAACAGATCCTATTAAAAAAATCTGTCCCATAGGAAAATTCCTTTCAATTAAAAACTCAGAGGTACACCTGGAATATTGTTTATATTGTTCGTGACATGAGACACATGTGAATTTACCAGTAAATCACATAACTGGAGGCTCTTAAATGTCACATTGTGGGTAGTAGCTTTGCTTTTTATAGCATGCTGTGAATAAAATTTAAAGTTACCTCCCTTGCTTGACATGAAACTGGCTTCTAAAATTAATTGGCTGTTGATTGACTCACATGGACCTTGTATAAAAAGAGTCAAACAACAGAGATGTTAAGGATATGGGATTACAGGAGGTAAATTAGGTTGTGTTGAGTTTACTTAGCCATGTTCTCTTTTTTTCTTACTCTTATTTTTAGTGACAAAATAAAACTTCAAGGTGATTTCTCCTATTGAGATGGCTGAAAGATAAAACTAAAAAAAAGTTATGGTTTCATATGTACACGACAAACACATTCACATTTCTAAATAATATTTAAAGTAAAATATTTTGAGCCCAATTTTGACACTTTGAGAACTCTTGTGTATTAAATGAAATACCCTGCTTCCCTATTTAAAAAAAAAATCCATTAAATGACATTGGAAATATGACAGATACCAAGAATGCAGCAGCTTTCATATTTTTCGGCTACATGATGCAGTCTAAAGCCCTAACCTGGGGCCACCTGGCACATAATTTGAGCTTGAGTAGCTCTCATCAAGTGCTCACTGGCCAAGCCACCCAGCTTAAAGTCCATACCACTCCCACCCCTGCTCTTTAATAAAAAAAGAGAACAGGTCATCAATGCCAACACCATGGATGCCTTCCTCACTATCATCTTCACTCTCTTCCTATTCAGTCTGTTTCCCTAATTCTTACCCACATCTTCAAGCCTCCTACATGCTAAACAAAAGAGGATAGGGGATAACAGCTGGATCTTGACCTATGATTTTATGGGTATATGGAACTCTCTAGTGAGGAAACATCCCCTCCCAATGGAGGGTTGACACCTCTGCAACTTAAGGGTCTTAAGTAGTTGCCTAGTGCACTAAGATGTTAAGTGATTTCCTCAGGGTCACACAGCCAGTATGTAGTAAGTGGTAGAACTTGAAACTAGGTTTTCCTGGTTCCAAAGCCACTTCTCTATATACTATCTTGGTGGGGGGGAAACCTCTAGGACCTTTTTATAACCCTCTTAGTCCACTCCACTTCATTGCTGAACTTCTAGAAAGGGGAGTCTATACTCACCCCTTCCCCCAATTTCTCATCTACCATTTCCTGTTCAATTTCTTGAGATCTAGCCTTTGACTTCACCACCCTAAAATGTATCTCTCCAAGGTCATTATGAATCGCTAGATGGTTTTTTCCCTCATCCTTTCTTGCAAAACTCTTTTTCCCAAAAAATCTCCCAGTTTCCCTAATTTTGTTTATGACACTGTCATCCTCCATCACCTACACTCAATTATCTTTGACCCTTCTCTTTCCCTCATTCTTCATACCCAATGCCATTGTGAAGTTCCAATTTTTCTCCACATTTCACACATCCATCCTCTTTACTCATAATGCCACAATCCTACTTCAGACACTTCTCACCTCCAGATTTATCTATAATAAAATAGTTTCTTAATTTGTCTACTTGTTTCCAGTCTTTTCTCTCTCCATACTATCCCTAACATTGCTGCCAAAATATTATCTCTAAGGTACAGTCCTGATCACCTCCCTCTTCTGCTAATTTGTCACTAAAACTCTCTGCAATCTGTCCCCAGCGCACCTTTCCCACTATCTTTTCCATTACTTCTCTTTGCACACTGCAAGTTTTAGCTAAACTCTACTACTATTTGTTCTTCAGTTTTGTTCTGTTTTATGTCACATTCATACGCCAATGTATTCCCTTTTTATAACCACCTAATGAAATAATTTTTCTTCAAGGCTCAGCTGAGCTTTCTCCTTGAAGACTTCTCTGATCTCTTCAACTGGAAATACTTTTTTCTCCCTTTCAAATTCTCCTAGACAGCTTAGAGAAGAGAACATTCCAGAATAGTGGTGAGCATACTCTTTTAAGGTGCACACATTTGTTTCTGCTACCTGCCTGCCATCTTTATTTTTGTTAGTTCCTGATCTCCAGTAGCTTTAATATTAATATGATATATAATGGATGACACTACTTCACTACCTACTCAGTTTTCAGTCCCTTTCAGGCCAACTTCTTTCCCTCGCTGCTTAGCCAATCTCCTTTCTCACAAGTGAACAGTGACATCATAGTTACTAAATCTAATGGCTTTTTCCAGTGTTCATCCTCTTTGAATTCTGTAGCTTCAGAGACTTCTAAATACTCCTTCCAAAAGATAATAATCTATGTTCTCTTGGTTGAGAGACGTCATGCTCTCCTGAGCTTCTCTACTGCTCCTGCTGATTCTTTTGTTGGTTTAACATTCTATCCCCAGTACTTTAACGTGACAATTGCCTAAGGGGTAGTTTGGGGCCAACTTTTCTCTCTAATCCTCTCTACAATCTCATTTACTTCCAATGACTCCTAAATCTTTATTTCCAGTCCTTATAGTCCTTACCTCTCTTCTGAACTCCAGATCCATATATCCAATTGCCTAAATAATGCATTTCAACTTCTCCAGCGCTTCAACATCCCAGCTCATTATTTCTCTTAGAACAGAAAGAGTACAAGTATAAGAATTATTTAGTTTCTTAGTTATTTATTTAGCATGTTTTAGTTTAGAATGACTTAGTTTCTTGTTTATTCATACTGGTATTAATACTGATCTAAAAGTGTATGAGAACATATCAATACAAACTAGAAAAATTGTGTTGGGGTGGGAATTTCACCAGTTCCAGCTTTGACCATTAGATGGTGCTAAGAGAAGATTAAAAGAACGTTAGAAATAAACTGCATTTGTCATAGATTTAATAAATCACAGGATTGGAAGGAAATTCGGCTGTCACTACTCTCTTTCCTAAACCATCATTAAAGGAAAAAAATACTTTTCTGAAAGACCTGATTTATCTTCTCAATTAAATCTTTATTTCCCCTTATCCCTAAATCAGTCATCAAGCATTATAGATTCTCCCTCTTCAGTATCTCTCCACTGTCTCTCTCGTTATTTGCACTGCAAAAACTTTCATTATCTTTTTTTTCCCCATAGAGACCTTCTGTTAGGAGAATTGCATCTTCAGCAGATAATTTGAGAATCAATTCATCTGAAATGGGTCTAGTTTCTATAAAGGTTTGGTTCTCCAAACATGCACATACTAGTCTTTAAATTGCCAACATTAAATATCAAAACCTGATAACAATATGGAGCAAGATGGCTGATTTCCAGTAAAATAAGTGGTGGGTCAACAGATTACTTCTACCTGTGCCTTTAATTAGCACCTGGTTAGTCACTTACAATCTGGCTGAGAGAGTTCCTGATTACATGGCACTGAAGGCTTATAAATGACATTATGCATTATCTCATTTGAGCCCCACAACAACTTTGTGAGGCAGATTTTCTCTTCATTTCCATGTTTCCAGGAGGGAACAAATTCAGAAAGATTAAGAGACTTTGCTTCTTAGGTGCACACAGTTATTATTTGAGACAAGATCTGAACACAGTTCTTCTTGATGGCTAATCTGGCAACTCGATTCATTATGGACAATGGCTCTTACAGAATAAACTTAAGTATATAATTACTACACATACAGTTATATAAAATACATCATGTACATAATTATTACTGAACTCAACTCAAACTATGAAAACCAAAAAAGATGGGAATAAACTGTAATACAGTAATTTACATATATATGTATATGTCTGCATCTTAGCAGACAACTTTCCAAATGGAAGGGCAGTAGCATTGATTACTTATCAGAGTTGATGGCATGGTAAGGAGTAGGCCTTGGTAGAGAACAATATGTAAGTCTTTGTGCTGGCAGTTTTTTAACAAAAGCAGGTTGGTGCCTCTCCTACATCTCCTCTTTTTTTTTTTTGGCTAGGCAATGGGGTTAAGTGACTTGCCCTGAGTCACACAGCTACTAAGTATTATGTGTCAAAGGTTGGATTTGAACTCAGGTCCTCCTGAATCCAGGGCCAGTGCTCTATCTACTACACCACCTAGATGCCCCCTGTGTCTCCTCTTTAAACTGTACCTGATCGTATTGCTGCTTTTTATTTGAATGCACTGAGGAATGGGACTATTTTGCTTCTGCTTCTTTTCAAGGTACCCCTTGATTCTGAAAGTCTTATGAGAAAACATGTTGAGGAAACAACAGCCAAATGGCAGGATGGGCAAAAAAGTCCACCTTGACTTTTGCCTAGGGTGATTTACTACTTGGTCTCCTCTCTCTTATTGCATTCACCTGTGAAGATGTGACTAATGAATGCATAGGGGCTTTACAAAGCTGAATAATTCATGGCACCTGATTTCAGGGACTTTACAATCTCCCTGCCAGATTAATCTTCCTAATAGAGAGATCTGATCTTATTACTGGCCCTACTCAAAAAACCACTACCATTGTTCCAGTCCTTGCTCAGGTTCACAACCTTGTCATCATCCTTAATTCTTCACTCTCGCTCACCTCCCATATCTAATTAGTTGCCAAGTTTTAATGATTCTTTCTCCACCATATCTCTCATGTCTTTTCCCTTCTCTCTACTTACATAATACATACCCTAGTTGAAGACCTCTCACCTAGACTTTTGCAGTAACCTTTTAACTGGTCTCCTTGCTTCTAGTCTCTAACTTCTCCAATCTACAAAGTCGCCAAATTAATATTGCTAAAACACAGATCTGACCACATCACTCCCCTCCTCAAAAACTTCAATAACTCTCTATTATCCCTAAGATATAATACAAATTCCTCAGCCTAGCATTAAAACTCCTCCACAATATGGTTCCTATCTCTCTTCCCAGGATTATTTCATATTTTTCCTTTCATGTACTCTCTGTACTAGTTAAACAGGTTTACTTGCTGTTCTCTATGCAAAATATTCCACCTCTCATGTTTGTGCCTTTGAGCAGATGGTCACCCACGTCTGCAATGTTCTCCCTCCTCTCCTCCACCTTCCAGTATTCATAGCTTCCCTCTAAAGTCACTTCAGGTATCCCCTCCTATAAAAGATTTTTCTTGATCTCTACAATTACAAATACTCACTGACTCTTGAAATTATTTTGCAGAGAAATTGAAGAGATGCCCATCAATTGCAGTATAGTTAAACAAATCATGGTATATGATTGTTATGGAATACTAGTGTGCTGTAAGAAACAACGAGCAGGTTGATTTTAGAAAAAAACATGGAAAGACTTGCATGAAATAACGAAGAGTGAAATGAGCAGAACCAAGAGAACGTTGCATACAATTACAGCAATATTGTTCAAAGAATAACTGTGAATGACTAAGCTATTCTGAGTATTATAAATATTCAAATCAATTACAAAGGACCTATGAAGGGAGTGGCTATCTACCTCTAGAGAAAGAACTGATAAACAGAAGAATGCATAGTATGGTTTTAAATATCTATATCTATCTATATATGTATATGTGTGTATGCATATATACATATATATATATATATATATATATATATGTGTGTGCATAGATATGTATCAAATGGTGACCTTATCTAGTGTGGGATGGGAGGGAAGAAGGTAGACAGTTCCAAACTTAAAATGTAACCCCCTAAAAATGTTAATTTAATTTGAAAAAAAGAAATAATTTTGTATCCTTTCATATATGCTTTGTATTTACTTATCTTCCTGGATGGCATATCCTCCAAGCAGAAAATAAAGGCAGACTTTTGTGGTGGGGTGGGGATTCTTTATAATCCCAATGCTTAACACAGTGCCTTGTACCTAGCAGATGCTTAAAAAATGTTTGCTGAATTGTTGTTGAAGTACTCACATGAATGAAACTTTGGACATCAAAGTATAAGAATGACTTGTTTTAGGTCTCATTTTGGGACTTCCATATCTGTGTGGTCTTCAATACATAAGACTTCATATTGGAGATTATTGAAACACTCCACAATTTTTGATCCTAATAAGTTGTATTAAGCAACTTCTAACATGGTTTCATTAAGAAGTTCAGAAGAACATTAACAATGATATAATTATTAACAGAATATTATATTCAGTTTCAGATGCCCCATTTTAAGAAGGACTCTGAGATAAGCTGGAAAGCATCCAGGGGATCATAAAAAACTTGAGATCATGTTACATGAGGATCAGTTGAGGCACCTAGGGATATTTACATGGAAGAGAAGATTTGGGCATTGGGGAGCATGCCAGCTGTCTTCAAGTATTGAAAGAGCTGTCATGGAAAGAAGGATTAGACTTGTGCCACTTAGCCATAGTGTGTCCTATGCAAAGATGCAAATTTTGGTATGATGTAAGGGAAAACAAAACCCAAAACTTCCTAACATTTAGAAACATACAAAGGTCGAACTCACTGCTTCGGAAGGTAGTAGGATCCCCTCATTAGAGACATGTCTTCCAACAAAGTCAGATGGCCATTAGAAGCTGCTTTGCAGAGGGTACTCCTGTTCAAGTATGGGTTGAATTAGATGGCCTCTGAGGTCTCTCTTACAACTCAGATTCTGGAATTCTTTAATTGTGTAATGAAGTCTTTTTCAGTACATAACTTAGACACTATATAAAGTTGCTTGCATCAGCATTAATGTACAATTGTGTAATGAAGTCTTTTTCAGTACACAATTTAAACACTACATAAAGTTGCTTGCATCAGAATTAATGTACAAAATGTATAATATAATTACTGCTCAAACTTGGTTATATTATACAAATCATATATCTGTGATATGACTTCTCCCAGAATAAATCAACAGAAAATCTCCACACTTTGGTTCTTCATTGGATCCATAATTTTATCAATGTGTACATTTCCTTTATCCATCAGTGCATGTCATACCTTCTCCGTGCCTTTTGATCCTGTGGAATTCTTGTTTATGTTTTTCTAACAAAATTCTCAATAGGAAGCTACCTTATGCTTTGGAAGCCTTTCTCACATTTATTTGGTATCTTTGGGGGAATACCAATGTATCAACTGACTATTTAACTGTTCTTATTCATCTTCACTACATGAGCAGCACTATTTCTTATTCCTGATAAAGTATTTTCTGCTGTCTCTTGAATCTAAGTCTTAATTTGGTTATATCCTTAAGACTGATTCTCCCCTTGCAGGCAACTTTTCATTGTCCTTTGAGTTACTTGTACTTTTCATTCTTCCATGATTGTGGTTTTTCATAAAGTCTTTGTGTCACTGCTGTTAAAAAGATGGGCTTTTTCCATGAAACAGACTTTCTCTATACTAGAACTAAGTGGCATCATAGTTTGGCTTCATCACTATGTACATAGATTTTTAAATAGATAACTTATTTTGAGTTAGAAAATAATGCAAGTAACAGGGATGACTAGCAGCTATATGCTAGAAAACAATATTCTCCTTGGTGGAGCCTCTGGAGTCTTGATGAGAGCAACAATGTCTAAGGAAAAGAAAGGAATTTGCCTTTTCTTTCTGCAAACATGGTCTTTGATATGTTGTACATAGGATACTACTGCTACTGAAAACCATATTAACCTCTCAGGGAAAATGTAGGATTGGGTAAGGGAATACTTGGTGGGGAAAATATGCAAGAAAATACAGTTTATTCTAATAAAGAGATAGAGTTTAGTGGAAAGAGAGAGAGCACTGGATTTGGATTTAGGCCAACTGGGGTTGAATCCCAGCTCTGATACTTAACTAGCTGCCATCACCCTGGGCAATTTACTACTCTTTTGTAAAATGAGAATCTATTAATATGAGTTTTTAAATTATTATTCTGCTAGACTCTGTATTGATATACAGACTATATCTGTCAAAAACTGGGAGAATTCTGTTTGTTAGGTGATTTAGGCCAGGCTTCCATGATATCAATTCATGATATCAAATTGTAAAAACAACTAGTCCAATTCTTATCTTGTTATGTAACCAAAGAAGTATCGCAATACTCTTAAAATGTTTTCACTTTTCAGTTGTGCTGGAATCATGCAGAGTTTTACCTATTTTCAGTCAGTCTAAAATAAATACAGCACTGTTAAAGACAGACTCAGGAGGAAAAAATGGATCACTCCTTTTTCTCTCTTCCTCTACTCTCCATGGGGGAAAAAAAGTATTTGTTAGCTGGGGTGATTTTACCGTTTTGTCCCAAACATGATAATGCAGTGAAATACTTCAGCTTTTGACAGTAGAAGATGTAGAAAGCTAAAAATAACAGCATTTGATATTTCCCGAAAGTAATCCAAATTCAGGGCCCTTTAAACTCAGACTACACTGGACACACAGTGAATGGCAGGATTATTCAGCTTTCCCAGACAGTTAGCCTCTACCCAGTGTAACGTGACTTCGGAGACCATCCATGAGGTGCCAAATGATTGCTGTCATATGGACACAATGTTCATCACAAACTGGCTTGATGCCAAACACATATAGTGGAGAGCATTGAGCAACTCAAGAAGTGAGAATAACTTGCCAGCGCTAATAGGCTTGTTCTAAGCTCGCCGACTGAAAAGACACAAAAGCCAGTTTCCCAAGACAAACATTCTTCTGCATAGACCCACACTGCTACTAAGTACAAATCTATACAAACTTTGCCGAGATTTAATTGTTGCTGTTTGTTTCTTTTATTCTTTCTTTCAAGTCTGCCTTTAAATAGCAAATGGGAGGAAGAATAGCCGTTTTCACTCTCTCCCCATCCTCCTACACCCAACCAGTGCAATAGAGGTTGAGGCTAGAAGAAGCAATGCAATTCGGTTCAATAAAACATTCACTAAGCACCTACTAGTGTCAACACACTGGGATACAAATAAGAAAAAGACAGTTCCTGCCCACAGGGAGCTTATTTCCTTTTGTTAAAAAAAAATTATTTAAAAAATAATAAGGCAGAACTGTGAATAAAAAACTTAAAAAGAATAAGGATAAGGCAGAATTGTGTTACCTTATGTCTTTTTACTAGAGCATACCACCAGTCATTCGGTTTAGAAACAGTCAACTGGTTTGGAGTCGCTGTAAAATGGAGCTATATTTATTGAGGCCGAGAGGTGGCGCAGTGCACATAGAGAGCTAGATCTGGAATAAGGAACACCTGGGTTCAAATTCAGCCTCGGACACTTATTAGTACTACCAGAGCCTGGGCAAGTCAATTAACTTCTGTCGGTCTCACTATCTTCACCTACAGGTGGGGATCTAAGAGGGGGGGATAATAATAGCACCTACCTCCTAGGGTTGTCATGAGGATAAAATGAGATAATATTTGTAAAATACTTTGAAGACCTTAAATTGTTACATACGTGCTATATCGTTATTGTTAATTATTATTCAATGACTTAGAGATTACATTTATAGACTTGGTCAGTCAGCCATATAAGGGTTAAATATGTAGTATAATTTAAAGGGGGCCACAAAACCAAATATTTTTCCGCCATGAATGGCTATGGCACCAACCTGCCTGTCTAGCTTTCTCTCATACTTCATCCGTCTTTATCTTTTATATTCCAGCCATCAGGGCTACTCTTCAGATCTCTTCTCTCCTCCAATCCACATTCCCCAGCAAAAGTGATTTTCTGTCCTCAAGTTTATTATAGCATTTATTCCATGAGGCATAAAGTTCTGAGCATGCTCAATTTATTAGCAAAACTAGCAATTGTCAATTAATGGAATCAAACACTCCTCAGTAGCCAAAGGCCAACATCAAGAACACACAGGGTCTTTTATAGTCAAAAAGAGGAAGAGAATGTAAATAAGGTGGTCAAAGTGACAAGAAAAGAAGGAACTAATCCAATTCCAAACCCAAATCCAGTTCCAAAATCTAAGCTTTGCAGGAGCTCGGCTGTTCCAAGAATAGGGAACTTAACCTATTACAAGTCCTTCCTTTCCGTGCTGTTCAGTCATTTTTTTTTTTAGTTGTGTCTGACTTTAGTTGTGTCTTAGTTGGGGTTTTCTTGGCAAAGATACTGGAGTACTTTGCAGTTACCTTATCTAGCTCATTTTGCAGATAAGGAAACTAAGGCAAACAGGGTTAAGTTACTTGCTCAAGGTCGTATAGTTAGCAAAGGTCTTAGGTTAGATTTTAACTCAGGAAGATGAGTCTTCTGGCTCATTTAGGCCCACCACTTTATTCCGCTGTCCTCACAAGTCTTTCCAGCAAAGGCCAAGTTGAAGTTAGCTTGATTAAGTCTTACCAAAGCCAAGTACATATATTAAAAATAAAATTTAATCGCATGCTAAATGTATTAATTATTATTTCACAGTTCTCACACTTTTTTTTTTTAGGCAATTGGGATTAAGTGACTTGCCCAGGGTCACACAGCTAGTAAGTGTCAAGTGTTTGGTCTGAGGCTGGATTTGAACTCAGGACTTCCTGACTTCAGGGCCGGTGCTCTATCCACTGCCACCTAGCTGCCCCTAGTTCTCACTCTGAGAGATTCTTCTCTCCACCCACTGAACTCTGTTTTGTATCATACTTATTCGCATCCTTGTTGGATTTACCACCCTCCCTCATCGGAAGATAAACTCCTTGAGGGCAAAAGCAATGTTATTTAAAAAACAAAACAAAACTATATATCTTCAATGTCTAACACAGCCCTGCACAGGGTAGATGTTTAATAAATATTGAATGAATTTAATTACTAGTACCTAAAATTATCATCATTAGGATCATTCTTTTTGGTGAAGATATTGGATCCATATGGCCCCTGTTAAAAAGTACATTTGTTTCCAGGGAATCCAGAATGCCTTAATAATTGGCATCAATCACCTTTTCAGATTGACTATTAAGATGGAAATCAGGTGATGAAACAGAAAGAGTGCTGACTTTGGTCAGAGGACTTGAATTTTCTTCTCCTATGCCCCAAATCCCTCCAGGACAAAATTTTTCTTTGCACCCCAGGTATTCTGTCTCTCTCACCTTCTGGAGATCACTATGTTCTGGCCATGGAGTTCTTTCTCATTACTTGTCTGTTTTCCCTAATGATTCTTTATAAAGCAAAGCCCCTAACCAAAGTATAAAGTACCAGGATGTGCCAGAGCCAACTCTTATGGGTTCATGTGCCAATTATTAAATTTTCATTTACACCTCAGAAAACAACAATTTCTACAAATCAGGGCTGGATTTATTATTTTCCGGAAGAAAGTGATGGAGAAAAAGCTCAGAGACAGTTTTCTGTTAAGCATTTACCAGCATATCCTTGAAAGTTTCCTAAAAATCTTTGTGCAAGTTAACTCAAAAGTGCACTAAGACTTTTGGGACATCCTGTGTAATAGTAACCTTTACTCTTTCGGCTGTTTTACTCCTCTACTTAATGCCCTAACCTGGCTTCTGGGTCTTGTGGTTAAGATTCATGAGGCTAGGACCCCCTGATTTCCTCCCCTAAAACTGAGGACAAGAGGACAGAACCGAGATTACAGACATTCTAGCCCACCACAGCTTGGTCTCACGGAACAAGGTAGCCTCCCAGGATAACTAATCACCAGAAATCCCCTCACCATGCAGCTTTAATTTAACACCTTCCCAAACTTCTCCTCTCTCCCCTTTCTCCTTCCTCTCTCCCTCCCAACCTCCTCCCCCTCCTCCCCCCTCTTATTGGAAGGTTAGAGGTGAAGCACTAAACTCCACCCAAAGCCTTTTCTCTTTATAGAGATCAGTACCTGGAAACACGCGAGGTTGCCGCTCACTGCACACTGCACTTTCTATCCACCGCTCAGCTTAGTCTCAACTCCAAGGAACAAAATACTCCAGGTACCTCCTGTTGTCCCCGCCCCTTTCTAGCTTCCTTTTCTGCCTTGTTTTTCCCCATTATATCGTAAGCCCCTTGAGGGCAGGGCCTGTCTTTCTTTTTCTTATTTGTCGCCCCAGCATTTGGTACAGTGCTTGGCACAGAACAGACGCTTCATAAACGTGTATTAAATTGAATTGAACTGAATCCACAATGACCAGTTCCTAAATTAGCTTCAGTCCCTTCCGCGATCTTTTCAGTACTACCCTGAGATAATGACTTTCTGCCTCTTAACACCCACCCCCAAATAAAATGGTTTACTGTGATCCTTATTCAAGGATTAATGGGGACAGCAAAGGAGAAAGGAAGGAAAGAGAATAAGCATTTATAGGGTGCCTGTTATATGCCAGGTACTGTACTAAGGGCTTTCCAAATCTCATTTGATCCTCATAACAATCTTGAGGGATAGGTGGCTGTTCTTATCTCCATTTTACAAATGAGGAAACAGACAAACAGAGGTTAAGTGACTTGCCCAGGGTGACGCAAAGAGTATCTGCTGAAGCCATACTTGATCTCGGGTCTTACTGACTTGAAGCCCAGAGTTCTTTCCACTGAAAAAAAAAAAATGGGGCGGGGGAGGGGTAGGGAATCCTTAAATAATACTCATTGATGAATTTTAAAAAACCCTTATTAAAGGCTTCCTATATGCCAGATACAGTGGAATTAGTGGGGATATAAGACAGCTAGAGAGAAAGAGAAACAGAGAGAGTGAGTCACAGTCAGTCTCTACTTTCATAGAGCTTATATTCTAATGAGGGGGAAAATACATTGGGGAGGAGTAGTGAAGACATTTTCATCAGGAATCACAGCAATGGTGAACTGATTAATGAGTTTGTCCAATGACACAGAAAATCATAACATATTGCTTTGATTACTGTGCACAAAAGAGGTGGAAAGGGAGTGAGGAGAGGGAGAAGAAAGCAGCTGCAAGTCAAATAGCAAGATGGTCAGGGTGGATGATATAAATGGAATTTCTTCCCCACTTTTTCCTCCTTTTCCTCCATTATCCCTCCCACACCCCTCCCTTCGATGCATTCACACTTTCCCCAGAAGTATAGGCAGGATCTGATATGATACCTTCCCAATTTCTGCAGATGACCAGTAGTAGATAAGCTGGAAAGAAAGCTGTCCCCCATGCCTGCAACTCTCCTTAACTTCCACTACTGACCTCCAGGCTTCCCTTAAATCCCAACTAAAATCTCACCTTCTACAACAAGCCTCTCTCAACTCCTCTTAACTCCAGCGCCTTCCCTCTTTTAATTATTTCCTGTTATTTCTATTCCACTTTGTCTATATTTGTTTGCATGTTGTATCCCCTGTTAGACTGTAACCTCCTTGAGGGCAGGGACTGTCTTTTGCCTCTTTTTGTATCCCCAGCACTTAGCACAGTGCCTGGCACATAGTAGGCACTTAAATGCTTATTATTTATTAAAAGCAGGCTTAGGGCAATTTGTGGAGGGCTTTGAATGTCAACCTAAAGATCTGAAACTTTATTCTACAGAGGCAGTGGGTATCCACTGAAAATTTCTGAGCAGAGGATTGATGTGTTTCTAGAAAACAAATCTAACTGCCATTGGTAGGACAGATTGGTGGACTAGGGAGAGAGACAGGGAACTATTTCAAGAGTGCAGGCATGTGAAAATGAGGGCCTGAACTATGGTGATAGCAGTAAATCTCTTCTTGAACACTATGATTTCCAGTCTCGGCCATAACTTGAGAAGTGGGATGTTCAGAAAATCAACTGAGATTACCTTCATTTCAGTTCTTAAAAAGTCAAATTTAAAGAAAATCAATTGATGAGAAGAATAGTTTCTTTAAATCCAAGACCATAAGGAAAAAATTGCCAGCCCTTTTCACTGCCCAGAATAGCCTTTCTCCACTATTGCTATTTCCTAGCTTTCCAACATGACTAACCAACTTCTGTCTTGTGTATTCATTCAATCAATCAAAAAAATATTTATTAAGCAATCTCTATATGCCAATCACTGGCTAAGCTCCAAGAATATAAAGAAAAAGTGAAATACTCCTTGCCTTAAGAATAAATATTCTTAACAAATAAGGTAATATAATAAAAATAAATAAGAACAAAATAAGGATAAAAATTCTAATGAGGGAGACAATATATACTTATATTATTTAAGCATATAAAGAATATATTTTTAAAAAGAATAAATATAGGGTTTTTGGAAGTAGTGAGGGTGTGTGTGTGATCAGACTTGTGCTTTAGAAAAATCACTAGCAGCTGTATGAGGGTGGGAAAGATGGATTTAAAAAAGGGACAGGCTTGACGCAGGTAGAGTAACTAGGGGTCTATTGCAGTAGTCTAGGTGAGAGGTGATGAGGGACTGAACTAGATTAGTTGTTGGGTGAGTAGAGAGGATGGTTGACAGTGAGAAATAGAGCAGAGAGGTCAAGAACATAAACCTTGAGAAACACTGATTAGATCACTTAATGAAAAGATCATTTCTAACTTTGAAGAGAGCAGTTTTAATCATCTGATAAGTCTGGAAGCCAGATTGCAAGGGGTTAAGAAGAAAGTAAGTCCATACTGAGTGCATACAGTATTTTTCAAGAAGTTTGCCTGAGAAAGACAAAAGATATAGGATGATAGCTAAGGGGATGGTAGGATCCAATGAAGACTTTGGTGTGTTTGTAGGCAGCAAGGAAGAATCCAGAAGTTAGGTCGATATTGGAAATTTATAGAGAGGAGAGAAGGTGATAATGTAAGCAATCTATTGAAGAAGATGGTAGGGAATGGGTTTAAGGATTCATATGGAAGAATTGCCCTTGGTAAGGAGAAGGGCCACATTTTCATCAGACTAAAGGAGGAAATGCTGGAGTATCCAGGGGTGGCGAGATAAGGGAGTGGTGTCATCAGGTGAGGAGGCAGGAAGAAGAGAGTCTTCAGTAGACATACAACAATATTTATTAAGTTCCAAGCGCTATATTAGGCACTGGAGGACTGTAACATACTGTCTCTGTCCTCAAGGGCTGCTTATTTGTTGTTCAGTTGTTTCAGTCATGTCCAATTCTTCATAACAACATTTTGTTTTGGGGGTTTTTTTTTGTATTGTTGTTTTGTTTTGGCAAAGATACTGGACTTGCTCAGGATCACACAGCTAGTGAGTGAGGCTGGATTTGAGCTCAGGTCTTCCTGACTCTAGGCATGGAGCTCTATTTACTAAGCCACCTAGCTGCCCCTAGCTTATAGGCTAACCTTTAAAAGGGGGATCATTAGAAACATAACTGTGCTGGAGTTAATGCAGGGACATGTTACTTCTGTGTTTTATAGACGAATCAGGCCCTCCTCATGCTCTGGCCATTTGGGAGTCACGCTGCCCTAATTGATGACTGCCTTACCTATCCTATTACAGTATTTCAGGCAGACTTCAGCTAAGCTTTATTTCACTCCCTACTACCTAGTCATCTTTTCAACAGCCTGCTGGTCCCAGAGAGCATGCCAAAGAGGTTTTAACCCTTTCATTTCTGGAACTTTTGTCTCTGTAGCCTGATGTCCCTGATTGGTGACTGCCTCACCTGGCCCACTTTTTCAGCTAGACATAGCCATGCTTCATACTCAAGCCATCTCTTTGATGTTCTCACTATTAACCTAGTCACTTCCATTCCCTAAGTGCCTTTCTAGAACTGGGATCAAATCAACTCTTCCTTTGTTTCTGGAAGGAGTATGTCAGTCTATTTCAATATTACCTCACTAACCTTCCCTATAACATAAAAAAAAAAATGGGGGCCTCCCTGGCTAACATTCCCCTTTATATGTTATCTCTCCCATTAAAGTACATGCTCCTTGTGGGCAAGAACTATCTTTTTAAAATATTTATACCCAGCAATTAGCACAGTACTCCTCACATATCCAAACTAAATGATATCACCTATTGAGTCTAATTTAAAAGAACTAAGGAAAATTTGATGAAAGACTAAAAATTGATCTCTCAAAAAGAAAACATTTATGAGAATTAAGGTGGTAGAAAGTGATAAACATAAAAATCACACAAAAATACAATATTTCCAAAAAATATTATAAATGGAAAGCTGAGAATTAGAGTTGGAAAGGTAAATGTAATAAAGAAGAAATGAACGGAAAAATGTTTATTATATACTATTGATTTCTTTCTTCATTAACTTCCCCTTCTGGAGAAATATAGTTGAAAACTTTGATTAGAATGCAAGGAAAGGAGAACGGACCCTCACAGATACTACACAGTCCTGATCAATATAGAAAATCATGAAGGTATTTTATTTCCCAGTTATCAAACTGACTCTATTCAATTCCAAATTATTTAGGGGCTCACTAGCCAGATCAATATGCTTTCTTTTCCCCTCCTTTCCCTCTTTCCCTCCCAGAAAGCCATCCCATGTAACAAAAAATATTTTTTAAAGAAAAATATTTAAAAAGGAAGAGGAAAAAGCAATCAGCAAAACTAATCAATACACTAAAAAATTGGAATATATAGGCAATATTCCACATCTCTAGACCTCTTACCTCTACAAAGGAGTGAGCAGAGGCACTTCTCATATCTTATCTGAGACTATGCTTATTCTTTTTAAATTTCCATTATCCACTTTTCATTATTTTTTGTTGGTTCTTTCCAAATATATTGTGTATATTGAGGTTTTGGGAGGATGGAGGGTTGGCTCTGTTTTTCTTCATTCTGTATCAGTTCACGTAAGTCTTTCTTCATCATATTCATTGTTTCTAATAGCATGGTAATTAATATTCCATTACATTAATATATTTACAATTTATTTAGCCACTCCCCAGTAGATGGGCATCTCCTTTATTTCTAGTTTTTTGCTATCACAAAAAGTGCTCCTATAAATATTTTGAGGGTATATGGTAACTTCCTTCTTATCAATTACCTCATTGGAATATATGCCTACTAGTGGAATCTCTGGGTTAGAGGGTATGGACATTTTAGTTATTTTATTTGCATAATTCCAAATCACCTTCCAAAATAGTTACACTAAATCATCATCCCTGTACCAACTGCCGCAGGCACTGGTCTGGCCCTGACTGCTACTGTAAATTGGATACAGACTGCCTGAATGCCGGGTTGCCTGGGAATTGCACTGGATGTGCCTCCTATTGTGGCTTGGATCCTTACTTCCTGGACCCTGTACTGGGTCCTAGTCTGGTCCTGGCTTCTATTGTGGATTGGGGCTACTTGGGAGTTGTCTTCTCTCTACCATAGCTTGTCTCCAATCCAATCAACGTTTATTAAGCGCCTACAATGTGCCAGGCTCTGTGCAAAGTGCTACAGATACAATTAATAAAAAAGAAAGCCAGTCCTCGGCTTCAGGGAGTTTAATCTTAAGGGGGAGACAAAAGGAGTCAGTAAAGAGGGGGAGAAGAAGGGAGGTACAGGACACGTGCTCATGACTGGCATCTTGTTCTGTGGAGTTGAAACCAGGAAGGGCAGCAGGTGCAAAGTGGAGAGTCTCCTATTTGAGCTCCGTGGGTTCCTAAGTCGTCTTATATGGTCCTGCAGTGTCCAGAGGTACTTAAAGCCATTTTCTTTTCTCTTTTCTTTAGCATTGTCCCTTCTGGTGCATTTTAAAGCCTTTATAGGGATTTTTGCAACAGATGTCTAAGTCCAAACATTTTGCCATCCTAACCGGAAATGCCCTTACTGCTTTTTTCTCTGAAAACCCCCCAGGTTACTAGGTTGAATGTAGAAGTAATATATGGTTCAGGCCTACTTCTAGTACCCATCTTACTAACATATTATGCAGGAAGTATAAAGCAGCAAATAATTTAACTGGAATAGAATAATAGGTAATAATTAAGCAATGTAATTTTCAGCTCCCCAACCCACCCCACATGCAAATGCAAATAGTCTCCCAGAGACTTAAAAGCATGAAGAGACATGAAATTCTAGTGCCTAGGCCAAGGAGAGGGGAGAAATCATGGGGAAAAGAACACAGTGGAATTGGGCTAGGAAGGTAGATACCTAGGAAAAGGCCGACCAGCCTTTGTGGGCAGTAGATTGGCTTTCCTGTCAGTGACACGGGGTTGGGTGAGTCACACCTAGGGATGGGTGTACTGCCCCCTAAGAAGTCTGGCTTGTGTCCTCTAAAGCACTACCAAAGGCAACCCTGTGACCACTGTTCCCCTTCATAACCTTCCCTGTCCTCCAAGAGGCTGGGGATTCCACCGACCCTGGGATGCAAAGAAAACTTGCAATAAGGAAGCAGTGGCAGCTGAGAGTTTGGGTCCCTCAGTTTGTGTTCCAAGTCTTTAGCCCTCTCATCTCCTTTTCTGTGTACTCTAAATTCCTTTGATCTGCTCTCCAGGCTGCTTTTGTAAGTCTCCTTGGGGTTCCCTGGGCACTTCCTCATACTGAAACTTTTTGGAGTTATTCTGGAAACCAGAGCCTTGGCTTGCTTTGGAAGTTTGGAGTTGAAGGAATGATTTTTGTTTGTTTTGTTTTGTCAGCAAAAGCTTGTCAGGAACTGAGTGCTTTGTAAACCATTGAGTTTTCATAACTTCTTTTTCATACCTTCTCTTTTTTTTTTTATGCCATCATTTCTTCCCTTCCCCCCGGTAGCTGATAAAGACAATGAGGCTATAAACTTTGGACCACAATCTCGACTATAACTTGTTTTTGAGTCTCCTTCCAGAAAGTTCAAGTGTGAGATCTATGTGTAATGTGATTTTTAGAATGTGCTACTAGAACTGAGGGGTGGAAAAATAATCTTAAAGATATTCAGATTAGAAGAATTTAGGGACAAGTAGGAGGAGGCCTTGCCCACATCGGACTAATGCTTTGAGAAACGGGGACAATGAATGCTCTTAGTGCTTTGGCTGTTTTTACATCTGTTGCCATTAGTTAAATTGTCTGTGACCATTCACTGGGGAGTTATTGATCAATCAATCAATATCAAGGGTAGTCTATGTAACTGGTATAGTACTAGACAATGAGAGAGTTCACTTTCTAAATTTTAGTCTGGGAAAAAGCTCTGCTTGCTTCACTCTGGTTCCAATTATATGCATGTGCTAGTGGGAAAGTGTTTACAGATTTCTCTGTAAGCAAATCACAAGCAAATGTGTGCCCTGAGGTAGCTATCTCCAAACTTTTCAAACATGCACTCCTATCAGTAAAAAAAAAAAAAAATTGGGTTATACACCTGGACCTTTTCTATTTTCACTTTATTCCCCTGTTCTGTCATGACTGGTAACTAGCACTGAGCCATCCAAATTGCCTTGAAGTTCAGATAAAGCTCAAGAAGTGACTAGAAACACTGGAAAGGAGAGACAAGCTAGCAGCTTGTCTCAGAATTCCTGCCATCACAGTATAGACCATGCCCTCTCCCAAATATGTTTAGAATGTAAAGCTAATAAGGTAACTTAGAGGGCATGCAATCTAGGGGTTCTGGGGTCTGTAAACTTGTTTTTTAAAATATATTTTAATAACTGTATTTCACTATAATTGGTTTCCTTTATATCTTATGTAATCTTAATTTATTCATTTTATTCTAAAAAGGGGAATATTGGTTTCACTGAACTGCCAAAGCAGTCCATGATACAAAAAAAAAAAAGAAAGAAAAGAAAAAGGCTTGAAGCTTCCTGAGTTAGTAAAACTCCCTAATTTTTCAAGTAAGAAAACAGGCCCACAGAGAGGTTAAATGACCTGCCCAAGGTCACCATGTGGTATGTAGTTTAACCAGAGCTGAACCCAGGTCTTCTGACTCCAAATCTAGAGTTGTTTCGATTGTACTATACTGCCTCTCATGGAGAAACTAAGGCTAATTGAACTTTAAATAACGTGCCCAAGCTCACAGAGGTATTAAGGAGTACAAGTGGGCTCTGGTTCCAAATTCATTGTTCTTTCTTCTATATTATTATTGCATCCAAACACTTCCTGCACTACTTAGCATCTATCAGAGAGTATGAATAAGCATTTTAGGTTAAAAAAATTATCCCTTCTATTGGGGTAGATTTTTATGTTGGGTACACAGGAAACATGTACCTCCCAGTCCTAATTCTCAGTAGCTACAACAGAGTTTACCCCAGGCTGATGAAAAAACAATTGTTAAATTAGTGACTAGCAAGTGGGGCTAAGGTTATTTTCAATGCTTCTGGGTGAGACTAAGGAAGAGTGAATTTTTGTATGGAGATAACTCTGGTTAATCCACACCTGAGGACAACTGAATCATCTTGTATTTTGTCCAGTGCTTTTTGCTTATGTACTGTCTCATAAGTGTTCATTAGTTGTCTTATTTTTGCATGGCTTGTCACTCTAACTACATTTTTAGCTTGTGGAAGGAAAGGGCTACATTTTCTTATTCGGTCACCCTACAGCATCTAGTATGGTGTTGGATATAAAGCAGGCACTCAAAAACATTCGGCAGGTGAAGGAAGGAATGTTACACGAACTCTCTCCATTTCCCACCTGGCTGTGTACCTCTGGACTTCATGCCCAGCAGGAACCTCATCTTTCTATAAGATCCCATCAGCCTTGGAGCTCACACCTCCTCAGTGCCCCCTGACCCTGGGGCCCTTCCTTCTTCCTCATTGGAGAGAATAGAGTATGAAGGGTAGTGATCAGAGTTCCTCACAAATCCTCCATTTAAAGATGGGGCCCAGGCCAGTCATCTGTTCATTTCCCAACCAGCTTTACTCCTCTGAATTTCATCATGCCCCCACATGGGGTACCACCCTCCCCCCTTCCTGCCAACCCTTTGAACTTCTTTTTATGTATGTTCCCTCAATTAGATTGCAAACTCTTTGAGGGCAGGGACTGTCTTTTGCTTTTCTTTGTATCCCCAGCTCTTAGCATAGTTCCTGGCACATAGTAGATGCTTAATGTATATGGGCCTAATATACATACTAACATAGTAGATGCTTAATAGACCCTGAAACCTGTTGTAATGGAAGAGGCCAACTATAGCCACCAGTTGTTACATGTAGATAGATCTGCCTTTACATGGAGATAGATGATGTTGCAAATGATCCTGAACCAGTATAAATAAGGTTTTCTGTTGCCAGTCCTCGCCATGATATCCTACCAATTAGGGAAGATTTCTCTTCTAAAATTCAATGGCCTCTGAGAAATCCAAGGAAGTATCCCATTTTAATATGAATTATTAATTATTAATTCTTTTCTTTTAAACACATATGAAAACACTGAGACAATGCAAGTTTCAGTAGACAAAGAGGCGAATTTTCAGCATAGGGTGGGAATCTGTTCTAAGGGACTTTGGAAAGACAAAAGGACAACATGGGGAAGAAGTGTAGAGGTGTCAGAAAAGTCTACTGCTCCCATGCTGCCTACAATACTCATGAGTGTGGCCACAACCAGAACAAATGTAATTGGGAAATATTTAACAAAATAAATAAAAATACAATATAACATAGATAATAATATTGCATTGTAAAATTAATATGCAGCCCACATGGATCCTTATGTATGGATTAGTGCCTCCTTCCTCTTTCTATTTGAGTTTGATATCATTGGTCTACGGGAAAGATCACTATACTTGAAGTTAGAAGACTTAGATTTCAGTCCTAGGTATGTCTATGTGTCTTGCTTCAGTTTCCTCATTTATTAAAAAAAAAAAAAGATTCACTTTATCTACTAAAAAAAAAACAAAAACTATAGGCTTTAGAACTAGAAGAAATCTTACAGAAAATTTAGTCCAGTGCCCTCCCTTTACAGATGAGGAAACTAAAAAGAAAAGTGACTTGCTTGAATTTAGAGTAGATGATCTCTAACTAATGGCTCTTCTAACCCCAACATCTTTTATTAGTGCTGTGTCAGATGGGGAGGAGACAGTGTCAAGTGATCAACCTTACCTGCTATGGAATGCTACCTATGTCTGTACTATTCATGAGGTAAGTAAACTGAATAATTTTCTTTAGCAAAATTAATCTCTCATTTCTTTCTTTCCATTTCCATAGAGTATACTTTTTTCAAGTCAGAGCAGAGGAAATAAATAAAAGGATATAAGAATCCTGAAATGGAATTGAGCAGTGAGATTCCACAGTACTGTTTAAATTAGATCTGGGCCATTTAATTCACTGAAATCTACTGAGGTCACATGCTAAATAAGTTTTTAACTTTAAGAGAGCTTTTAGGGAGAGGTCTATAGCTTCTTGAGCCATCATCAACCCATAGAAATCAGTATCTAATAACTTTAAAACTGGTCAATGTTTATTAAATTATTTCAAAGTTTGGTTTAGTGGCAAAGCACTGGATTTGGAGTCATAGGACCTGGGCTCAAATACTTTCTCTCCATTTAGTACTTGTGTGACTTTGGGCCAAGTTATCTAATCTCCCTGGACCCCATTTTCCCCATCTATAAAATGAGGCAGGGGAAGAAGATGACCATGGAGGTCTCTTCTATTTCCAAATCAATTATTATTTCAGTAATATTCCTCCTTATAAAGTTGTACTGCTGTACATGGGCCTAAAAAGTAAGCTTGTTTAAATAGCATAAAAACAAACAAAAAAACCAAATCTCATTTAAGAACATCTGGTCTTTTCCCCTCCATTATAGCCTCTCATGTTACTTAGCAAAAAAATAAATAAAAAGGGTAGCTGGATGTTTAAAAAATTTTCCAAAACACTTTTCTCTAGGTCTTACTGCATGTATCTATTTAAAGGGTAGTTGAAAGCCAACTTCAAGAGTCAAGCTCAAACTACTGGAAAGAGTGAGTTATAACCCCAAAGTTGGCACAGTCCTAACTAGGACTACTTCGATGGGAATATACTACATTAAAACAGAAGAAAAAAAAATGATACTAGCCCATCCAAGTCAAACATCTCCCTCATGTTTCAGTCTTCCAAACATGGAAAGGAGCATTTTTCTTTTAGATCTTAAACTTTGTAAGTTTCTTTTATCATTCCTAAATTTCCTGAAGTACCCAGTAGAATGAGAAACAAGAACAAAATGTTTCACAGGAAATCAACAGCTAGCAACAAGATTAGAAATTTTTTTCAGAAGTGTAATGAAATTAATGACAAGATAAAAATAAACCTTTATGCATACCATCAAGAGTATCTTGGATATGAATAACAAATCAAAGGTTCTTTATACTTTAAATTGTGCTGATGGGGATGAGATTTATGCTGGACCTCTAAATGGAAAAGACCATGTCTTTGGGACCTGGAATCCGAAGCCCCTGAAACAAGTCTCTGGCGTTCACCTGAGGCATCACCCATCTCAGTGAATAATCCTTTTAACTGACCTTTCGTTGTGGCCCTCATTGTCAGTAGTTAGCCCCATCCCAGGCTATTCACCACTCCTTAATCCCATCCAGATCTTCCCACAGTCTTTCTATATAAAATTGTCCATCTTTGCCTTATCAAATTGCTCAGATTCTTAAAATCTGGCCACTTGTGTTGGAGTCACAAATGCTCAGATTCTTAAAACTGGCCCACTTGTATTGGTGATACAATAAACCTTATCTCCAACTGAAAGAAGGCTTGAGTGGTCAAATTCTTTCAAGGCAGAGCCGTGCCCTTTGCCCTGTATTTCAGGGTTCTTAGCACTCCTAGACTGCAACAGTGCTAGTTCTTGCATTTCCTTTTGGATAAAGATTAAACCAGTACTCAAATGGTTCAATGACTTCCTCAATTTGCGTATTCTTCCATCTCATCAATGCCAATCCATCCTATGAGACTCCTGTCCATGTCCTTCCATAAATTCACTAGAGGAAGTCCACCCAACATGTAGGGGACATTCCTCACTTTCTCTTATGATGATGAGGATACTAACAGAACTCACAGGCTGTCCATTGACTATCCTTTACTCTACCCACATAAGCAGTATCTCTTCTTTTTCTGCTCATATATTTCTTTGATTAGATTATTAATCAATTAATAGGTATTAAACACCTACTATGTGACTGACATGTGACATGCACTATGGAAACAAAGGCAAGAGAGAAACATCTGCCTTCAAGCAGCTTACCATTTGGCCAGAAACAAATTGTACAAAATAAATACAAGGTAATTTTGGTGGAAAGAAACTAGTGGCTGGAAAATAGGGAATAGTTTCACAGATAAGTTGATGCTTAAGCTGACCCTTGAAGGGAACTGAGGATTCTAAGAAGCAGAAATAAGGAGGGAGGAAATTATTCCCAGCAAGGGTAGGGAGAGGGAGGAACAGAGGTAGATGATGGATGGCTGTGTATGAAGAACTATAAGAAGGAAAGTTTGGCTGGACCATAGTATAAAGAGAGTAATTGATGAATAAAAAGACATTTTAAAGTACTTTATGTGCCAAGCTCAGGGTTAAGTACTGGGGATAAAAATAGAAAAGCAAGATAGTCATTACTCTCAAGTGGAGGCAGACAACATAAAGGAAGATTCAGCTGCATGGAACATGGAAAGATCTAGAAGTCTTAATGGGATAACAGTGGAGTAGTTGGCAAAGCCCAGAATGCTTTAGGTTATGTAAGTAGGTAAAAATTTTTTCCCTTTAACCTCCTGGCTGTGTTTCTGATTCTCCAGACTGTATTACTATGATTCAGATGCCTTCTCATGCTGGAACTTCCTTCAGCACCTAGGGTCTTCTCTTCCTGGTACATCCCTTTCCACCTTGCCAGCTTCTTCTCGCATCGATGAGTTCTTTCCAGGTGCATCCATTTGGGGAGTAAGCTCAGGCCAAAAATGCCTCATTCCCCTTCCTTTTCTGAATCTCTGGATGTTACCAAGATGGTCCACTTCAAGTACCTTTTCCTACAGTCTTCTCCTACCTTTTCAACTCTCTTTTATGTGAAGTACTCCCTAATTAGAATGTAAGCTCCTTTAGGTCAGGGATTATCTTTCTTTTAGCTTCTATTTGTATTCCCAGAATTTAGCACAGTGCCTACTACATAGTAAATAATAAAAGCTTGTTGCTTTTCCTTGTAAGATGGAAATGTTGGAGGACTTAAATGAAACAAATTTTATTCAAGGAAGAATGCATGACATTACCCATCTTCCACCAAGGAGGCAAATCTTCAGTGAGTGTAATGGCAGACTAAGAATGCTCTTTTTTTGTTTGTTTGTTTGTTTGTTTTAGGAAATAGAGGCAGAAGATATGATAAGACCTAGAAGATCTTATTAGGCAGTGACAGGGCAAATGGTAAGGCCTAGTGATCATCCACATCAGACAGAATGGAGTTGTTGACTACCTTCTCACCCAAGTCCTGTGTACAATCAAGCAACTGGGATAAAGAGGGAAGGCAAAGGGAGAGAGTGTTCCTGGTGGTAGTGGTTCTTTCCGTGCTACTTAGACATCTTGAATATGTCCTGGGATAGCCAAGGGTCAGGGGACAGAATGAATGCAGTAAGACACAGATGCCAAATTTGTATCATTCCCACTCATATTTACCTATTTGATTATCCTTTCCAATCTTGTGTGGTGTGTGTGTGTGTGTCTGTCTGTGTCTGTCTCGGATAATATAGGCTAAGCCAGCCCAGATTTTTCTGAAATAAACATAATATTCCCCGAATAAACAATCTCTTGACAAGTCAACAAAAAGGCAACATAAGTGAAGACAGTATGTTCAATAGATTTATGGCTCAATACCTGATTTTCATTAGATCCCCTGAATAATTTTGTTCAACATCGGCTTGAATTTTATTAGGCCCTGAACAAGTACAGTGTGGACTCATGTGGCTGGATTACATAGCGAGATGTTTATTACTGTTGACTTTCCCATTCTGGTCAACAGTGACCATTTTCGGCACTAAGATGTTGCTACTCGGTACAGATTTATGATAATGTAAGAAACAAAATGTCCTTGTGGAAAAAAGCACTGGGCTTGGAGTCAGAAAATCTCAGTTCTAGTACAGGTTCTGCTACTTACTAATTGGGTAGCTCTGGACAAGTCTCCTAGCCTACCTGAATCTCAATTTCCTTAACCATAAAATAAGGACAGGAATTGAGGAAAGCATTTTATAAACCTTAAAATGCTATATAAATTCAGTGTAATTCAAAAACATTTATTAAGCATCTCAGCTAGACTGGGAAGCTGTCTTTTACCTTTCTTTTCTGAGTGCTTAGCACAGTGCTTGGTACGCAATAATCAATAAATATTTATCAACTGACTATGAAGATATGTGATAACAAAGCCCTTGTCCTCAAAGAGCTTATCCAGGGGTGGGGAACCTGCAACCTTGAGGCCACATGTGGCTCTGTAGGCCCTTGGGTGTGGCCTTTTGACTGAGTCCAAGTTTCACAGAACAAATCTGTGGATTTGTTCTGTGAAGTTTGGATTCAGTCAAAGGGCCGCACTTGAGGACCTAGAGGACCATATGTGCCTTGAGGCTGCAGGTTCCCCACCCCTGCATCTACTGTGGGGATAAGGAGAATGAATCTGGTAGGCTTCTTGTGAGCTGTTGTTACTCTTCTCTTGTAGGTTACACGTGAGTCCCCTACCTATAACCCATCATGACATTCATAAGTGTAGCAATGATAATGAGCTCCCACTTGTAACAAGTCGGCATGAGCTTGCCTATATAAATGAGTTGCCATCTATAACATGTCTACACATGTAAAAGTGATGCTTGTGTGTGACAATAACCAATGATGCTGGGTGTCTATAGCCTCACTTGAGAAGTTGGATGGAGGGTTGTATATTTGGTGTTAGGACAATTCTCAGGTAGTTCCTTAGCAGCTGTAGCACCATTCCCTTCTACTCCATCCCCATAAAAGGCTTTTCCTCCATGGCTTGAACCAACTAGTTTAAGATCATATCAAATATAGTCTTCTATCTCTCCAAAGAAGAAGTTCAGGCCCACATCCACGTTAGCTCACACCAATAAGGAATTGCTTCTCTTATCTCCCTAAAAGGTAGACTTTGCCTAGTTGCCGCATGCTAGAAAATAAACTCATTTGCCTCGGTTGTTTTTGGTGACCACCATTTTTTTTTTTGTAAAAAGAATTAAAAAACATCACAATGCAAGGGAGTATAATTAGTCATTTTTGGTTAGCAGCCCAGGAAGGGCAAGCCACACTTGTTTCTCTTCCTCTTCCTGAGGGGCCTGTGGTGGTGGGGGGGTGTGTTTGGGGGAGAAAGCAGGCAGTGAGAGTTCAGACTGTTAATGGGGGGCTGCTCTCCCACCAGCGATGGAACAGTGGAAGAGAAAATCGTCAGAGATTTAGTGTGTACATGACTCACCAGCCCCTGTTCAATGGCTTCGCTGGTTACCAACAGCAACTTTGTCATCTCCATTACTCATGGTGCTACAGCCCACTCAGACTCTTAAAAAGTACAGGAGCTACAGAGGACATGAGGATAGGACAAATCATACCACCCTGACCTCTGAGGCCCCAGAAATGATCTCCCCTCTCCCTCTTTGCCTCGTGAGTTCCTACTCAGCCTCTAAAGCCCAGTTTAGAGGCTTCCTCCAAAATGAAATCTCCCCATCTTCTTTCTATCTGAGGAGCAAAACAAGGCAAAGATGTCTTGGCTCTCTGAAGTCTAGGTAAGAAAACTCATCAGTTGCAATAGGAATTTCTGTGGTCCTTAGTCCATCACTAACTGTCAAGCTGGATGAGGCTGCCTTATTTACAGAAATGTTTTATGTTGAGAAAAACAATGCCCTCAATCCATGTTTAAATATATAGTCTATTATAAAAATTGGTATTTATAGAACCTAAATCAGAGCTTAAGGTTACTGAATGCTCCCTTAACATTAAATATCTAGTAGAATTATCCTCAACCAGAGAAAGATGACAGGATAGGAGGAAGAGTGTCATTAAATGACCCTTCCATTCAGTAAGCATAATTTAGAAGTCACAGAGATAAAAGGACAATTAAAACACCAGACAAAAGAAGGAAGAAGGAGGAAGAAGAAAGCTATATATTTCTAGAACTTATGAGTATTCATGGAGAAAAGGAAAGGAAAAAAAAGGTTCAGAATATGATGAGAAAGAAGCTGCTTAACTTTGTGACACCAGATTTTTAAAAAGTAACAACAATAATTTAAGATACAAAGACTATACCACAAAATATAATCTTTGTCCACATTATTAAAACCCACAAAATGTTTATGTATCTATGACAATGTTTCCAAAATCAAATTACGTTATCTACTCTATGCAGACAGAATAAATAAGGATTTTTGGCAAGTGGCCCATAACCTTTCATCTTTTCTAGTTGAATGTACAAATGTACAAACAGAATGTACAAAGTTTTGTTGTTATTGTTTTTTTCATCAGTAAACTATGTCTGGCTTATGAATCAAGTCCTCACTCCTACTCCTCCTTTTGCTACAACATTTTTGTAAAGCTGGAGAAACTTACTGTGTTAAATCAACTACTCCATAATGTAAATAGAAAGAAAGAAAAACCACACGCTTTTGTCAAATATGTAGGCTGTTCTCTGGTTTAAAAGAACAGCAATAACAATAGCCAGTACCTCTATGGTTTTACTGAAATGATTGTGATTGAATCAATTACTTTAATAGCTTTGAACAAAAACCTCAATGGAATTTTAAACTCCCACTTTTTAATCAGCAAGAGTTTGTAATTATAAAACCACTCTAACTATGGAGTCAGAGGGGATGTTTTTGCAAGAGTTAAGGACCACAGAGCCAGGTCTATACATAATTGTTTTAAGCAGGCACCATCAATTTGTACCTGAGTCACTCATCCATTTTTGTCTTATTTTTAAACTGATGCATGAAAGCTAAAGAACGTAACCTTTATAATGGGACATGCCACTGTAGTTTTAGTTTTGGTATATTCCCAAGAAGTCCTAGGGGATTAAGTGGTAAGTTATTGTTATGCAGAGGTTCACAATTAGATGTTGTGCCTGACTCTGCAAAAAACTGAATTCAAAATAGATCTAAAGTTTCATAGATTTAACTGTAGAACTTTTTCTCAACATAAGGATTTCATGATATCCTTACCTTTCTGGTAAATACTCTGTCCAAATACTCTGGACTCTAAGTCATGAACTTGTACAGATAAATATAGATAATTGTATTTCAATGTAATTGGTTTCCTTTGTAATTCCATGTATTTTATTTCATGCATTTAAAAAATTTTCCTGAGAAGGGGTCCATAGGCTTCACCAGACTTCCAAAGGGGTTGATGGCATAAAAAAGATTAAGAACCTCTTGCTCTAGACAAACTAGAGTCCTTTCTGTCCCATTACCATTCTTTGTGTTCTCTTGGCCCCATGCCATTCCTCCATTCCATTCCCTATGCTTTGAATGACTTCTCTCCCTCTTTGCCTTCTGAATTCTTACCCATCCTGTACAACCCAATTTAGATGTAACCTCTTCCCTAAAGCCTTCCTTGATCCATCTCTTCAGTAAGAAAGTGATCTTATATACACCCAACTTCATATAGCACTTTGTTTTAAAAGTCTCTAATGCACTTATTATAGAAATTAAATCATCAATGTTTTGAGTATTATTCCTCCATTAAACTCTAATATTTAGATTCTAGTAATCTCTACATGTACAGGAGCCAACTTTTATCTAAACTTTGCATCTCCTACAGCCTTAAGAATAGGGTTCTACAACAGACTAAGCAATTAATAAATGTTCGTTGAATGAATGAATGACTTTAAATGGGTTAAACTAAGACTTTAATAAAGGACTTTAATTGGATAAAATAAGAAAGATTAGAGGAAACTTTTCTATTGTTTTTGAGTAACGCTTAATGTTAAATATCTGAGCATCAAGTTCTCATTGGATCCTTTCTGATTCTGTGATTCCAATATATTATGGATGGGAGATAAGGGGGTTGGGTGACTGGTCAACATGCATATGCAATTGGGGTAGAAGCAATGGTCCAAGACAACTCACTAATTTCCCTTTAAAGGGACTGTGCTGATCACTGATAGCTACCTCTCTGTGGAGAGAGAACCAGCTAGCTTTGTTCCAGGAGTAAAGAAGTAGAGATAAGAAGAAAAAACAACAAGAAAATATGAGGCAATTGAGATACAGGACAACTACTGGGATGCCTGAAGCATCCTGTTTCCTGTTTGCTCATGTAACTATAAGCAGGAAAGGTAAATCAGGTTTCTTTTTTTGTTTGTTTATGTTTTGTTTTTTGCTAGGCAATGGCGTTAAGTGATTTGCCCAGGGTCACATGGCTAGTAAGTGTCAAGTGTCTGAGGCCACATTGGAACTCAGATCCTCCTGACTCCTGGGCCAGTGGATAGACACTGCGCCACCTAGCTGACCCTAAACCAAGTTTCTACAGTGCTGAGTTAATCATACGTTCTGTTTCAGTTTTATTGGGATCGTGGATAATTGTGAATAGATATTGATCCCTACCGGCCTGTGACCAAGGGCTCAGACTGCTCATTCAAGACATAAGGAATAGACATAGTTTTGACGACACAAATAGCATCCCACAAAGGGTTTCTGATTTAGGGAGAGTCTAGGTCCAGGAATCAAATGGAATGTACCATTGATGTCAATGCTACATGTTTCCACTTTTTATTCCACTTGGCTCATCGCCAAGGACACACATGTGAATTGATCATTATAAGTGAATCCAGACTCCTAGATTTAGACAATCATAAGATCATGGATCTAGATCTCAAAGGGATGTCCAAGGTCATATAGTCCAATACAATTATTTTTATAGATGAAAAGAAATTTTGAAAACTGAGGCCCAGGAAGGTTAAATGTCTTTTATAGAGGTTACCCGGATAGCAAATAGCAAAAATGGGATTTGAACTCAGGTTGAAATATTAAACTGGGCACTTATTCACTCAGGAACTGAGATAAAAGGGTGATTGACAGAGAGAAATAGGCAGACTGGCAGTGACATCACCCCCCCACCCCCCTGTGTTGGCTAGCCTACATTACACTATGTTGGAAATAACAGAAAGTAATTGCCTAGGATACTTTTATGTATGTGTATAATGCATGCATATGTGTGTGTATATATGTATGCATGTATATATGTGTATATATGTATGTATGCACATGTATATATAATTTATGTATAGATATCTTTATGAATGTATGCATGTTAGATATTTAAATAATTATGATTACATAATATATATTCATATACATATGATTAAACATTGCTTTTCCCCTAATATATTAACCATTATCTGAATTAACCATTAAGATTCCAAAAAGGAGAAGCAAATTGAACCAGATCAGAAAAAATTACTTATGGATGTAGTATATTAAAGATAATAAATTCTACATAGCTAGGCAATACTATCAAGGTCACTTTTTAAATCTTAGAGCAGAGAGCAAGATCAGAAGCAAAGGGAGGAATTAAGTTGAATTGATACTTATTCTAAGTAAAGTCTTTCCATCAGTGAATATTCTTGGACCATGGGATTTTGCAGTAGAGGCACTGGTAGGCGGTAGAATTGAATAAGCAGTTCTAGACATTACTCACTTGAACTCCTCTGACACCAGTACCTCAAAGAGAAGTTTCCTTCAGTCACTTTACTAAGTATTTAAAAGTATCTTGCACATTCCTGAACAATGAAGCAAATCAAAGGATTACCTGGAAATCTTCTAATGATTTGGCATAATCCTTCCTTGCTGCAAAGCTGATGCTGTATTTCTGGGAGTATATTTACCTGAAAGTAATAAAAGACCAGTGACTTTATAGTAGGTTTATAATACTGAAGCCAAAGTGAAAGCATTTCTTGGAGCCCTGGATGAATGCATATGAAAAATGAGCATTTTCTTCCCATCTTCCCACCTACTGATCACCAGCACATAAATCAAAACATTTAGTTAATACATTAAAACAGAAGAAAAAAAGTGATTGCTCACTGTGATCCAATCCTATCTGAAGCATTAGGTACAGTCTAAAATAACCAACCAGCTAACCCCAAAACAAAACAAAACAAAAAAACCCCAAAACCAAAAACCTAATCTCAAAAATCAACACTAAGCATTTCAAAATTGTAAATAAAAGAAAATACCTATAGTCCTATCTCAAATTCGGTAACAAGAATAACCTAGCACTTAGAAATTGTTTTGCAAAAAATAGCAACAAACATGACTCATAGCCAATAAAACCGCAAGATTCCCCAAGTCCTCTCTCATTTGTTCTCATGCACCTACTTAGGTCACAATTTTTAAAGTCTAGTATTAGACTACTTTGAATCAAAGTCCAATGAGAATTGCATGTGCTCTCATGTATAAGACTCAAGAGCAGGCCTCAGAGTCAATGATATAATCTCTCAGCCTGAAAAATGGCAGCCTTAGTAATGAGAAATGTGGCCAAAAGGTGAGAGTTACTAAGCATTAGTCTCCTATATAGAGAAGTGGGGATTTCCTGGGCAGCTCCAGCTCCAGTATTGTCTCTCTAGCAACCCCATGTCTGAGAATTCCAGAATTTGGTCTTCTAGAGAGAGAAGAGGGATTCCCTGGATGGCACTAGGCTTAGGACCTGAGTTCAAATCCAGTCTCAGACACACAACACACAATACTTACTAGCAAGTCACTTAACCCCGATTGCCTAGCAAAAAGAAAAAAAAAAAAAAGAGAGAGAGAGAGAGAGAGTCTGTCTTCAGGGTAGTACCTTAAACTGGATGGATACCTGTACCAATCTGTGGGTAAACACTAGACTCACTGAAATATTTGAGGTTGGCCCTCCAAGAAATTCCAAGTTTGTTTCCCTTCCAAAGTAAGTCCAAATCACAGGATGGTGTTATGAGTCTGGAGAACTGAATAGGCTTTAGTGGAAAGGTAGGGACTCACTGAAAAGGGGAATGATATCAACTCTTTCATGCTGTTGTGAATCCTTTGTATTGTTTTTGCATTTTTCATGAGTGGAGTAAAGACTATATATGAACTATCATCTTGAATGATGAAACATGATGAAAAACATGCAGGGGTCCATTTTGCCATTGAACCTGCCCTATCCAAGTAACTCACAGAAAGAAAAGAGGGCAAAGTTGTGGTCTTTTGCTCCCTGTCTTAAATCACTGCTTCGATTGTTTGCTATTAAAGGATGAGGGATAGGGGTGGGAAAGAGGGCAGAGCATATTCACAATGTTCTCCCTCTGTTCAAGAGACACAGCTGTCATGTCTTAGATGCCTATGTAAAATTGGGTCCAGAAACCTGGGAACCTCTCAGGCCACATGAATGAGAGTACATGCAATAGCCAAGTGTCTCTGCTCCAAAGCAGTCATTATTAGCTCCCAGAGAGGAAAACCCCCTAGGGATCCAAGTCTCTTCTTAGCTCTACTACTGTCTCTGCCGTTCTCTGAAAAGGGAAAATGAGCAAAAAGAACCCAGTAGTTAAATCAGTTCCCTTTTTTAAGGTCCTGCATGAAAGCATGGCACTGAGCCAATCAAGTTATCCTCAAATGCTTGACAACAGCTTCCACCTGCTTTCCAGATTGATGAGTCCCTGCTTAGGATTGTTGTTTCTTAAGGGGAACTGAACCAGGATACTCATTTCACTCCCAGCTGAACTAACTCTGCAGTATACTCTGCTTCCCCACCAACTTCCTTGTCCGCTACCCTCCCTCTCACCACCACCACTCTCCAGCTTCCCTTTATGCTTTGTCTTTAGAGCAGGGATTATATTGTTGTTGGCTTTTGTTGTTGTTGTTATA
This sequence comes from Vombatus ursinus, assembly GCF_900497805.2. Lineage (NCBI taxonomy): Eukaryota > Metazoa > Chordata > Mammalia > Diprotodontia > Vombatidae > Vombatus > Vombatus ursinus. Next base: position 3,525,463 of record NW_020950566.1, on the reverse strand, counting down.
TACCCAGCACTTAGCACTGTGCCTGGCACATAGCAAATGCTCAACAAATGCTCTTTCTATCATCTGTCAAATTATCAATTTATAGAATACTTATTTGATAGAATCAAAATTGCAAATAGTTTCATCAGCTTGTATTCTCATCCTATTATTGTTCAGGGAACTCTCCTAATCGGATCTCTACATTTAAATACATGGGGAAACATTACACACTTCATTACAGTTCCCAGTCTTTAGCAAAAGATGAAACATTTGTCCCTGACACTTTCAATTCATGAGAAGACCAGCTTCTACCTTGATTCCCTGGAAAGATTTCAAGACAAATGCATCTGAACGCTATTTTCTCAGGCAATCACAGTATTTTTTTTTTAAGTCCTACAGTAACCATAGCTTAACTTCAATCTCCTCTGTGATACTTATGTTAGATCACAAATCTGATTATTTTTACTTCTTCACATACATTAGAAGTTGGGAAACCTTTCTATCTTTCATATCAAAATCCAAAACATCTCTAAAAACAATTGTCAACAAAATTATCCTAGAAATACACTGCAGTGACTTAAAATCACAACTATTTAAAAGGTTCTTTGTTCCCAAAGTAACCAATAAGTCCATGTTTTTTTCTCTCCCCTAGTATTATGCTAGGGGATATTACAGGACAAAATAAAAATAGTTCCTCCCTTGAAGGAATTTACATTCTTTAAGAAAAAAACAACATATTTCCACATTAGTCATGAAAGAAGAATCAGAACAAAAGGAAAAAACCAATAGAAAGAAAAAAAGAAGAAAGAAAATAGTATGCTTTGATCTGCATTCAGACTCCATAGTTCTTTCTTTGGATGTGGATAGCATTTTCCATCTTCAATCTTTTGGAATTGTCTTAGATAATTGTATTGCTGAGAAGAGCTAAGTCTATCAAAGTTGATCATCGTACAATGTCGTTGTATAATGTTCTCCTGGTTCTGCTCACTTCACTCAGCATCAGTTCATATAAGTCTGTCCAGGTTTTTCTGAAATCTGTTTACTCACCATATCTTACAGCACAATAGTATTCCATTACATTCATATACCACAACTTGTTCAGCCATGCCCCAATTGATGGGCATCCCTTCAATCTCCAGTTCTTTGGCACCAAAAAAAGAGCTGCCATAAATATTTTGTATATGTGAATCCTTCTCCCTTTATTATTTCTTTGGGATACAGACCCGTAGAGCTATTGCTGCATCAAAGATTATGCACAGTTTTATAGCCCTTTGGGTATAGAGGAACTTGCATTCTACTAGGAAGAAACAATATGGTCCCTGAAAAATAGACAATGTATACAAAGTAAATAAAAAGTAATTGGGAGTGGGAGGAAAGGAAGGAGAATACCATTGGAGGATGAGAAAAGACCTCATGTAAGCAGTGGTGCTTCAGGTGAGGAGTCTAAGTGCCAAAGATGAGAAGGGAGAGCGTTCCACCCAAGGGGACACTCTATGAAAAATCACAAAGCCAGGAAATGGAATGTCATTTGCAGGAGACAAGTAAATAGTTTAGTATGGTAGTGATAGCAAATTCAAATAGAAATGGGGGCCACTAATCTGAACATAAGGATCTTTGGGTTGCATATTAACTTAGTTTTAAAATGTAATAGTACCTACATTTTATTGTATTTTTTTTTAATTTGGTAAATAGTTCCCAATTGCATTTTAATCTGGTTCTGGCTACACTTTGGAGTGTTTGATGTCTCTAATTAAGAGCATATGAAGGGAAGTAATTAGCATAGGGAGGCAGGTAGGGGCCAGATTGTGAAAGGCTTTAAATACCTCACTGAGGAGTTGGCATTTTATTATCTAGGCTATAGAGAATCATGGAAGCTTCTTAAGAAGGGGAGTGACATGGTCAAACCTGTGCTTGAAAAATGTCAGTGTGGCAGGTCCTGTGTGAGGATGGTATAAAGAGGGCAAGATTGAAGGCAAGGAAATCCTTTAGAGGGCTATTGCAATGCAGTAGTCTAAGCAAAAGGTGACAAAATCCTAAATTAGGGTGGTGGCCGTGTAAGTGTGGAGAAAGGGATGAACAGAAGTTGTGGACGTAGAAGAGATAAGACTTGGCAACTGATAGTGGGCTCAAATATCATTCCAACTGGCACAATTTCCAAACTAAATTTAATCAATCCACAGGGAAAGCTGAGTCATAAACCCCAAACATACTTACTCTCCTGAAACTGAGGAAAGGCTAAAGAGCTTACATAAGTGTGATATACTTAAGCTCCTAGTGGCAGTTACATTTCATGGAATTACAATTAAAGGAAAGAAACAAAGAAAGAAGGAACAAAGTGATAGGACACAGCAAAGCAGTGGAGAAGGTGGAAAGAAGAGAGCTGGATTAAGGAAAGTTGGGAGTTAGCTAGACTGATTCTCTTCTTAAATGGAAGGAAGCAAGGGTCCAGAGAGAGGTCAAATAATAAGCAGCTCAGGCAGGATTTGAACCCAGGCCCCAGTACTATCAAATATAACTTCCATTCAACTACCCCATGCTGGCTGTAGGGAAGGAAACTCTGAGAACTCTGATTTTAAAAATCTAAGTAGTCCCAAACAGGAATGAGAGGTAAATAGCAATAATAAATAATAATAAAATATGCTATATAAAATATAATAAAAAATAATAGAATAACTGCATAAACCCCTTTTTAAAAAATCTACAGCTGTGGTTGAATAAGTTGGAATGACCTTAGGCCAAAAAGTGAATGATTTTCACATATAAAGCAAAACAATATTCATCCCTATCGCTTGAAATAATCCGGGATCCCTAATAGAAGAATCGCAGGAAAAGGCTCCATATATAAGGCAAAGAAACTAATATTCATTGCAGCTGATTTAAACTCTGACACTTCTTAAAGCCCAGAGCAGGTGTGCTATACTAGCCACTGCTTTTGTCCTGAGAGGAAGGATTACAGTAATTGAGTTCAAAGGTCATAGGGACTTACATAGCCACTGCAGAGTTATCATGCGTTACAGATGAGTTCAACCTGCACGGATTTTAAAAAATGTGCTGTTGCACTCATAGAGAATGTATGGCTTTTCATGCTAGGCCTTAGTAATAAGGAGTGTTAACCTGGAGCAAGACCAATAACCCAGGCCTCTCAACGATCTGGAGCATAACGGAAACTCTTTTCCTTCCTCTTCTGCTCTTCCCCTCCCCCACTACGACCAATGACCTTCTCCAAATCTTTTCCTTCCACTGTCAGTCTTTGGCATTCACAGGGCTGACGATGAGATAATTCTGACTCATACATGGGAAATACCATCCAAACATTACTCCAGAGTAGAGGCTAAACGAGCAGGTTAAGATAACACCAAGGTAAACTGAAAAAGTCAGCAAATTAAACTCAGGAAATTCAAAGGTTAAGGGGAAATATATCTGTGGTAAATCAGCAATATTGCAATATGGAATTTTTTCTCATTCTATAAATACACTGACACCCCTCTACTTATTGATTTTATTTACATCATAAATATATAAGATTTGCATCATCACTAGGAGAAACATTTTTAAGGGAGCTATAATTTGATAACAACTAACCTATCCTATATAGTGAATTTCTCAAACTTAACATTACTATAATATTTTTGATAATCATCAATTAACCTTCAAACAAGAAGGAATTTTAAAGTTATTTTTCAACATAATATCTTGATAGTATATTGGGTTTGATGGGATTTTGCATAAACTCTACTGTATTCCTTTTAGGTCATCAATTTGCTTCCTTCATCGTATTTTTTAAAAGCTCATTTGAGCTTTCAAGGACATTTTATAAAATTGTTCTAAAATTTTTGAAATGATTGGAGAGAATGCTTCTAAGATGGTCATGTAAATAACTGACATAATTTATAATATGTTTATTATATAATGTATCATACACAATAATATTAATAAATTCTATAATATTGTATTATAATAATAAGAGAAATGCAATTTAAACAATCCGTTTTGCCTCACTTCAAAATTGACAGAGATGAAAAATAAATGGAAGAGTTTGAGGAGGAACTGTGGAAACATGAATAAACATGAATGCTTTGTTGGTAGAGCTGTGGATTCATACAGTTCTTCTGGAAAAGTGAGTCTATGAATTGGTGCATTTCATAATTTGGAATATTTCATAATTTGGAATTATGCAGAGAAGGACTAAATCGTTATACATTTGCACACAGATACCACTGTTAAGCATATACTCCAAAGAGTATGACCAAGAAAAAAAAGGCCCCACTCATATACACCAAAATCTTTATAAGAATATTTTTTGTAGTAACAAAGAACTGGGAGTTGAGATTGGGGAGAGAAAGTAGTTGTCCCTTGATTGAGGAATGGCTAAACAAAACATAGCACACTCATGTAATGGAATATCACTGTGCTGTAAGAAATGATGACCATGATGAATATAGAAAATCATGGGAAGGCTTATGTGAATTGATATACTATGAAGCAGAACCAGGAAAACAATATACATGACAGCGGCACAGTAAATGAAAAAAATGAAGCCTAAAATTAGATCTAGACCTCTACCTCACTTCCTGGCCACCTTAATACTATACCATGACCTATATATCCCAATCCTGTTTTTCAGTTTGCCTTTTTATGTTGTTTTCCCTCATAAGAATATAAGCAGGGACTGTTTACTTGGTTGTATTTGTGTCTCCAGTGTTTAGCACAGTGCTTGGTACAGAGGATAGTAGATAGATAGATATCTTAATAAATCCTTCCTTCCTTCCTTCCTTCCCTCTATCCCTCCTTCCATCTGAATTATGTGAAATTATAATGACCAAACAGCCCCAAGCAGAAATAGGAAATGATGACATCTCCCATCTCACTTCTTGGCAAAGGTGTAGACACTATGATGAAGAATGGAATTTACATATGTCAGACTTTTTTTGATATGTTGGTTCATTTTGCTGAATTTTTTTTCTTTATCATAAGGGATAGCTTTTTGGGAAGGGGTAAGGATAGGAGTATAGTGGGAAGTGTAGATGATACAAAAACATAAGTATATAGTACCTACTATGTGCCAGGTACTGTGCTGAGTACTTCTTACAAATATTATCTCAGTTGATCCTTAAGTTAACCCTATGAGGTAGGTGCTATTATTGTCCCCATTTCATAGATGAGGAAACTGAGGCAGACAGAAATGAAGTGACTTGCCCAGGGGCACACAGCTAGTGAGGGTCTAAGGCCATATTTGATCTCATGTCTTCCTGACTCTAGGCCCAGAGCTCTGTACATTATGGTTCCACCTAGCTTCTGATAAATAGCAATTGGAATTTATTAAGGGTGGACATCTTCAGACATATACTTGAGGAAAGTCACTTTGAAGGCTGTGCAGATGAGCTATTTAAGTAGGGAGATGCTTGATGTAGGGAAGTCAAATAGGAAGCCATCTCAATAGCTAGATCAATAGTCCGTGTGAGAAGTGATGTGGATTGAACCAGGGTAATGTCTGCAGGAACAAAGAGAAGGGCATGTAAGATAAGATTAAAACAGGAATATTTGGCAACTTATTTCATATATGGTATGAGGAAGATTTTGGCATTGATAATACTGAGGTTGTAAACCTAGGTGACTGGAAGGATAATGTTATACTATTAGAATCAAAATTTGAACCTAGGTCCTCTGGCCCTAAATACATCAGTCAACCCAAAGGGAGAACTATAAGCAGTCATGGAAGCTAGTAAGAATTTAGAATGATGTAAGGAAAAACTTATTAACAATCAGAGATAGTAGGATAGGCTGCCTTGCTACTTAGTAAGTTCCTCATTTTATTACGGAACAATAACATTATGAAGAATAACAAATTTGAAAGACAAGAATCGTGATCAAACTCAAGGACCAACAAGTGAAACACATGACCCCCCTCTTGACAAAAAATGTGACAAACTCAAGGTTCAGAATAAGTCATGTATTTTTGGACAGGGAAAGCATATGGGTCTGTTTTGCTTGACTATGAAAAAAATTTTTTTAAAGTGTATTGTAAATTGTAAATAACTATATAAATGGTAGTTTTTTTTAAAGGAATTCATAAGACTTGATTTTAAAGATTTATTTTTTTCTTATTCTCTTTATTTCCTCAATACCCTTCATCATTTTGTTCCATCCCATACCCCAAGATTGGTTTTATTGCTTTGTTCCCTTCTTTTCACACCTCTTGTTGTACTGGTCACACATGAGAGGGTTTATAAATAACTATTCTAAAAGTATCCAAACATTTTTATCTTTCTAAACTGCTGACTGTACACTTTGGATTTTTTTCTCATTTCTACATATTTCTCCTCTGAATAAAGTATTTGTTTCCATGTATACTTTCTTCTGTACTTCCCCGTGATCACTGACAGCTGTTTGTTGTGGTTATTTTTAATTTTTTTTTCATAGTGGGTGGTAAAGCAGAATTCAGAAGTTCCATTAGCTGAATAAAAAATGTTCCACCCAAACCCAACTTGTAAAACCTTAAAAAATTCTAACATCAATGTAATCTAATGACTGAAAATAATTCTTAGTTTGTTTTTTTTCCACATTAGACACTGCTATAGTCTGGAAAAGCAAGACTATAGATTATTTTGACCTCTTCTCGTAAGTCTCTGTCTTAGCTACATCCTCTCTTTCTGCCTAATATCCCTTCCTTTCTGCCCTGCCCCATCTTGGAAACTTTTCATATCTGGAATTTTCTATGCCCAGAAGTTTCCTTTTTACTAGCTAATTTAATCTGTATCCTCTGGCCTAGCAAGGAAACCAATCAGATCTGCTTAAGAAAGATAAATTTCCACGACCTAGAAGCAATATGCTGCAGTAGGATGTATTCTAGATTTGGAGTCAATGAACTCTGCCTCTTACTATCCATGTGACCTCGAGCAATTCACTTCACCTGTGAGCCTCAATTTCCTCATCTATAAAATGATAAGGCTGAACTAGATGACCTCTTAGACACTTCCTACAAAAACCTGAGCTGACCTCATACATGAAATAAAGATGGATTTAGAAATACAAGTGAAAGCTTGGTATAAAAATGCGCCAAGACTTGGAAGCAGCCTTTCATAGCTTCACTGGGGACTCCCTCTTAGCAATGGCCGGAAGACCACTGGGCCCACAGTATCCTGTTGATGTCCATTCCCTGCTCTTCTACGCTCCTGATTTGGAGGTATCAAATGCAGCTTTATTGTGGAGAAGATATGGAAAGAAGTTAGCAGGATACCTTGGTTTTGGAAATATCAGCTGATACCCAAGTTTTCAGGGGATGAGGGAAGGTATACCCTAATACCCTACCCTTGTTGCCCCTATTTCCCCCTTAGTGCTCCCTTGGGTGCCTCCTGTAAAATCCCATGGTCTTTCCTTAAACACAAAGAATTAAAGGTCCTATTATTTCCAGCATTGACTGGCTTCTGTGATTCTCCTGCAATAAGTCTAAGTAATGGATTCCAACTGGCATAATGCCAAATTTAAATACTACCAATCATTTTCTAATGAACTCAGCAGGGGACTTGATTAACTTGACAATATCAATAATAATAACAATAATAATGGCTAGCATTTCTATTGCACTTTAAGGTTTGCCAAGTGTTGTACATATGTTATCTCATGATATACTTATAACAACCCTAGGCACTAGGATGGTTCTATCATCCCCATTTACATATGAGGAAACTGAGGCAGAGGTTAAGTGACTTTCCCAGGTATACCCAGCTCATAAGTATCTGAGGAAAGATTTGTACTTAGGTCTTCCTGACTTAGAATTCAGTACTCTTACCTACTGCATCATCTGACTGCCTCATGAATGTGATCACACATTTAGAACAGTAATGGTAGTGAAGAGAACAAAGATGCACCATCTGAAAAAGGTAAAACAATGGAGTAGATGTTTCTCTAATTTAAAAAGTGGAGATGATGTATTTAGTGTGGTACAGTGTGGGCAGGCCAGCCTGTTCTTTGAGTTCGGAGAGTTCTAACAGGAAAACAAGGTACAATACTTGTATCCTAACTATAGGTCAGGGTTGAATTGCATAGTTATTCCCATTTGCCAAATCAGGGTCAACAAATGAGATTAGATCATCTTTTCCTCTTCCTTGAACTCTAAGCAGTAATATGGATTTAACACTAATACTAAGTCTCTGCTTGATAATCTGGAAACAACAAGAAAAATGCCATTGATACTATACCCTTTGATGTGAGTTCAACTGGAAAAGGTCTTCTTTCATGATGCAGGGCTTTCCATCAGCTTTCCTAGAAGGCAGGCAGATGAGAAGATCCCAAGAGCCTGATTCACCTAACAGGAAGAGAACAGACATTTGTTAACTAATTAGGTGGAAATATCACATAACTCTTTAAAAAAATAAATGGTCAAAAAGCTTATGAAATAAATGGAAAGATAGTCTGATAATCTAAGTGAGAAAAAATTCTTAATTTCTTAAGTGATGATAAAATTTAACCTTTATAGCCTCTAAGACTAATAATTCAACAGTGGTTTTTGTTTCATTGTTTATTTCATTATTCTTTTTTATATTCCTGGGATGTCCAAATATTTTAACAAGTGAAATTCTCAAAATAAATTTCAATAACTATGAAATTCTCAAAATAAATTTCAAAGTAGAATACATTTTAACTCATTTAAAATGAATAATACTATGTAGTACTTTGAGTGAAAGATATGTTTTGGTTTAAACCAAACAACAGCAGTTCTAGAATGTCAAAATATTAATTACTAGAAATTTTGTTTTAGGTTTTGTAAGTTTCCACTAATCATCTATTAGACTCTCATCTGTTCTAACTCTCTCATTCTCCAGATGAGGGAAGTAGGGACCAGTGAGCTTTGGTGACATATCTAAAATCAGACAAGTATTTAGCACAAGAGGTAGAATTCAAACCCAAGTCCTCTGACTCCAAAATTAGTGTTCTTTCAACTATAACATCCTGTGTTTCCTCCTGTGCACTGTGATTTAATCATCTAAATATAAACAACACAAACAAATCCAATACAGGTAATGAGAATGAGTCAATAACATGGACAGAGCTAAAATCCCAAAATCAAAGAATGTTAGAATTGGAATGGTTGTTAAAGATCATTTTAGTCCAACTCTGTAATTTGACAGATAAGAATGTGAAGTACTCAGATAAGTAATTTACCTAAAATAACAAGGCTCAAAAGTTAGCAGTTGATTACTTGATGAAATAATCTCAGATTACTTTGTAGAGTACATATAAATTTTTAAAATTAAGTTAGGTAGAATTGTAATTTTTATTATATTGGCTTGGCCTACCCATGAGCAATTAATATTTCTCTGATTATTGAGCTCTGCCTTTATTTGTGTGAAAAGTGCTTTGTTGTTTATGTTCATATAATCCCTGGGTTTGTCTTGGCAGGTATCTTCCAAAATATTTTATATTGTCTACAGTTATCTTAAATAGAATTTTTCTTTCTGTCTCCTGCTGCTGGGTTTTGTTGGTAGGATAAAGAAATGCTGATGATTTATGCGGGTTTATTTTATATCCTGTAACTTTGCTAAAGTTGTTAATTTGTTTCAATTAACTTTTTTAGTTGCTTCCTTAAGGTTTTCTAAATATACCATCACATTATCTTCAAAGAGTGATAGTTTTTTTCCTCACTGCCTATTTTTATCCCTTTAATGTCTTTTTCTTGTCTTATTGCTATAGCTAGCAATTCTAGTAAAAGAAAAATAAATAATAGTGGTGATAACGGACATCCTCGTTTCACTCCTGATATTATTGGGAAGGCTTCAAGTTTATCTTTCTTACAGATAATGCTTGCTCTTGGTTTTAGATAGGTACTACTTATCATTTTAAGAAAGGGTCCATTGATTCTCATGCTTTCTATTATTTTTAATAGGAATGGGTATTGTTTTTTGTCAAGGCTTTTTCTGCATTTATTGGTATAATCATGTGATTTTTGTTGTTTTTGTTATTGATATGGTCAATTATGCTGTTAGTTTTCCCAATATTGAACCAGACCCATATTCCTGATATAAATTTTATCTGGTCATAGTGTATTATTGCTGTAATCTCCTTGTAATAGTGACATGTTGCTGTAATCTCCTTGCTAGTATTTTATTTAAAAATTTTGCACTGATGTTCATTAAGGAAATTTGTCTACAATTTTCTTTCTCTGTGTTTTGCTTTCCTTGGTTTAGGTATCCAAAACATATTTGTATCATAAAAGGAATTTTGTAGGGCTCCTTCTTTACCCATTCTGTCAAATAGTTTATATGGTATTAAGATTAATTATTCCTTAAATGTTTGGTAGAATTCACTTGTAAATTCAGCTGGTCCTGGAAATTTTACTAAGGAAGCTCATTTATGGCTTGTTCAATTTTCTAAGATAGTGCTATTTAAGTATTTTATTTCCTCTTGTTAATCTGGGCAGTTTATTTTTTGTAAATATTCATCCATTTCTTCTAGATTATCAGTTTTACCAGCATATAATTGGGGAAAATAACTCCTAATAATTGTTTTAATTCCGTCTTCATTGGTGGTGCTCTCACTCTTTTTATTTTTGATATTGGTTATTTGTTTTCTTCTTTTTTAAATGAAATTAACCAATGGTTTTTTTTCTCCTCATAAAACCAGCTCCTAGCTTTAATTATTAATTCAATTTCTTTTACTTTCAATTTCATTAAATTTTTTATTTTCAGGATTTCCATTTTAGTGTTTAATTGGGGGTTTTTAACTTGTTCTTTTTCTAGGTCTTTTTTTTTTTTGTTAGTTTCATGCCCAATTCATTGATCTGCTCTTTCTTCTTTTATTGATATACCCATTTAGAGATATACATTTCCCCCTAAGTGCTGCTTTGGCTGCTTCCCACAAATTTTGGTATGTTGTCTAATTGCTGTTATTCTCTTTAATGAACTTATTGATTATTTCTGTGATTTGTTCTTTGACCCACTCATTCTTTAGGATTAGATTATTTAATTTCCAATTAATTTTTAGTCTATGCTTCCATGCTTCTCTTAATTAAATGTAATCTTCTTTGCATTATGGTCTGAAAAAATGTATTTCTGCATTTCTGCATTTGGTTGTGAGGTTTTTAGGTCCTAATACATGGTCAATTTTTGTGAAGCTACCATGCACAGCTGAGACTTTTCTGGTCCCATTCAGTTTTCTCCAGACATCTATCATATCTAACTTTTCCAAGATTCTATTCATCTTCTTGGTTTCTTTCATAATCATCTCATGGCTACCTTTATCTAGCTCTGAAAGGGGAAAGTTGAGGTTCCCCCGCTAGTATAGTTTTATTGTCTATTTCCTCCTTTAACTCATTTAACTTTTCCTTCAAGAATTTGGATGCTATACTATCGATACATATATCTTTAGTATTGATATTACTTCATTGTCTATGGTTCCTTTTAGCAAGATGTAGATTCTTGCTTATCCTTTTAAATTAGGTTTATTTTTGTTTTTACTTTTTTTGAGATCATGATTTTTACCCCTGCCTTTTTAACTTCATCTTAACCATAATAGATTCTTCTCCAATCCCTTATTTTAATTCTGTGTGTGCCTGTTTCAAGTGTGTTTCTTGTGAACGACATATTGTTGGATTGTGGTTTCTAATCCATTCTGCTATCAGCTTCTGTTTAATGAGTAAGTCTATCTCATTCATTGTGCATATCCCTCCATCCTATTTTCTTTTGTTTATCTTTCTCTCTCTCTCTTTATCCTATCCTTCTCAAGTCTCTTTTGTTTCTGGTTGCTTCCTTCTTTTATCAGCCCTCCTTTTTATCATCTCCCCTTTTCCTTATCCCCATCCCCTCCTACTTCCATTTTGGAAAAAAATAGATTTCTTTTGCCACTTAAGTATGTATAGACATTTTCCTTCTTTGAACCAATTTAGATATGAATGAGGTTCAAGCATTACCTGCCCCCCCATTTCCCTCTCTACTATAAAAGCTCTTCTTTGTGTACCTCTTTTATGTGAGATAATTTTCCCTATTCTTCCTCCCCCATTGCCCCTTCTCCCTGCGCATCCCTTTCATCTCTCCATTTTTTTTACATAATCCCAACATCATAGACTCACTCTGATGCCCTCTTTCTATGTAGAATCCTTCTAACCTAATACTGAATAAATTCTTAGAAGTTGCATATATCACCTTCCCATATAGAAAGGTAAGCAGATTAATCTTATTGAGTCCCTTATGACTTCTTTTTCATGTTTACTTTCTTATGCTTCTCTCAAGCCTTTTATTTGAAAGTCAAAATTTTCTGTTTAGTTCTGGTCTTTTTATCAGGAAAGTCCTCTATTTTGTGGCAGCTAGGTGGCACAGTGGATAGAGCCCTGGCCTTGAAGACAAGAGGACCTGAGTTCAAAAAAGACCTCAGACACTTGACACTTACTAGCTGTGTGACTCTGGGCAAGTCACTTAACCCTGATTGCCTCAGCAAAAAAAATAATAATAATATTAAAAATCTATGGATTAAAAAAAAGGAAGCAGCTAGGTGGTGCAGTGGATAGAGCACCAGTCCTGGAGTCAGGAGGACCTGAGTTCAAATGCGGCCTCAGACACGTGGCACTCACTAGCTCTGTGACTCTGGGCAAGTCACTTAACCCCAATTGCCTCACCAAAAAATAAGTAAATAAATGAAGTCCTCCATTTCATTATACTTAGTTTTGCTGGGTAGGTTATTCTTAGTTATAATCCCAGCTCTTTTGCCTTCTGGAATATTGTATTCTAGGTCCTCATCTCCTTTAACATGGTAGCTGCTAAATCTTGTGTAATCCTGACTGCAGTTCAATGGTATTTGAATCTTCTTTCTGGCTGCTTGAAGTATTTTCTCTTTGACCTCGAAGCTCTGGAATTTGACTATAATATTCCTGGAAGTTTTCATTTTGGCATCTCTTTCAGGTAGTGATCAGTGGATCTTTCAATTTCACTTTTACCCTCTGGTTCTAGAATATCGGGGCAGTTTTCCTGGATAATTTCTTGAAATAATATGTCTAGGTCTTTCTTTGATAATGACTTTCAGGTAGTCCAATAATTTTATTAAATTAACTCTCCTCAATCTATTTTCCCAATCAGTTGCTTTTCTCATGATATATTTTACATTTACTTCTGTTTTTTTTTCATTCTCTTGACTTTGTTTCATTGTTTCCTGATAGCTTATGAAGTCATTAGCTTCTACTTGTCCAATTCTAATTTTTAAGGAATTATTTTCTTCACTGAGCTCTTGTGCCTCTTTTTGCATTTGACTAATTCTGGTTTTTAAGATTTTATTTTCTTCAATATTTCTGTGTCTTTATTTTTGCCAAGTTGTCAATTGACTTTTTATACTTTTCTTCTTTTGCTTTCATTTATTTACCTAATTTAGATTTTACCACTTTTATTTAATTTTTGAAAATAATTTTTTAGCTCTCCTGGGAATTCTTGCTAGGTTTGTGTCCAATTCACATATTTTTCCTTGAGGATTCATTTGTTGCTGTTTTGACTGAACTATCTTCTGAATTTGTGTCTTGATCTTCCCTATCACCATAGTAGCTTTTTATGATCTGTGGCATTGTAATATAGCCTACCACCCTCTCATTATAATATATTCATTCTCTCATTAATTGTTAATCAATCACAGTTGATTGCTATTCTGAGGAACACCTGCAGGCATATGATATGGACAAATGACCATCCTTTTATTAATAAACATGCTGGTCTTATTAATAAAATGATTAAATTACCAGAAATTATGTTCCTCAAATCTTTTTAAATGCCACAGATCATAAAAAGCTACTATGGTGATAGGGAAGATCAATTTTTAACATTTGTTTTTAAAACTTTGGGTTCCAAATTTTTTCCCTTCCTCCCTCCCCACCCACCCTCATTGAGAAGGCAAGCAACTCAATACAGGTTATACATGTGCAGTCATGCAAAACATATTGTGAAAAACTAACTGTTTTTCCCTTCATCCTATCCCACTCCCCATTTACTCTATTCTCTCTTTTTAACCCTGTCCCTCCTCAGAAGTGTTTGCTTCTGATTACCTCCTCTTACAATCTGCCCTCCCTTCTATCTTCCCCTTCCCTCTTATCTTCTTTCCCCCTATTTTCCTGCAGGGTAAAATAGCTTTCCATACCCGATTGAGTGTGTATGTTATTCCCTCCTTAAGCCAAATCCAATGAGAATAAGATTCACTCAGTCACTCTCACCTTCCCCCACTTCCCCTCCACTGTAAAAGCTTTTTCTTGTCTGTTTTATGTGACATAATTTATCCAATTCTACCTTTCCCTTCCTCCTCCCAGTATAATCCTTTCTCACCCCTTAATTTTATTTTTTAGATATCACCCTTCATATTCAACTCACCTTGTGCCTTCTATCTATCTATCCATCTATCTATCTATATCTGTCTATCTATCTATACACACAAATATCGTCTTTCCATGTAGGAATGTAAACAGTTCAACTTTAAGTCCCTTATGATTTCTCTTTCCTATTTGCCTTTTCATGCTTCTCTTGAGTCTTGTATTTGAAAGTCAAATTTTCTATTCAGCTCTGGTCTTTTCATCAAGAATGCTTGAAAGTCCTCTATTTTACTGAATGTCCATTTTTTCCCCTGAAGGATTATACGCAGTTTTTCTGGGTAGGTGATTCTTGGTTGTAATCCTAGCTCCTTTGACTTCTAGAATATCATATTCCAAGCCCTGTGGTCCCTTAATGTAGAAGCTGCTAAATGTTGTGTTTCCTGATTGTGTTTCCACAGTACTTGAATTGTTTCTTTCTGACTACTTGCAATATTTTCTTCTTGACCTAGGAACTCTGGAATTTGGCTACAATATTCCTAGGAGTTTTCCTTTGGGGATCTCTTTCAGGAGGTGATTGGTGGATTCTTTCAATTTCCATTTTGCCCTCTGGTTCTAGAATATCAGGGCAGTTTTCCTTGATGATTTCTTGAAAGATGATGTCTAGGTTCTTTTTTGTGGTCATGGCTTTCAGGTAGTTCAATAATTTTTATATTATCTCTCCTGGATCTCTTTTCCAGGTCAGTTGTTTTTCCAATAAGATATTTCACATTGTTTTCTAATTTTTTCATTCTTTTGGTTTTGTTTTACAATGTGTTGATTTCTCATAAATTCATTAGCTTCCATTTGTTCCATTCCAATTTTTAAGGAAGTATTTTCTTCAGTGAGCTTTTGGACTTCCTTTTCCATTTGGCCAATTCTGCTTTTTAAGGCAGTTTTGTCCTCATTGGCTTTTTGGACCTCTTTTGCCATTTGGGTTAGTCTATTTTTTAAGGTGTTATTTTCTTCAGTATTTTTTTTTGGGGGGGATTCTCCTTTAGCAAGCTATTGACTTGTTTTTCATGATTTTCTTGCCTCACTCTCATTTCTCTTCCCAGTTTTTCCTCTACTTCTCTTACTTGCTTCTCAAAATCCTTTTTGAGCTCTTCCATGGCTTGGGACCAATTAATACTTTTCTTGGAGGCTTTGGATGTAGGAGTTTTGACTTTGTTGTCTTCTTCTGGTTTTGTTTTGATCCTTTTTGTCACCAAAGACAGATTCTGTGGTCTTACTTTTTTTGTGCTGTTTGCTCATGATCTCAGCCAATTACTTGAGTTTTAAACTCTTTGTTAAGGTAAGGGTCTACTTTCAGTGTGGAGAATGTATTGTCCCAAGATTCAGGGGTTTTGTGTAGCTGTTTTCAGAGATACTTCTAGGGACCTGTAAATTTTCAGTTTCAAGGTGATATGATCAAGGATGAGGTGTTTACTTCTTTCCTGGCCTGTGCTCTGGTCTATGAATGACCACAAGCACTCTTTTCTGCCTTGGACCTGTGAGGAGGATTCCCTCTTCAATGCTGTCACAAGCTCCACCATGCCAGTTCTCCTCCCCATCCCAGGACCACCACCCAGTACTGTGACCCAGATCCAAGCCCAGGCATGGCAAGAGAATCCTGTCTCAGCATCAGCAAAGAGATCCCTGCAATACCCCTCTGATCAGCTGCTTGATCCCCCCTCCATCTGTGGGCTGAGAGCTCTGGAAGCAGCCACCACCCTGGGGCTACACCGAGACTGGGACCATACCAAGCTCCTCTCTCACTGAGGTCAGACAGACCTTTCCTACTGACCTTCTAAGTTGTCTTTGGTGTTTGTGGGTTGAGAAGTCTGGAAACTGCCACAGCTCCCCTTGATTCAATCCCGAGGATTGCTCCAGGTTTGCTGAGGCCTGGTCTTTCCCTACTGTGCTCCTCTCTTAGCCCACCACAACAGACCTTTCCAATCAACCCTCTAGGTTGTCTTGGGCTGGAAATTTGTTTCACTCTGTCTTTTTGTGGGTTCTGCTGCTCTAGAATTTGTTTAGAGTCAATTTTACAGGTATTTGGAGGAGTTTGGGGGAAAGCTCAAGCAAGTCACTGCTTTTACTCTGCCATCTTGGCTCTGCCCCCCAGAACTTTTCACAGTGATGTTTTGAGAGGTAGATCTGAGGGTTTGGAAGTTTGGGGTGCTTCTAAGATGGTGTGATCTGGGGAGAGGCGTGGTCACTGCTTTCCTGATCTGCACTCTAGTCCTTTCCCAGGAAGGTCCCTAACCCCTTGGTATTGCAATCACTTATACTTCTTGGGGCCCTTGCTCCTTGGGACCAGAAGTGAAACTGTTCCACAGGGTCCCTGATCCCTTGTGATCAAAAGCAATACTGCCCCTCAGGACTTCCACCCCCTCTTGACTGAAAGTGCTTCTCTCTACCCTTTAACTATGACCCAGAAATGGATGTTGTGTTATGTGTTGTGTTGTTCATCTTTCATTGAATAGACAATGGAGGTGCCAAACAGCATCTAGTCTTGCATCTAATGCTAGTATATGGTTCCTCTGTAACCTTCTTCTGCCCAGTTGCCAGGTCCCCTTACTGTCTACTGCTTGAAAGCTCCCAAAGCCCTAGTCCCGCATGTTTAATCCATGTGGGCTCTGGGCAGCCTCCATCCCTGTGTCACAGATCCCTCTTTCTGAACTCCTAAGTTGTCTTGGACTGGAAGAATGTCTCACTTTGACCTTATGTTGACTGTTGTTCCAGAATTCGATTTGAGGTGTTATTTTAAAGTTGTTTGGAAGGGAATGTTGGAAGAGCTCAACTGAGTATTTTCTCTACCCTGCCATCTTGGCTTCACCCCAATATATATATTTTTCAAGAAAACAAATTCATGGACCCTCAGTTAAAAATTTCTGGTTTGGAGCATCTCTAAGATTCCTTCCAGTTCTAAATCTTATAATCCTATGAGCTAGAAATTGGTAACTCATATCAACCCAACAAATAATTATAAAAGAATTCCTGATATCTTGTCAACCTGGGTAAATGGCAGAGTGCAACAAGTACTAGATTTGGTTATCAGACCACAGTTTGGACACCATTTATTTTATTGTTGACCTCGAAAACTCCCTTAACCTCTCTGCACCTCAGTTTCTTAATCTTTAAATTAGGGGACTGAATTACATAGTATTTAAAGTCCCTTGCCCTGAATCTATCAACCTCTGAAATAACTACCTTCCACATTTTGAATGGAAATAGTATAAATGCTACTTTTTGGTTGCTTCTTCATATGTCATCTGTTTGTCATTATGGTAGTAAAAGCTCCTGGTCTTATTTTTACATTGTTGCTATGAGCTCATTTGTCTTAAAAAAAAAAATGTTACCAAATGATGATCCAAATCGCATCTCTTTTGAAATTCCCTAGTCATTTTTTGGCACTGAAGGACCCTTTGACTTCAAAGAGAGCCTTTATGAGGAGCAAAAGATACATCACATTTAGGCGTGAAATTTCACTCCTTACTAATCTAGTGACTTTTCTTTGGCAAGTACTGTACAGTGCAGTGAGTTTCTCTGTTTTACTGATAGGGAAATTTATCATTACAAAAGAGCCCATATGATAGAACACAAATTAAAAAAATAGGCTCTTACATTATTGCCTTGTTTACATTAAACATCTATAAATACACGAGCAGGACAAGCTTGGCCCCAAAGACGAGATATGAGAATGCAACTCCCCCTAACCTTTGCAGAAGTTGAGGGTATATGTGTGTGGAACACTACATATGTCTGATTTTTTTTTGATATGTTGGTTAGTTCTGCTGAACTATTTTTTTTTCTCTTTTTAAAAAAAATCCTTATTATAAGGGATCAAAGAGGGAAAGGGGCAGGATATGTTGAAAGTGATATAAAAACAAAAAGTATCAATAAACTTTAAATGTATATAGCTTTAAATTGCACTGATACTTTTAGGGCACCCTGTATATGCACACATGTGTATATAGTCATGCTAGGATTTGAAAATATTGCAAAATAAATTATGGTTATTTTTGGATGACTTTGCACTACTAATTCCCATGCCTCCCCTACACACTATTACTTTTGAGAAAACCACAAACCTGTTTGTTTACACTTTAAGCAGCTCTTCCAGCCAAAATGGAATGCTATATGATAGTTCAAATAACTTTATCTTAGTCTACACTTATGTTTCTCAGCCAATACTTCCTGATTTGATTTAAGGGGAAAAAGGAAAGTTTTTTCTCATTCTGTTTTTACTTCTGGCTGAAATGAGGAAGCACTGAAAATCCCAAGAGAGAAACTCCTCTCATAAGCTAAACATTTCAAGCAGTTATGAGAAGGCTAGAATAAAAAAAAAGAATAGCATTTCAAATAGGAGATATATTGCTTAAGTCTTTAAATCAAAGGTCTTTGTTAACCTCTTCTTTAATACCACCACTGTCTCTCCCTTTAAACCTTCATACCCCACACAAAACCAGAAATACCAAAAATGTTTCTAAAACTTTTAGAAAAAATCTATTTAAATACTAAAAATTTACAACTGGATGACTTTGTGAAATTAATAAGCATTTACTGTAACTCTTCTGTGTGTGAAGCATTGTACTAAGTAAGTACTATGAGAAATCCCCAAGGAATGCAATGGAAAGTGCTTGATCTGGTCAAAGTAACAGGGTTCAAATCCTCACTCTGTTGTTTACGTGACCCTAGGCAAGTTACTTTCCTCTCTAGGATCTAGCCCCTCAAATCTAAATTAAGGGGTTTGGGTTAGGAGGCCTTAAAGGTCCACTAAATTTGTGATAACGTGATCATATAATTCCAAGAGACTATAACAATTTCAAAGCAACGCACAGAGAAGCTAATTCTTATTAACTGAATGTGTAAGGTGTAATGAAGCCACCACAATGATGCAGGCTTTAATGATTTCAATACCCTTATAAAGGATCTCCTTGGCTTTAGTCTCACCCCATGAATTCATCCTTTAATCCACTATTAAATTAATCTCCTAAATTACTATTTTCATCATGTTCCCTTTATACTTAGTCATTAAAAAAGAAATGAGTGTCCAGTACTGCTTTATGGTTCCCTCTGCAAACTCCACAATCTGATGTAAACGTTGTTCCTCCACAACTCTCTGCATCTTATGTTTCTTTAAAAGATTGTCTGTTTCAGTCAGGCCTATCTCCTTACAGAATCCTGTGTATATAATATGCATATTTGCAGTTCTTTGTCTTTGCTCATCTGGCTTCTTCAACTGTGAATGCCCTTCCCTTTCTTCTCTGATAATACAAATGCTGTTTTCTTTAAGATCAAATTCCAGATGACCTCTTTTTTGAACTCCTTCCCAGACTGACTAACCCTAGGCCACAGGGAGCTTTCCCAAACACTTACAGTGCTCTGTGTGACACAATTTAATATTTGATTATATTTTCTTTTGAATTGTCCTATATTTGCTACATTTGTATACCTATTTTTTTCTCCGAATAGATTAAATTTCCTTAAGAATGGGAATTGTGTTTTCTAGTTGCCTTATTCATTCTCCTCACATTGTTTCCACAGTAGAAACATAGTCGGAACTTATTAAAGGAATAATTAGATTTTGATGGACTTAATCAAGAAAGTCTCCTTGCTGTGATTTTGAACTGGTATTGAAAGAAGTGATACTACTAGATCATTTTTATACAATTCAATTTGGCAAATAATTATTAAGCACTTATTTTGTATAAGACAGAATGCTATGTAATGAAGATACAGAGACAAAAAGAACACAATTCCAGCTCTCAGAGCTTTCTTTCTACTTGGGGGTGGGGGGAATTACAGAGCTATACCTAGAAAAGTCAAAGAATACTACTGGAGAGGTCAAGGAAGCCTTCCTGGAGTAGGTGGCACTTGACCTAAGCATAGAACAGGAGTTTTTAACCTGAGCTACTTGGACATTTTGGTTCATGGATAGATTTTAGATTGGGAAATACAGATGTTTATAGAATATAACATGTTATAATAAAATAATATATTGATAGATATTTTCTCCATCTAAACTCATAGATTAAAATTCATATATATACATATATATGTTGTTTCCTTTATAATCCTATGGATCTTATTTTATGCATTTAAAAACATGAATCTGAGCAGGGA
The DNA here is from genome assembly GCF_900497805.2 of Vombatus ursinus. Classification (NCBI taxonomy): domain Eukaryota; kingdom Metazoa; phylum Chordata; class Mammalia; order Diprotodontia; family Vombatidae; genus Vombatus; species Vombatus ursinus. Next base: position 3,505,065 of record NW_020950566.1, on the reverse strand, counting down.
TCCATGGGCTTCATCAGAGTCCCAAAGTGTTCCATGACAGAAAAAAATTTTCCCGGCTAGGAGGAATTAAAGGATTCTGAGGGTGCAGACAAGGAGAGAGTTCATCCTAGGCTTAGGAAACAGCTATAGAAAGGGACAGTGGAGAGATGGATTGTTGAGTTTGGGGAAAGTGAAGTTTGGTGGGAACGCAGACTCCATGAAGGAAGTAATATGAAATAAGTCTGGAAAGGTAGGTTGGGGAGTTACATTGTAGAGAGCTTTGATTGAAAAGCGACGATTTTGAATTTTATGCTAGAGAAAAGAAGGAACCCCTGAAAGTTTTTGAGCAGAGGAGTGATATGACCAGGCCTGTGACTTAGGAAGATGACTTTGGCAGCTGTGTGTAGAATGGATTAGAGAGGAGAGGGAGAAGAAGGGATTAGAGAGACTGTCACTCCCAGAGGCCCCAGTTGAAGTAAAAATTCATAGATAGTATTAAATGGCTACACAGCAAAATGAAAAGGATTTAACAGGATCAGCTGCTCCTTTTTCATTAGGGAATTAGAGTAGCTAAAAGTTTCATAATATAATGCGGACCAGGAATCAATTTGGGAAATGAACTTTGGGATGAATAGGAATGAATGAATAGATGAATAAGAATCTTTTTTTAATGCACAGTTTTGTTTTGTTTTGTTTTTTAAACAACATAAAATTTCCTAAGTCTCTTTTATAATTAAAATGGTATCTTTCACTCTCATGTCCCCATCCCTATTTGACTGTCTCCACAGAGCAGGACAGGCAAATTCTTACCAAGATTCTGCTTCTTTACCTACCTGAAAAGGAGTAAAAAATGCCAGTAAATTCACAGTCTACCAGACAGACAAGTGACCAGTTGCACCAAACAATTGCAAAATACCCACAGTATGTGCCTTATGGCAATTGTGAGATTCCAGAGAGATAGTTTTACAAAGCTGCTTACGAAGACTAGTTTACAAAGTATCTTTCTGTAGTACAACAGTCACTTTTAGCCACTGCTTTCCAACTGGCCATTCAGAGCCATTAACATTTCATCATTATCAGTAAGAATTCTGTATTTGTTTCTGATACCAAGTATTTGCATTGAGGAGTTCCATACAAAGTAAACAATCATTTCCTGGCTTGCGGAAAGGACCTCCATGGTCGATAAGGTCTGTGCGGTCCGGACTTTCATCCAGACAGCAGCAGATGACTGTGAGATTCTCTCAACTTTTTGTCTGCTGCTGTGCCTTGGTTTCAATTCTGTGGAACAAGACCTCTCAACCCCTACCGTGGTATCTCCTGGTGTCCTGTCTCTTCCAACACCTGCTTTCCTGCTTCCTTTTCTGTATTGTCTCCCCCTTTAGATCATAAGCTTTTTGAGGGCAGGGACTCTCTTTTAAAAATTGTGTTCCCAGTGCTTAGCACAGTGCCTGGCACATAGTAGGCACTTAATATTGATTGGATTGGATTGTTCACATAGAACAGTGTTTATTTTCAGTGAGTGACAACTTGGAATTTCTAAGTTGCTGAATGTAGTTTTAAAATATGAGTAGCAGACCAGTAAGTTGAACTGGAGCAGAATACTGAAACAGATATCTTACCATATCTCTGATAGAGTTGGAAACATAGAAGAGAAAAGGGGAATAAATCATTAAAATGGAAGGAGAAAAGCTATCTTGATGTACTCTGCAGCTTATTAGACTGAAGGATGTTTGGCTGATGTTAGCTTTTGGTTAAACTTTAAAAAAGTTATAAAGACAGCTATTAGATTCTGTACAACATACTTATTGGAGATTTTCCCGTAAAATTTATAAATCAGAATGGAGTAGAACAGATTTTAAGAGTGAAGCTGGGAAAATGAGGTTGTCCAAAGGGTTTCCAGAATAAATAACCACAAGCGCCGAGCCTAATTATCTATTCCCTGGATTAAATATATATTGGATACAGTGAAAGTTTACTTCATGGGGCCAGAGGTAGTTGAATAATGTTTGGCATTCCTCTAGGAGAAATGATGATATCAACAACAGCAACAATTTGCATTTGTATAGTACTTTTACATTAACCAGCTCCTTTCTTTGCAACCCTGGGAGGCAGCTAATGCAAGTAAAATTATCCATATTTTGCAGATGAAGAAAGTGAAACCCTGAGAAGTTAAATGACCTTGACTGCATTACACAGCTTGTAAGTAACTGAGGCTAGATTCACACAGTCTCTAAGACTAATGTATTCTTATTCATCACGCCACTTCACATTTCAGAAGAGTATCACTGAAAGGCAATTCTTCCTTGGGTCTTCACCCTAGTCTTCACGTGTCGTAAGGATATGGGAATAAATGTTGAGAATTGTTTCCTCCTAGGTAAAATGAGGGAGTTAAATGGCTGTTGAGGCCCCTTGCAGTTCTAAATCTGTGATCCTATGAACATAGTAGGTTACCCACAAATAATAAACTTAGCACTATGGTGTAATGGGGGAAAAGCAGTGGGTTTGGAGTCAGGTGACCTGTATTTGGATCCTGGTACTGCCAATTACTGTAGTAGTTTTGCGACTACCATTGTCAACTCCAGTCCTGGCTCTGTTCCTTGTGAGGGATACGTATTGAAGGCCATTTGCTCTTGCTCCCATTGCAGAGTTATTCTTTAACATGCTTCCTCTTCCTTCTAGCAGAACCATCTCTCCCATAATAATTCATAATGGCCACCCAGCTCAAGACTACATAGGCAATTTCCTACTTCAATGTTTGTCTTCTCAGTGGCTCGGAGGACTCAGTGAATACAGGGGATTACAGAGGGTACAAAGTCTCCAACTTATTTTTTCTCTCCCTGGCATACTATAAGACCAAGGGAGTACTTAGTTAGAACTGAATTATTGTTATCTCCTGTGAATCTGGGCTGCTAGATGTCTTCTAAACTGAGAAACTGCCAGGAATAATTTGAATAACCTCATCCAGCATGCCCTAAAGGATGAAAGGAGTTTAGGGACAATTTAAGGTAGATTGATGAGTAGTCTAGCTTTGTGGTGGGAAGTGCTGGTAGAGTGGGAGGGAAATACATCCTTTGGAAACTAGAGGAAAGAGAACATTGGAGTATACCACCCTGACCCAACCTGGTTTCAGTGTTAGAGGACTATTTGAAAATTCAAGGGGTTAGGGGGAAGGAAGTGTTGCTTACTTATGAGTGAACTTGTATGAGGCACGAGATTGTCAGCAAACATAGCAGAAGGGAGGAGCATCAGACTCGAAGCACCCTGGCTTGGCCCAAAATTTGAGCTGTGGTGCCAGAGAAAATCCAAAATACCCCTCTGCTATCCTAAGATAGATCTAAAAAAGAAGAAAGACTTTTCCCTGGGGGGTGGGGAGGAATTAGCTGACATCACCTGGTGGCAGCTGTAGAGAGCTATGGGAGAGAAACAGGCTGCAGAACAGCAGAAGGGACTCTAATTGTTATGGTAGAGAGAATTCTGAATATTGGAGTCAAAAGATCTGGGTCCAAATCCATCCCCTATTCTTTGTTTATCTCTGTGACCGTGGTCAAGGCCCTTAACTTTTCTGGGCCTCAGTTCATGGACTATAAAATTAGGGGTTTGGAACGTATACCCACTAAAGCCCTTTCCACCTCTCATAATAATGGCTAACATTTAAGCACATTAAGGTTTTACAAAGTGCTCTTCAAGTCTTATCTTATTTGATCTTCATAATTTGATCTCCACAAAAAACAGTGACCTGTTTGAGGGGGCACATGATGTACTGGATAGAGGCTTAGTCAGGAAGACTTGGGTTTAGTCCTGTCTTGATGCATACTAGCTATCTGTTCCTGGACAAACAGTTTAACTTCTCAGTGCTCTTGGCAACTCTGCATTGGTAGAGAGAGTTCTCTCATCTGGGGAGTTCCCTTCATCAATGAAAACACAGGTCCAGTCCCAACCCTTGTTTCACAGATGACAAAGGTTGATAGAAGTTAAGTAACTTACCCAGAGTCACACAGCTAGTAAATGTCTTAGATGGGATTCTAACTCTTTTTTTTTTTTTTCCAATTCCAGTCAGGGCTCTAGTTACTATAACACCCAGCTGCTTCTAAACACTTCAGACTAGGATCTGGTAACCCTACTTATTGGACTCTGCCCCCTCAAAGTTATAGAGAGCTGCAGAAGCCACAGAAACCTAAAAACAATGTCATGTCCTACTAAGAATTATGGGGAACAGTGCCTGCTGGGTAACCCTACTTGATGACTACTTGACTGAGACTATACAGGCCTTTGGGGAAGGATTGTTCATTAGCAGGTATTATGAGGATCAAAGGAGATAATATTGGGGGGGAGGGGAAGCACAGCACAGTGCCTGGCACATGGTAGGCATTATATAAATGCTTAGTCAGTAAACTTTTATTAAGAAGCACCTACTATGTGCCAGGTACTGTGCTAAGTTCTGGGAATACAATTCCCCTTGATATAATCCATGATTCCCCTTGATATAATCCATGAGCTTTTGTTTCATTTGACCTGTATGCCTTTGTGCCTTATGAACTGTGTGTTAGGCAAGGGGCATTGATGATAATACACTGAGTGGTGTTAAATGATGAAATCCCCAGATTTTATGAGGGGAGACAAGAAGACAGAAACATGAGAAGTACCCTAAAGTGTACCTGGGCCATTCATGAGAGCTTCTGTCACAAGGCCTAGTGCCTATGAAAGATTTCAGGCTTCCAGGGTCCAAGTACTCGTATAAAGTCGAGGTAATATGATCATTTAAAAAATTGTTTTCTTAATGAAAAGGCTCCTTCTCTGAAGAACCTGTCTGTAAGAACAGAGTGTAGTGCACAGAGTTATCAGGAAAGAGATGACCCCGCCCCCCCTTTTTTAATGAAAAGTGTTCTTTAGAAAATGCTTCTGTTTTATGTGACGCACTGAGGTTCCTCTCACAGGTTTTGAATGATTTTCTTATGAAGAGTTTTCATATCACTGTTGTACTCCCTTGAACACTTTTGTTCTTTGATAAGTAACTTTCTCTGTTTTTTAGAGGACAGTCTGTCTGGAGAAATATTCATTTCAGAAATGAACTCTCAAACATTATTGGTTCACTTTACAGTGAAGCTTTTTAATAATAATAATAATAATAATAATAGATGACTCTTTTTTAGATCGCTGTAAAGTTTGCAAAGTGCTTTACATATATGATCTCACTTGGGCCTATCAAGAGATTATTCGACTTACCCATGGTCACACAGCTAGTAGGTGGGAATAAACACAGATTTTCCTGACCTAGATTCTTCAGCAGGAGTATGAGACCCTAACCAATTTAAAAGACTTTTGAAAAAACTATTCCTGTAGTGATTAAATTATAAAAATAAAGAAATTCCCTAGTGGAAACAAAATGAAGATTCTTAAGTCCTGCAAGTATAGTCAGGTGCAAACTTTCCCCTACTCTCTTCCCTCTAGGTTTTTGTGACAGTGCTCTCTCCCGGTTCTCCTTCTACTTGTCTGACTCCTCCTTTTCTGTCTCCTCAACCAGATCTTCATCCAGGTCATGCCTGATAACTGTAGAGGTCTTCTAGGCTCTGTCCTGGGCTCTCTTTTTTTCCCCTCTCTCTATAGTATTTCACTTGGTGATCTCATCAGCTCTCATGGTTTCAATTTTTATCTCTACGCAGATGATTCTCAGTCCTAAAACCTTTCCTACCCTCTAGTCTCATATCTTCAGCTGCCTTTTAGATATTTCCAACTGGATGTCTCATAGACATGTTAAACTCAACAGGTCAAAACAACTCAGTATTTTCTGTACCTCCCTCCCAACCTCCCCTCTTTATAACTTTCCTATTACTATTGAAGCTGCCACCATCCTGCAAATCTAGATATTCTTGATTCTTCACTTTCTCACCCCAGCTCTGCCATATCTAATCAGTGATCATGTCCTGTCATTTCTACCCGTGTAACTTCTCTCATATATAGCAATTTCTCTCCTCTGACACTACAACCACCTTGGTGCAGGACCTCCTCACCCCAGGCCTGGACTATTGCAACAGTCTGCTGGCTAGTTTTTCTGCCTCAAGTCTTCACCAAACCCCACTTCATCCTCCATTCAGTTGTCAAATTGATCTTCCTAAAGCAGAGGTTTTACTATATCACTCCTCCCCCGGTCAATAAATTCCAGTGGTTCCCTGTTACTTCCAGGATCAAATACAAAATCCTCAGTTTGACTTTAAAAATATTTTTTATTAATTAAATATTTCCAATTATATAAAAATTTAACATTCATTAAAAATTTTTTTGAGTTCCATATTCTCTCCCTCTCCTCCACCCCTCTCCCACACCTTGAGAAAGCAAGCAATATTATATCGATTATATTTGTGAAGTCAGGCAAAACATATTTCCATATAACCATGTTGCAAAAGAAAACATACAGGGAGCAGCCAGGTGGTGCAGTGGATAGAGCACCGGCCCTGGAGTCAGGAGGACCCGAGTTCAAATCTGGCCTCAGACATTTGACACTTACTAGTTGTGTGACCCTGGGCAAGTCACTTAACCCCAATTGCCTCACAAAAAAAAAGAAAAGAAAGAAAAAAAGAAAACACACACATACAAAGAAAATAAAAAAAGTATACTTCATTCTGCACTCTGAGTTCATCAATTCTGTCTCTGGAGATGGATGGCATTTTTCATTATGGGTTCTTTGGAATTGTCTTGGATAATTGTATTGATCAGAGTAGCTGGCTTTCATAATTGATCATTATTACAATATTACTGTTACTATGTACAATGTTCTCCTGGTTCTGCTCACTCCACTTTGCATCACTTCATGTAAGACTTCCCAGGTTTTTCTGAAACTATCTTACTCATCATTTCTTAGAGCACAGTAGTATTCATCTCAATCATGTACTACAACTTGTTCATCCATTCCCCAGTGGATGAGCATCCCTTCGATTTCCAATTCTTTGCCACCACAAAAAGACTGCTGTAAGTATGTTTATACAATTAGGTCCTTTTCCCCTTTTCTTCGATCTCTCTGTGATACAGACCTAGTGGTGGTATTGCTGGGTCAAAGGGCACACTTTAGACTTTTAAAGCCCTTCCTATCCTTTCCCAGTCCTTCTTAATGTATGTGACCTCCTCTGAGACTCTTCCCAATTTTACTGTATTCATCTTGTTTGTACGTGGTTGTTTGCATGTTTTCTCCCTTTTTAAACAGTGAACTCCTTGAAAACAGGGATCTTTTGCCTTTCTTTACAATCCCTGTGCTTAGCATAGTCCCTGGCACACAAAAGACATGTAAATGAATGTTGACTGACTGACTGACAACATATGTCACTGACTATTTAATATGGATAATGTAGAATGATAAAGTAAATGGATAATCTGGAATTCTAACAAAATCTGATAGAATAACTTGTTGGTAGGTAAGTGAAAGAAGAGATATTTATTCTTTGCCACATACATTCTGGTATAAGGGGAAAATACACACACACATATGCTTTAGGAAAGAGAAAGAAAAATTCATAAATTTTCTGAGATGAAGATATCTGGACACAAAAACATATAAAAATTTGAGCTTTAAGATGACACGCTGAATCCATAAATGGTTTACAATGGAATTGTAAGAAATATGGAGTACATAATATCATAGAGGAGCAATATTTTATACTGATCTTCTGACAATTAGTATTTAGCAAGAGGTCTAAGATAGATTTCCTAGTATCAAAATACATTATATTTATATATCACAAAATGCCATATTGGAGTTATAATAAAAATAATTTAATTGGAACATTTCACATATACCAAGATTATTATTCCTTTTTCTTACTTCAATAAAAGTTCTTAAAAAAAACCTTCCTTACAACATAATGAATAAAATCTGATTTATTATTGTTTAGTTGCATTGAGAATTGTTAGTGGTGCGAGTAAGGGCTGTTCAATGATTTCAAATTTATTCCAAAAATAATTCCATACTGAAATCCAGCACAGAAGAGAATCAAAGCTTAAGGAAAGGTAATCCTCTAACATGAGAGGAAGAACCAACCCTTCTCTCGATGGCTTTGCTTAATGCATCAGTACCTTTCAATAATAGAGTGCCATGTGTTTATATAACACTATTCTCAAAAAGCTTTGCAGATTTATTTAACTTAATCATAACATCCCTGAGAGATTTTTTTGCATCAGAGGTCTTATCTCCAGTTTACAAAATGCTCTACAGAGAGTCAAAGGGACTTGTTTAAAGTCATTCTAAAAAAGCAGGGTCTCTTCTGGGAAATCGGAATTTCTCCCTGCTCCCATTTCCTCTCCTCCCCTTCCCATGCAGCCTTCCCAACTGGGAAAACAGGTTACATTCAGGATACTTTCTAGAAGGTTAATAATAACCTTTTTTTGCAAATTCATTAGACTTTTCTAGTCTATCTTGAAGTTCTCTGTCTCATTTGCTATTGTTGACCACATTTTATTTTGAAATTTTCTTCTCCTTTTGGTCTGTGACATTGCACAGGTATCGCAAGAAATTTCAAGAATCCAAATAGGAAGTAGTTAGTCATCCATGGAGTGTTCTTTAAAATGTATTGGAAAACCTGCCTTCTACCATATGTATCAAAATATTTATATCAAAATATTTTTTGTGGTAGCTGAGAATTAGGAACAAAGGAGATGCCCAATTGATTGGAGAATGGCTAAACAAAATGGGAAACATAAATATAATGAGCTATTGCTATGCCATAAGAAATTATGAAAAGCATGAATACATGGAAGGCTGTACATGGAAAGACTTATGTGAATTGTGGAGAAGTAAAGTGAGCAGAGCAGGAAAACAATATAAACTATGGTTAAAAGAATGTAAATGGAAAGAAAACAACAACCTAACAATCAAAACTGAAAGTCTGAGAAATGATAAAGACAAACTTGGCCCCAAAGAAAACACTGAGAAGATACTTTCTTCCACTCCTTGGCATAGGCCAGGACACATAAGTATGGAACGTTGCATATAATGTCAGATTTTATTCAATATGTTGATAGGTTTTACTGCATTTTTTCCTCTTTTTCTTCATTAAAAAATTCTTTTGTTATAAGAGATGGCTTGCTGGGAGGGTAAGATACACAGGTAGACATATAGCCAATAGAAAAATAATAAATATTAATACCTATTTTGTAAGAAGAAAAGCCCACCTTGCACAAAAATTACTTGCATGCAAGTGCATGCAAAATGTGCACGCACACACACACACAGAGTAAACTATACCACCTGGTCTATCAGTATAGTAATCATGTAAAAAAAAGCTCTATTGAATCACTTATTTTTTTTCCCCCCTTTTGAGGCTTCTCTTGGGTCTTGATACTGGAGATCAAATTTTTTGTTCAATTCTGGTCTCCTTAAGAATGCTTGAAATCCTTCTATTTCATTGAATGACCATTTTCCCCTTGATGTATTATGCTTCATATCTCCAGGTAGGTGATTCTTGATTGTTGTCCAAACTCTTTGCTTTCCAGAATATCATATTTTATGACCTCTGATCCTTTAATGTTGCAGCTGCTAAGTCCTGTGTAATCTTGATTGTGGCTCTCCAATATTTGAATTGTTTCTTTCTGGCCACTTGCAGTATTTTTTCCTTGGCCTGCTAGTTCTGTAATTTGACTATAATGTTCTGTGGAGTTGTTGTTTTTTTTTGGGGGGGGGGTGGGAGGAAATCTCTTTCCTGAGGTGATTGGTGGATTCTTTCAATGCCTACGTTGCCCTCTGGTTCCAGGATATCAGGATATCCTGGATATCTTTTTTCATAATTCTCTTGCATCAATCTCATTTCTTTTCCCAATTTTTCTTCTACCTCTCTTATATGATTTTTAAGTTCCCTTTTTTAGCTCTTTCATGAGTTCTTTCCGGGCATGAAACCACTTCTTGTTTTTCTTTGGGGTTTTGCCTATAGGTGTTTTGATATTGTTGTCCTCTTCTGAGTTTGTATCTTAGTCTTCCCTTTTACCATAATAACTTTCTATGGTCAGATTTTTTTGTGTGTGTTTGTTTTTTTGCTCATCTTTCTTGCCCTTTGTTCTTTTTTAAAATTTGCACTCTGCTCCCAGGGTGGAGGGGGCACTGTTTCAGGCTTCTTGTGCCAAGGGCTGCAGGCATTGGCTATTTACCTGCTGCTGCAATGATGTTGCCATGAGGCCCACTCAGGACCCTCGTGTCTGGTGCTGCACTGAGAGGGTAGGGTGGGGGTAGCTGGCACTGCTGGAAGCTGTAGGGGTCCAGCAGCTTACCTAGTGCTGAGCTGGGGTCCTGGTGCTGGTGTCTGTCATGTGCTGAGGCCAGTGGGGTGTTTCCAGGGCTATGCTAAAGCACATGGAGATCTGGCTCCTGGAGGTTGCCTGTTGGCTCAGGGTTATGCTGAAGCACGTGGCAGTTCTTGGAACTGGAGTCTTCCCATTCCCCTGGTTATGCTGCAACACGTGGCGGAGGAGGGGTGGGAGGGGAGAGTGTCCTGGTGTTGGTGTTTGCCTGCCTGGTCCATTGTGCTGGGCTCAGGATCTCCCACTGGTTTGCTGAACTGAGTCTTGCTGCTGGTTTACTGGGATGCTTCCTGTCCTGGACTACATTCCCTTTTTGCCCAAGTGAGACAGACCTTTCTTGACAATCTTCCAAGTTTCTTGGGCTAAAAGATTGTTTCACCCTTTTTGCTGGTTTTGCTGTTCCAGGATTGGTTTCGGGGTGCAATTTTATGGTTGTTTGGAGATGAACATGGGGGAGTTGCAGCAATTTACTGCTTCCTCCGCCATCTTGGCTCCCATAAGTCAATTCATCTCCTGGATGACTCTAGGGAAGTCCCATAATCTCTCTGGGCTTCAGTTTCCTCATTTATAAGATGGAGATAATAATAGTACTTACCCTTTCCAAGGGTTATTTTAAGGATCAAAAGAGATAAAAATGGATTATAAACATTAAGGTGTAATGTAGATATCATCAAATGTAAATATATGCATAGATATTATCTCTGCAAGACCAGATTGCCTACTAAAATACTCGAGTTCACATACTAAGGTGAAGAGGAGTTTCAGTTTACCCTGGTAGAGAGAGTACTCACACACTGACAAAAATCACAGGTTAATAAAGTATTGATATAAAAATAATTACCAAGAATAATAACACCTATTATGCAGCACCTTAGCATTTATAAAGCTCTTTCCTCACAATGGCACTATGAGAGAGATTGTTCAAGTATAATTATCACCATTTCACGGATGAGAAAACTAAGGCATAGAGAGGTTAAGGGATTTGTCCCTAGTCATAGTCACACAGCAAATGTTAGAACTAGCACTCAAATCTGGTGGTTCTGCCTCTGAGTCTAATGCTTTCCATGACACCACATTGCCTTGATAGGTTTTTATTTAACAGTTTTTGCTATTCAGTTCCACTTAAGATAATGGATTTACAGTAAGAAGGAGCCTTAGAGTCCATCAGATCTGACATCTTCATTTTGCAGATGAAGAGAGGCCCAAAGAGATTAAGGGACTTGCCTAGGGTCACACAGCTAGTAAACATCTGCTTAGGATTCAAACCTTTCTTTCTTACTACAAGTCCAACACTATCCATTATACCACCTTGTCTCTAATTATACGATAAAGCTATAAGATAATGAGACATTGCCAAAAACTGCACATGAAAGTGAAGCTCATTACTTTATATTTACACTGTCAGCGTAAGTATAAATATATTTTTTAGTATATTTACAATGTACAGCTACTGTCAGATACATGTTTTGGCTATCCTGTAAAGAGAAAATTAATGACATATTTTAGGATGCTATTCTCCTTGATTTGGAAAGTCCATGAAAAAAAATGTACTCTGAACCATAGGCAAACAAACCATTCAGAATGCAAACACTTACTGATCCCTGATGGTTTGTCTTTCTGGATGAGCTTTCAGATTATTGTGGAATGTTCTCAACTTCCTTGCATTACTAGCATACCTTCTTCAAAGGGCCATTTACTCTCCAAGAAAATAGGTTGAGGATTCCATTCTATATCAAGCAATATGAAACAGGATTTCCTTTGCTATATTCCCACTGATCAAAATGTGAAAATTTCTTCAACTGTGTCGTTCAAGAAAGCTTTATTAAGCACCTGTTTGTGCCAAGGTACTGTGCTTGTTTGATGAATGAATGAACCTTGGGTCCATTGAACTTTAGAAACACCCTCTCCTCTTACAAATAAGGAAATCCATCTCCACAATAATAAAGTAATTTGCTCAAGATCATGAAGGAAGATAGTGGTAGAATCTTTCTAATTACAAGGCAAGTACTCTTTTTACTATACGATGCTTTCTCCCCTTAGAGATTCATAAAGATAAACTAGGATAAATTTTTGGTTGTTCCCATGATCCCCAGATATTTGCAGAATAACATCTGCAAAAATTTTTGGACAGAGGCTAATTGTGGACATTTTAATAGATGTAATCGTTGTCCTTGATGAAAGATAAGAATTTTAAGTGAGAATTGTACTGTCCTTCAATGATGCTTCCTGGTTTGATTCTATTAGGCCAGGGTCAGTAGGGCAAACTAAGGCCTGAGGGCCAAATCTGGCCTGATGTCAGCTGAGTCAAGAATGGTTTTTATATTTTTCAAATAAAGTTTTATTGTATTTTAAAATGTAAATACCATTCTTAGCTTGAGGGCCATACAAAAACAGGTGGTGGGCCTGATTCTGCCCTCTAATTTGTAGAGGACTCGTGCATTAACTCCTTGAGAGCAAGGATTTTTAAAAACCTTTCCTTCCTTTGTATTACCAACACTTACCACAGTACCTGATGCATAGCAGCTGATATATAAATGATTATTGACTGATTCACTAATTAGGATATTGAATCACCTGTGTAGGCTTTAGTAAAGATTGGCTTTTCACAAACATAATGGAAGGTTGGCCAAGGGATCTGATGGTGAGCATTACCTGGAAAACACCATCCTTCTCCTTCTCTAAAGGGAGTACTTAATAGCCTAAGGAATGGATATTCTGACAAATCGACAGGTAAAACAGACAAGCAATTTCAAGAGTATGTTCTCAAATAACAGTCTCCTTTTGTCGCTGTTGTTTTATTGTTGTCCAGTCATGTCTGACTTTTTGTGACCCCATTTGGGGTTTTCTTGGCAAAGATGCTTGCTGGAGTGGTTTGCCATTTCCTTCTCCAATTCATTTTACAGATGAAGAAACTGAGGCAAACAGGGTTAAGTGACTTGCGCAGGGTAACGCAGCTAGTGTCTGAGGCCAGATTTGAATTCAGGTTGATGAATCTGCCTGACTCCATGCCTAGAGTTCTATCCACTGTGCTACCTAGATGCCCCTTAACAGAGCCTCAAACAAGTCTCTTTGCTGTAGTTGATTTCAAAACAGGCAGGTTTCTATCAAAAAAGCAGAAGAAATGGTATGATATACATACAGGACCATAGATTTTGGTCTGTATGAGACCACAGAGGTTACTGAATACAACTTCCTTGTTTTAGAGATAAGGAAACCAAGGCTTAGAAAAATTAAAATGTATATTGTCCAAGGCACATACTAGGGAGATACTATGGGATAATGCTTATGGAGTCTAGTAAAGTAGATAGGGCATAATACCAAGTATTATTATTAAAAAAAGGATGTAGGACATAAAAGCAAAATAACGAATGAATAAAATCTATAGGAAACAGGTATAATATTTGGCTAATTGGACCACAAAAATGAACAGTTTCAGTAAAGTAGTGGAGGCAGAATCCAGAACAAAAAAGTTTTAAAGGGAATGGATAGTGAAACAAAAAGATGTCCATTTATCCTTAGGATCGTTTCCCTAAATTGGTATTTGAGTGATACCCAAATCTTCAGTAATTTGAGCATTAGCATGAGAAAATGCTTTTGAATTGAGAAAACACTCCAGGCCACGTTGAGATGGAGGTCAAGACTACAGAGAGAATTCTGAATGAAAAGTTTTCTAACTACTTCTGGGCAGGAAAAAGCCAAAGGATCAGGAAAGTGGGTGAGGGGAATAGAACATTGGTTCTGTTATGTATCTGAGGAGAAACTTAGGCTTTGAAAACTAGAGGTCGTCTTTTAATCAGACTGGGAGCAAAAACAGCAAAATTGTTTAAGATAATCGAGTGCCTGCACCGACTAGACAGATAAGGAGACTCTTTTATTTAATGAGTGATTCCAATTGTGCTTTAGAATTCCCAAACTCCCAACCTCCTTATTTAGTTAATCCAGGGACTTTTTGCCTTTGAGATGCCTCATGTGAAAGAAAGAATTTGTTTGTTTTCCTTTGGGCCCAATCAAAATGCAGCATGGATTGTATTTATTCTTTCAAATGAAACCTGCCATTCAAAATATATTGCAAAACGCAGCTGAACCAGATCAACCCATCAACTTTTTCAAAACAAAGGTTTCCATCCCACCAAAATATGAAAAGAACAATAAGCATAAAATAAATTACTTAAGACCATATCTTTTCCAAACTATGTAAGTAGCAGAAAGAACAGTTAACAAACCCTTTCAGAAAAATTATCTTCAAATTTATTTGAAACAGCTCCTTACTTTATAAGATTTAAACACCCAAGCCAATTCCTGTGACCTTACAAAAGATCAAATAATTAGAGGGGCACCCAAGCCCCAAGGAGAAATGCTGGCGATTTCAGCAAACATCTGGTTGCCATTTTCAATTATAAGAACTAACCCCTGCTTAAGGAAGTAGTTTAGTTTCTTTGGAGTAAAAATGAGACACTGGGTTTTTTGTTCTCCTTTCATACTGGAGGGCAAAGGAAACACCAGAATGGAGAGGTCACTAGAAGCTCAGCTTTTATAAATAAGAAAGTCTTTTCAAAAATTAAAGTAAATTGAACTCTTGTTCTAGTTGAGTAAACAACTCAACTGAGCTTAGGTTAAAAAAACATGTCTTGAAGACCAAGTGTGACAATTAAAGACCAAATTCTGTTTAGTCATAAACATATCAGTAGTTCCATAAGTGTGGCTCAAAATAACAATAAGCCTGAGCACACAATTACTGTGTGTGTCATGATACTATAAAGTAGAAAGCTGTAGCCTTCAAGTTTCCTTGATAGAGTATCTTTTTTTTTCTGGTTTGATTAACTAAAGGCACAAAAACACGGATGACATGGGCCAAAACTCATTACTTGCATAATAAAAAATGTATGTCATATGTGTTCTATGTGAAACCTTGGCAAGGCAAGATACACAAGTGTCTTTCAAATATGACCTTTTGCTTCTGACTTCGAGCTAAGCAGCAATATAGACAGATTAAAATGGGGAGAGCAATTGGCGGGGAATGGGGTGCTGCAGCACGAAATGGTTCACAAAGCTCTCAACTTTTAATCTATCAGCACAATGTTGTCCAAAATGGAAGGCTCCAGAGCATAATATCCCCAAATATAAAGCAATGCAGAGAAGATTCCACTACTTCTTTTGCAAATCTCTTCTGCCTACAGAATACCCAATGAATACAGATGAATTCTAACAAACAACACAAAAATAAATGCTGTGTAATTGTAATGAATAGCCTTAGGTCTGAAAAAGAGATAAGAAAATTCCCCTTTCTTTGCAAAGATGGGGGTCTACTGGTGTGGAATATTGCATATATTGACAGACACTGACTTTTATCTCCTCTTTTTTATTCTTTATTAAAGGGAACAATTTACTGGAGGGGAAAGGGGACAAACAAAATACATCAATAAAAATTATTTTTTTCTTTTGCTAATATTTAATTCAAATGCCTTAAAAGTGTAAAACACAAATCAGAAATTGGCCTTTTACTTCCATATCATTTAAAAAGTATTACAAAAATCTCAT
Source organism: Vombatus ursinus (assembly GCF_900497805.2). Taxonomy (NCBI): domain Eukaryota; kingdom Metazoa; phylum Chordata; class Mammalia; order Diprotodontia; family Vombatidae; genus Vombatus; species Vombatus ursinus. Next base: position 3,489,273 of record NW_020950566.1, on the reverse strand, counting down.
CTTCAACCTTCTGCTTCCCTACCAAAAACAACAATAACATGAGATTTTAAACAAGAAAATACTGATTTCTATATGTGATAGATAGTAGGGGAAAATCAGATTTACTCAAGTCTTAAAATTTAATTTTTTAAAAAAGATGAGTTCTAAACACAGGTAGGAAATATGATCCTGACATTTTTCAAATATGTCTGGATTTTATCTCCTTTGATGCATCAGAAGATAGTGATGTTAGAATCAGAGGTAATTTAAGTATTCAGGCAGTCAAAATGGAGCATATCAACATGGAAGGAAGGAAGCAAGCATTTATTAAGCACCTTCTATGTACCAGGAACTGTTAAGCCCTATACAAATACTGTCTCATCCTCCTCACAACCACCCTGGGAGATAAGTGCTATTATTATCTCCATTTTACAGTTGGGGAAACTGAGACATACAGGGGCTAAGTAACTTGTCCGGGGTCACAGAGCTATGTTGGATGCTGGATTTGAACTCAAATTGCTTTCCTGGCCCTAAGCCCAGTGCTCTGTCCACTGCTCTAGCTAGCTGCCTCATACAATGACCTTTACAAGGCAGTGTAGATACAGGAATTTTAAAGGCATCACCTTTTTTGAAGAGCTCACAAACTAGAGCAACGTACTTCCCTAATTCTGCCTGAATCTTCTGCAGCTGGAAGAGCATATGGTGCATATCAAAGAAAAAAAAATACCCTCTCCTAGAGAACACTCTTGAGTCAGAATGTTGTTGTTACTTACGCTTGTCTCTGGGAATCGGTCAAAGACTTTTAGGAGATGGCTTCTTTGTTTTTTGGGTTTTTTTTAGATTAATTTATTTTTAGTTTTCAACATTCACTTTTATAAGATTTTGAGTTCTAAATTTTTCCCCTTTCCTCCCCTCCTCCCCCGATGGCATGCAATCTGATATAGGTTACACATGTATAATCATATTAAACATATTTCCACATTAGTCATGTTGTGAAAGAAGAATCAGAACAAAAGGGAAGAACCACAAGTAGGAAAAAACAACAAAAAAAAGAGAAAATACTATGCTTCCATCTGCATTCAGGCTCCATAGTTCTTTCTCTGGATGTGGATAGCATTTTCTATCATGAGTCTTTTGGAATTGTCTTAGATCATTGTATTGCTGAGAAGAGCTAAGTCTATCAAAATTGGTCTTTGCACAATGTTGCTATTACTGTGAATAATGTTCTCTTGGATCTGCTCACTTCACTCAGAAGCAGTTTATGTAAGTCCGGGTTTTTCTGAAATGTGCTTGCTCACCATTTTTTTTTTAAGGCAATTGGGGTTAAGTGACTTGCCCAGGGTCACACAGCTAGTAAGTGTCAAGTGTTTGGTCTGAGGCCAGATTTGAACTCAGGTCCTCCTGACTTCAGGGCCGGTGCTCTGCTGCACCACCTAGCTGCCCCCTCTGTTCACTGTTTCTTATAGCACAACAGTGTTCCATTACATTCACCTACCATACCTTGGTCAGCCATTCGCCAATTGATGGGCATCCCCTCAATTTCCAACTCTTTGGGTGACTTCTTTCTTCAGCCTCTTTATCTAGTTCACTGGTAATAACACAAGGTGGCAAAGGCACAGATGAAGGCTTAGTGTCATGGCTATGGGCCTGAATTTTATCTCCAGTTATTAGTGTAGTTTATGCCAAGATATTTAACTGCTCTGTTATCTCACTTTCTTTATCTGTAAATGTGCATAATAATCGATGGAGTACTTATCCCAAACAGTTGTTATGTGATGAGAAAATAAATAGGAAGCATTTTATTAACCTGTAAAGCAGTATATGAATGTCAGTTGACATCATTCTTATTTATGGAGCTCCAGTCTCTTCCCTTAAGGAAGTATTTTATTTTATATTTTTACCAGACCTGTGATTTCATTGGCATAGCGAAGAATCCATAAAGGAACTCTTTTCTATCAATGTATGTTGGCACAGATCTGCAACTTCTATAAGCTTGACCGAAGAGCCTGCAGCATTATGAGGTGAAGTTTTTCAGGGTGACACAGTGAACCTGTGAGAGGCAGGATTTGAATTCATGGCTCCCTGACCTAGAGGTCACCATTCTATCCATCATATGCCTTCTCTTAAGAAAGTATGTATTTCGGAAATATGTTTTACATGATTGTACATTTATAACCTATATCAAATTGCTTACCATTTTAGGGAGGGGGAAGAGGAGAAAGGAAGAAAATTTAGAATTCAAAAGTTTTTTAAATGAATGTGAAAAATTGCTTTTATGTGTAATTGTAAAAAATAAAATACCATTTTAAAAAGTATATATTTTACAAATATACAGATATAATAACTACTCCCATTCCATATTATTCTACAGTTTTTTCCTTTCCTTCTCTGTTAGGTAGATGTCCTCTAAAATACTAATTGTCAATTCTGCATTAGGTGTGGGGGGGGGGTGGGGAGGTAGGGGGGGAACTAAATTAGGGATCTGATTTCTAAAAGTACTATTTATAGCTTTTACATTAAGCTATGGGGGGGGGGCGGGAAGCTAGATTAGAAATATGATCCCTCTCAGGGATTTTGGAGAGGTATTTTTTGCATTGGAATGGAGGCTTGACTAGATGACCTGAAAGATTCCGTGAAACTCAAGAGTGTATCACCTTGAGCTGATAGAGAGAGAGAGAGAGAAAGAGAACACTGAAAGCACATGATGGTTTTTTCCCCAAACAATAATTTCTATATTTCCAGGCAGAATCAGCTGTGTTTTGATAGTTTGAAATGTTGTAAAGGAGTGAATTTTATATGCAGTATTGTACCTCCAATTTTTTCCCCCAAAATCAGTTTGAATTTTAAAATTTTCACAGCTTCAACTACTTACTCCATTCAGATGACTCCCAATCTCTCTCTAAATGCAACTTTTTCCTCCTGTCCAAATATCCACTAAATACTTTTGTTTGAATACTCTGCTATCAACTCAATCTCAACACGTCTAAACCCCAACTCATCTAAACAAAAAGCATAAAGTCATTCAAAATTCCTTGTACGAGACAACTCCATCTCCAGACCTGTGCATTTCACAGTGGCTGTTCTCCATGCCTAGGATCCTCTCTCTCCTCATCTCTGTCTTCTGGCTTTCCTGGCTTTCTTCAAGTCCTAGCTAAAAGTCCATCTTCCAAAAGCATCTTTTCTGATTCCTTTGTATTCTAGCACCTTTCTTCTGTGGTTTATCTCCAATTTATCCTTTATATATCTTGTTTCATAGAGTGGTTTTCATGTTGTGTCTTTTATTAGACTGTGAGTTCCTTGAGAGCAAGGACTGTGTCTTTTGCCTTTCTTTGGATTCCCCGTGCTTAGCTCAGTATCTGGTACAGAGTACATGCTTCATAAATATTTTTTGTCGTACTAGATTAGGAAATTCTATCATTGCAGGCCAGCACTTCCTCTGCAACTGATAATATGAAAGAACTGTCTAGGGCAGTGAGAAGTAAAGTGACTGACCAGGGTGATACAGCCAGTATGGGTTAGAGTAGGGACTTGAACCCAGGTCTTCCTGACTTAAGGCTCTCCTTTTACTTACACTACATTACCTCTCTGTTTGATGCATGTGATTTACATAGGGTGTCCCAAAAATCTTAGTGAAGTTTTAAGCTTAAGATTTTTGAGACACCCAGCATATATCACTGATCTACATGGGCATACTAGTCTGAGCACAATGCAGGTGCTTATGATTTTATTTACCAGATCTGCCCCCTCAAAATGTTCGTACGCATCATGTTTTTGTAAAGCGAGTGTTAATTTAAATTCACTAAGGCAGCTCAAGTTTTTTAAAGGCATTCTGTGATGAATCATTTTGTACAGTGAAAAATCCTTTAGTAATGAAATTCGTAGGCCAGTAACTTATCTGTCTGATGAGTTTCGATTTTTATATATTGGCTCTTTTTCACCAAGGCACAATCTTTCTGGGCACATGTGTATTTCAATAGGGTCCAGGAGCCATTTCTTGCACTCTTTTAATGAGAACCTACGTGTGACTCATTCAGAGAACCATATGCCTGAAAACACCTTCCTGCAAGGTCATTTAATTCCTCCTCACACCTATCTTTAAGCTGTCTTCAAATATAGAAGACCATAATCTATTTTTAGAAGCTTCCCACCCCACAAAAGGTGACTCTTTGATTTGTGACTCATTCTAGAACTTTAACCACCCTCCAGTTCAAGAAATTCTCATTTCTATTTAGTTTAAATTATGACTTCTTGGGGCTTTTTTTTTCTAAACTAAGTAAACTATAGGGTTCTTTTGGGTTTTTTTTTTGTGTTTTTTGTGTTTTTGTTTTGTTTTGTTTTTTAATGTAAGCTTCCAATAAGTTGTAGTAGTGTTTGGGTTTTTCTTTTCTTTTCCATATACAACTTAAGCAAAGGCCTTTGGCAAGCAGCCACCATAAACAAACCTCCTTAAAATTTAGCTGGAACATTAAGAGATACATGAACAAGATAGACATTTTTAAAAGTGAAAACAAGCATAAGAACATAAAAAGGAAATCATAATATAAACAGGCAAGGATATGGACCTTTCTCTTTATAGATTTTCCACAACATTAAGTGGTGATCGGTATCTTTCACTCTATTAAAATAGTATTCCCTAGGAATACGCTTGGATAAATTAAAGTGGACTTATTAGAAAAAGCTGGGAAGAAACATTAAATTATACCATTCTCCAGAATAAAATGTTACAAAGTTTTATACCATCCTGAATATCAAGAAATAATATTTATCAGGCCCAGAGTCCAATATAGCATAGGTGTTTGGAGAATGGAGTATAGTGGGTTTGGAAAACATACTTTTTTTTATTTGTTCTCACTTTAAAAAAAAAAAAGCTCACTGTAAAGCCACCAAGATAGATAATATAGAAGGATATAATATAAATACAGGTATAGATAGATATGCTTATATACATACACAGACACATACATATAGATATGTAGATATATATATTCAACATGTAGCAATTACACAGAAGTTATTTAGCTTCTATGTAATAGACTCATTGGGTTTGAATTTGTCTGTTTGTTGAATACAATTCACATCTAGTGAAAGTAGAAGGCATATCTAGATGTTGCATTCCTGAAATTTTTTCCCCTTCCAAAAAGAAAAAATCCAGAGAAACACACAATACTCCTACAAGCAAGATACTAGAGGATTTGTAAGCATCTTCTTGGGAAAACAGATTTTCTAACACCTAGTATACTTAAAATTTGAAACTATATGAAATGCTTATTGTAATACATAAGGCTTAACATCAGACAGACCTCTGGCATGATACCTAACTTTCGCATTAGCTAGTCACTGAAATTAACACTCAGGGCTCCCATGCCTTATAAGTATGGCTAAAGGCCAATACATGTTCTATAGGAGGGTGAATATTGCCTGAGTTGGGCTTTATCTTGCTGCAAAACCCACAGACCTTCTATATGGGGGTCTGTCATTTTAAATTTTACACTTAGGACAAATTTGATCACAGAAAAATTCTGGGCTAGGCAACCTAGTATAAAGGCTGACTAGAAGTAGTAGTAAATATTAGTCATCTAGCGTTAGTCACAGTTTTAGGTGTATATATATGTATATATGTTTATATAATCTAACGGGCATTGTATTTAGAGATGAAAAATACCTTGTTTTGTCTAATCATCTTATTTACAGATTAGGAAACTAAGACCCAGATTTGTCCAAGGTCATACCAGTAGTAAGAAGTAGAACTGGGAATCAAGGTCAGGTCTTCTGACAGCCTTATCAAAAAATGTATATTAATTTAAATGTATTTATCAATATGTGTGTACATACATATAATACATGTGTATATGTGTATATACATATGTGGCTGCTAACCCTGTTGCAATTCTTGCCCCATCAATCGTCAGTCGTGCTTAAGTCACCTGAAAATTGGCTTTCTCAGGTTTAACTTGTGCCCTTGATACCATCCTCCCCCTTTCTTCCACAGCCTTGCCTATCAATGAATCTCAATCTCTCCTCCTCTACTGGCTCTTTCCATTCTGACTGTTTATAAACATGCTCATGTCTCTCCTACCACATACTTTTCAGTCCAGTGACATTGGCCTCCTGGCTGCTGCACAAAAACAACACTCCATTTCTCTGATCCATACATTTTCTTTGGATGTCCTCTATGCCTAGAATGCTCTTCCTCCTCATTCTACCTATTAACTTCCCTGGTTTCCTTTAAGTCACATTTAAAATTCTGTCTTTTACATGAAACCTTTCCTAACCACTTAATTTTAGTACCTTTCCTCTGTTAATTATTTCCTATTTATCCTGTATATAATTTACTCTATATATGTATGTATACATGTTGTATCTCTCATTATATTGTGACCTCCCTGAAAGCAGGGACTATCTTTTGACTACTTTTGCCTCCCCAGTGCCTAGCATAATTCCTGGATAATAATAGGTGCTTAATAAATATCTATTGATTGACAAGTTCATGGCTTTATAATCTCTATGCAAATGGCTTTAAAAGCTATATATCTAGCCTTAATCTCACCTCTGAGCACCAGTGGAGTAATTCCTTTGACTCAGAATCATGAATTTGGTTCAAATCCTGGCTTTGCTACATGTGACTTTTGTAACTATATATAAATCAATTAATTCTCTGCTCTGCTTTCTTATCTTTAAATTGGGGAGGTTGGAATATATTGTCCTCTAAGGTCCCATCCAACTCGTTTGTATAATGAAGATCTTGACTTCTTCAAGCACCACTTTAGCTTTGGCTTAATACTATCACCTCATTTGTGTAGCAGGATAGGGTAGTCTAGTCTGGCAAAGGAGAGAATAGTTGAATTATAAATTATTCAGATTTTTTATATGCTTGAATTGCTCCCCATTTTGAGCAGTTGAAGTATTCAGAATTCTCTAACATCAACCCAAATAGAGGTATCCTGCATTTAGTGAGTGTGAGGCAACCTGTTATATGCAATAAATGCAAATACTTCAGGCTAAAAATAAGAAAGAGGTTCCAAGAGGCCTAAATTCTCAAAGACATTCATTGTACTAAGTTTTACACATATTCATGGACTGAACTCATGACCACAGAAAACAAATAGCAATAACATAATTTCACTTTGTGTCAAACGATCAAGGAAAGGTTAGGTAGTTTATATTTATGGAACATATTTATGGCAGGTATTTTGGAGACATTACTCCTATGATACAAACTAGAAAACAGAATGAACATTTAGAACACAACACAACCGGCCATACCTATGAGAGTCTGAAATGGGCCTTTCCCTTTTAGAGTCTGATTAATACATTATGCAGAAGTTAAAAATGACCCAAAATTATGAGGAATATAATAGAGAGATAGCAGGGGTGCTGTGTGGTTTTGAGTAGTAAGTCACATAATCCCTCTGAGCCTGTTTCCTCAACTGTAAAATGGAGATGCTAATGTTTATATAAAGTGGCGGAGTGAGATTCATACCCAGTTCTTTCAGAGTTCAAATTTGGTCCCTATACAAAATTAACTTTTGAATTCAAACAGTTAAAGCCAATCCACCTTAGAAGAAGCTATAAAGTAAAAACTTTGTAAGGGTCAAAAACTCCTAACACATAGAGCACAGCAATGAATATCAGTTGGTACACTAGCGTGTGCCAGATCCCCATCTGCCCACAAGCTGCCTTTGCCCAGTCCTTGAGGTTTGGAGGCATCAACTTACCGTGTCTCTACTTACAAAACTGCCCCAATGCCGATATGGTACAAGTAGGAATATAAATACCTCCTTCTCAACACACAAATGGATCTGTGGCCTCATCCTGTCCTCTTTGTATAAAAGGACATTGAACTGCAGAGAACTTCTGAGATGTACACATGGTAAGTCAACAAAAGGACGAAGAAAACAGCACCAGGAATGTCAAATCTTCAGTCCTTTGCTCAGACAATTGGGTTCAGTACCCAGTTCCAGTAGAACAGGTAATGGGTATATAATGAGTTTTATTAGTCAGTCAGCTTAAGAAGCTAAAGATTCTTTACTTCTCATTTGTATTAAAAAAATATATTGATGAATGATCATCTAACAAAATTGAATCACTAATATGTGTTCCAAGATAGAATTAGTTATTTCTGAACAGGACTGCTCCAATGTAAGCTCCTTGGGTCCCAGGACTGTTTCTGGTTTCATTTTTGCCAGTGCATGGCAGTGTGCCTTTCACATAGCAGGCATTTAATAAATGCTAGTTGAATTGGATTAAGCCAGGTCTTGAGCAAATTGGGTAGTTGGAAAGTTTGTTTTTGGTATCCCTCATTGTCTCTTTCAATGCTTGCTTTCTTTTTAGTACTCTCTGTTGCCAAGGTGCCTCATAACTTATCCTACCTTGACCTAATGGTGTTCTCAAGCACTATGGCTTCAGACCTGGACCTCTGATCCAGGTCAGCACCTACCCTGCCTTCTTTCACTCCTCCACCCCATGAGAACTTGTCTAACCTGTGTCCCATTCCCTCACGACTTTACCATCTTGCTAATTCACAAATAGATATTACCGGTGATGAAGCATCATTTGTCATCTCTCTCAGATAACATATTTACATTTTAACTGGGCCTTTCAACGTCTTGACCCAAGGGTTAACAAATGTGGCAATTTTATGTACTAGTGGAGGAGATTTATTTGGAGTTCTTGGCAGGCAGCTATCTATTCCACCTATGTATAAAGTCAGCCCTGTTGCTGAATTAAACCTTTAATGATTCACACTAAAAAAAAAAAACAAAAACCAATCAATGGAAACTGCTTCAGGTGTCAGGGGTCCAAATCTGGACTACTGGCAATAAAGTAAAGGCAAAGCATTTTCATTAAGTGACATTGTCCTGTGATTGCTGAATATTGCTGATGTGCCTCAGCTCTCTGTCCCCAGTATCATTTTGAAGCCTTCACAGCATTATTTCATGATGCTTCTTGAAGGCTAGCAACAAAATCCAGTCATTGCGTGTAATAGAAACCAAAAAGAGTTGAGAACCAAGGGCTTATTATGTTGGCAAATGTTTTCATGGATACCAGATATGATTATTCTCACAGAAAGGGGCTCACATCCATTTGTGATCCCAAGCCTCATGGAGCTACCTAGATCACTAGGGGGACTGCACTCAAGAAGACCCACACTCTCTCTACAACTGGCTCACTCTCCTCTTGGCCTTCTCGACCACCTCACCAATCTGTTCCATCTCTGCCTGCTGCCTGGTGCTCTGGGGATAACTCAGCCCTGAGGCAGACTGCACATGACTGACCACTCCATGTGCCAACTCTGAGCATTTTCATTGGTTGTCTCCCATGTCTGGAATATTTTCTTCTCTCTCCTCATCACTAACTCTTAGTCCCTCTGGCTTCCTTCAAGTCTCAGCTAAAGTCCTGCCTTATGCAAAAAGCCCCTTCCAGTCTCCCTTAATGCTAGTGCACTCCCTCTGATTATTTCTAAATTAGCGTGTGTATATCTTGTTTCTACATAGTTGCTTACATGACCAATTCATTATACTATGAACCCCTTAAAGGCACGGACTGCTTTTTGCCTTTCTTTATATCTCCCCCTCTTAGTATAGTGCCTGGCACACAGTAGGTAATTAATATATGCTAGCTTATTTGACTTTGAAGTAGGTACCATCTTATTTTCTTATTTTTGTATCCCTACTACTTAGCACCAGTCCCTGGCACGTAGTAAAAATTTAGTAAATTCAGTTTCTCTCTCTCTCTTTGTCTCTGTCTCTCTGTTTGTCTGTCTGTCTGTCTGTCTGTCTGTCTCTCTCTCTCCCTTCCTCCCTCCCTCCCTTTCTCCCTTTCTCCCTCTCCTCCCTCTCTCTCCCACTTCTTCCCTCGCCCTCTCTTTCTCCCTCCCTCCCTGAGCAAACCAATCAGAGATTGTATGCCATAGGGAACTGCAGGTACTAAAAGGCTTGTACTTCCCAGAATTCAAAGGTTGAGAGGCTGTCTTTTGGGTGTACCATGTTCTGAGTGAGATATGACTCAGGCCAGTTCCCTATTAGTTTAAGTGGAATGAGATGAGATATTCATAGGTCATTCAACAATTACAAAAAGATTTTCTTAGCTATTGTAGGAGAGGGATATTAAATAAGGATATATAATCAGGGCATCATGACTTGATTCAGATGAACAAAGCTCCCCTTGCCCTAAGTTGCCCATGGTGGTTTTCCAGTCAAGTATTAGAGGCTGGCCGTTTTGTACTGAGGTAACTAGGAAATGATGTCAACAGTCCTAACCTTTCAGCCTCTGAACCATTAAAGTTTTGAAGATGGTTTCAATAATTTTTGAGAGAAAACTAGCCTAATTTGCTTGGGTAGAGAAAGTAGAATACTGTTCCCACCATATACCTCATCCTTTTATCAAATGCAAACTTTTTATGTAAATTGCACTTTATAAAATTATATTCTCTATCTTTTTTCTAATATTTTAAAATATAAAGTGCAAAAGGAGAAATTCTTTTCTAGAGGGCAGGATACAAACTAAATAGAGTAACATTATAGGATTACTGGATCATAGGATTTAGAGCTAAAAGGGACCTTATATATTCCTATATATCAATGACTTTTTAATTATCCTCACCTTGGTCCAGCTGCCCCAGCCCAAGGCCAGCCCTGAGGCTTTCTTCTGAGGTAATTATGGTATAGCCATGATGTGTGAGTATGTGCTGATAAAGCTGAAGTTCCATTTGGCTGTAGGAAGAAGGCACATAGAGCACTGCCCTTCTCCCGTGGCTTCCAAAATGCTTCACAATAGACTCTTTAATCTGGGAAGAGAAGTGAGAGTCAGACATTAAAATTAAGGATGAAAAAATCATGAACTTCAATTGAGTTACTCTAAGCAAAATCATTTAACCTCTTAGAAACTCAGTTTCCTCATCTGTAAAATGGGTGGAGAGTTGGACTAAATAGGCTCTGAGGTCCCTATTAGCTCTAAATCAATGATCCTACAGGTCAATTGATGCACTAACACAGCATGGCAATACCCCACTTTTATTTGCACATTGTTGCAATAGTCCTAGTGGCCAAACTTTCAAAGGCAAATTAACATTGACAATTAAGAAAGATAATCATCTTAGATAACTAAGAAGTTGGAGCATTGCTATTGTGATTTTGAGATCGACCATCTTTAAAATAAAATTTAAAATTAAAATTAAAAAAAAAAAGAATTCTCAGGTGATATAAACTTAAGCAGCTAAAGTTTACTGCCTAAGGGTGAGATTTTGAAGGCCAAGAAGAAATCTGTCTCTCCCCTACCCCTGCTGCTTGAAATTACTTTTTAACAAAAAGTTTAACTTTTTATTCCATAATTAGAGATAAAACTTAAGATTAAAAAAAAATACCTCTTTTGTATACCCAAACACTCACAGAGTTAACGTATCAGCTCCTTTATCTTTTCCTATGGGGTCTAAGTGTAAAAAATTTGAGTGAGGGTAGTTGGGGGAAGAGATAAAAGAAAACCTTTTTTACCCTCTTATTTCTTTCAATATGCCAAACACAATTTACTTTCCCTGGTGTTATTAATAGTAAAACTCTCAGAAAAACTCCAGGATTGCTTATGGGACAAGTAAGAAAGAAGTTATGAGTTGATTTTTTTTTTAATTGCAGTGACCAGAGAAATCAAGTAGGAAAATATTCCCTGGGGTGGAAAGAAACATAAACATCAGTGCCCCTTAGCTTGAGAATCATCCCTAGGATTTAACTCCTACCTTTGTCTCTTCTACTTAGATCCTTTTTCTCCCTGGCTTCAACCCCACGTTCTCAGAATCCCATCCCCCATGCCAGGAAAGCCTCTGCTGGTATTTAGAACTGGCTGGGTCCCTTCTGTCTTAATACAAACTTTGGGAGGTTATACACAAAGCACCACACGAGGAAACCTGAAACACATGAGGACACAGTAAAGTAAGCCAGCTTAATTAAGAGGAGAAGGACCACAGGATGGTCCCCCTTCAGGGTCCGAGATTGAGTTGGGCCCCTCCTGGGGTCCCAAACAGGGTTATCATTTCTGGGACCAGTAAAGAATCATGGTTTCCACCCCACCCAGACCTGCACCCCCATTCCCCCTATATGAGCCTAGCAGAACTAGGAATTAGGAGAACAGAGGAGGAGACTGCTTCTAATACATGCTTTTGGCCAGGGAGAGGAAGTGTTACATTAGTGGGAATAGGGACTTTGGAACTTTACTGCTGATTTTAACCCCTGTCAGATGGGCGACTCAACTTCCCTATCAGGAGTTTTTGAGCTTCCTCAAGGCTTCTTCGTTTAGAAGGGTGATGAGGCTCCAGGAAAGAAGGTAGGAGCACAGAGGGGGAAAAAAGTCTTCAATTCTGGGAGTGAGTAGGTGGAGCAAAGAGGGATAAAGGAGATAAAGGGACACACTCCTGGTGTCCCAAGTGGGCATGCTGAAGGCATTTTTCCACGTTAAACTGGCCAGTGTGGTGATTATATAGTCTAGAGTAAGGGTGACCTCTCTAGTAGCCAATGGACATCTCAGGATTTTTTTTTTTATTTCATAATTGAAAGAAATGCTGAATTTCAGTTAGAGCTTAGTATATATAAAGCTATAATTTTTTTTTTTTTGCTATCCAAATTCATGGACCCTAAGAACCCCAATCTATTGTATTCTTTGTAAAGTACTCTAGTAACATTATGGCTTAAATAGGCTTCTGTGGGCTGGCCTGGGAACATAAGCACCACGTACATCAATATTTCTATGGGAAAATACTTTTAGACCTCCCTCCCAAAAAAAAAACTGACTTAAAAATAAACTTTTTGGACTAAGATCCGTTTGTAAGTTGGGCACTAGCTGTATTTAGTTGAAATGCTTTAACTCTCCAAAGTAAGAAAATGTCCTATGTGCCTTTCATGATGAATGCCAACATGAATTCTTAAGAAGGAACAATTTGAAACGAGATTGAAAGGTGAGCCTTTAAATGCTAAAGCTGATTAGTGAGTGACCCATTGGACTACTCCCCAGAGGGCCAAAAGAAACAAACAAAAGACTTCCCTTCCCACTTCCCACTTTCAAGAGTCCAGGAGAGAGAGAGAGGGAAGGCAGATGTTTTGCAGTAAATAAATGCCACTCAAGCTACAATGAATAGTGTTTATGGGTCTCCTAAGTGTTCACATCATCTTCATTCTTAATCACAGGATGCAATTTTCTGTAACTATTGGCTCGAGTATAAGACTTATTTTGGTAGCGGTATTTTAACTCTCTGATTCATTACTAAAGTGCTGCTTTTATTTTAGAGACATCTTTCCCCTTCCTCCTTTCAACTTGGATCAGTGTACTCAGAGATAATGACATATTTACCCCTACCTCTCATTTTTAAGCATATCCTAAATAAAGTGTATTTCTCAGTTGTATTTTTTTTTTGTTGTTGTTGTTAGAATCTTTGGGAACTAGGCTAAACAAACACAGAAACTTATCATATCTAAATCCAATCCAGCAGAAGAATAAATAGGAAATGAATAGGTCAGTGGAATTATGTTATGTTATCCTGTAATTCAAACTGCCCTGTCCTTGTAACATTTATAACACTCTGTGCCAGCAGAAATGGTCCAACAGCAAGACTCACAGACCTTGAGCTTCTGCTTTTGCCAGTTGGCCAACAGGTGCAGTTCTCAAATATGCAAAATGAAAGCCTGGTGAGCAAAGGGGCCAACTGTCCTAGTACCAACTACCAATCAGATCACTTCATGCAAATAAGATCTTCTGCCTTGTTCCACTGTTTTTTGAAGACTGTAAACTGAAGAATAAATTTTGTTTTGAAACCACAATAAAAATTCCAAACTTCCTACTGTGTTGACCAACTATTTAAAAAATACTGTCTCCGAGTCTTACCACAGATGTTTAAAAAGTCACTTCAATTTTTTTTTTTTTTTGTTCCTTTGAAAAATTGAAATGAACATGTTTGGAAATCATGTTGTTCTTGTAGGAAACTATGTACTGTAAGCTTAAGATTTTTATTCGAAGAAATTTTAAATATTAACATCTACTTATCCTTTCGAAAATAACTGTTTGAATTGTGAAAGTTAAATATGTGGACTATTTGTTAATAATATTATAGTCCTGTATGTATCTATGCTTAGTACCCTCTTCTGAATTTAACATATTTAAAGATTTAATTTAAAACATTATTTAAAAGCATATTTTTGCCATTTTATGTTTTCAGTCTCAGAAATACTTCTGTCCAAGATTAAATATGAAAACATTGCACATTTGCATTAAATGATCAATATATCTCAATGAAATCATAAACATTAGAAGTGAAAACAAAAATGGAAATCACTCATACAACAAAAGCAATGGATGTAAATTTAAAACGGGATGAAGAATATCATAAAAGGATGGCTGTTCTAGAATTTAAAAAGTCTTTTTGCTAGTCTCACTTCAAGAGTATGAAATATAGCTCTTTTTAGTAATAGCAAGACTGAAAAATACAACTTTTTTTCATCAGGTTGACAGAGTGACTTTTTTCAGTGTCTATTAAATAGCTACATACAGATTTGTATTTATGACACACTCCTCTGTCGAAACACAAATCATCTAGTCCATCTAAGACACCATCCTATAACTAAAATCAGCACTACTTTCCTAGTTGGCAGTTTCCAGGCATTTCAGAAACACTGCCTATGCTAGCATGCTGTCTTCCTGTTTTTACATTTGAGAACCAAAATAGAGCTTTTCCCATTGTTGATATTGACCTTTTAAATGACTTTATTTCTGCAAAAGCAAAATTTAAAAATAAATTTGAGGAAGGTTGACTGAGTGCTGAGCCTCTTAAAATCATGTGTAGCTCGAAGACTCCCAGTCCCAAGGTTTCTGGATAAGACCCCATATTTTCCTTCTTAGAATCACAAAATGTCCTTTAGATGTGCCACAATGATCCATGATATCAAACAATTTCTTGGCCACTTGGCAGGCAAACTATGACCTAGCATGGACATAATTCAGATAGACTGGGACTTTAAATTGGTTTGAAGGACATCCCCTGAATACAGGTGAGAATTAGGGTACATTATGAAGAGACCCCAGTCTAGTTAAACATTTGCTGTATTATTTTAGAAAGATCCTAAGTGTCTGCTTGGAGGTGACCCCTATTTGACCCAAGACCCCATGGATTTATTTCTCTAATTCAGAGATTCTTAACCTGGAGTCTGTAAACTTATATATATATATATATATATATATATATATATGTATGTATGTATATGTGTGTGTGTGTATACATATATATGTTTATATACACACATACACACACATATATATACATGCATATATATGTAATTATTTCAATATAATTGGTTTCCTTTACAATCTTGTGTATTTTATTTTATGCATTTAAAAACATTATTTTGAGATGAGAGGGGTCATAGATTTTACCAAACTGCAAAAGGGGTATATGACACAAATAAAGGTTAGGAACCACTGATTGAATTCATATTCAAAGAAACTCTTTTCCCCAAACTTAAGGAATGATCTTGCTCCTGACTGGCCTACTGTGCCATTATCAATCAACAAACACTTATTAAGTACTAACTGTGTGCCAGTTACTGTGTTAGTTACTGGAAATACAAATACAAAAATAAAACAATCCTTGTCCTCAAGTAATTTATAGTCTACTGGGACCCAGCTAGCTTCAGAAAGAAGATGGTAGCCATGAATATGATCAAGATTCTGCTCTGAAACAGATTAAATTGGTTGTCTTTGCCCTCCTAGCCTTCTCTCCTTTTGTGTGTTTCTCTTCCTCATTTTGCCTTTGACTTTCATGGAAAATATTCAGCCTTCTCATAATGTCCCTAGAGTGCTCAAGGTCCCATATTTCCCTGTCCTTCCAAATTCTGTCCTCTCCCGGCAGTATTTCTTGCTTCTCAAGTGGTTCTTTGGGGGGGAGGGGGGGGTAGAAGAAGACACTTAATATGGAGACAAAGGACCTGGATTTAAATTCTGGCTCTGTAATTAGAATCAACATAATAATAATATTTATAATAATAATAATAAATATCTAGGTGTATATAGGACTTTAAGGTTTGCAAAATACTTTGCAAATATTATCTTGCTTTATCCTCACAATAACCCTAAGAGGTAGGTGCTACTGTTACCCTCATTTTACATATGATAAACCTGAGGCAGACAGGTCAAATGACTTGCTCAGGTCCCCACAATTAATACGCATAAGAAGCAAAATTTGAGCTCAGGTCTTTCCGACTGTCAGCCTCTTGCTGTATTCATTGTACCACCTATGTGACTTTGGGCAGTTCTCTTCATCTCTGGACTCAGTTTCCTACCCTGAAAGATGACAGGGTTATAGTGACTAATCTCCAAGCCCTTTTTCAGCTTTAAATGATGTGATTCTATAATACTGTGATTCCTATAATCACACAAGCACTGAATTAAGACTTTAGGACCTTTATTTAAATCTTGATGTAAATCCTATTTGTGTAATCTTGGGCAAAACACCTAATTACCCTTTGCCGGTTTTCTAATCTGTAAAAAGGGGATAATATCTGCTGTGTTTTATAAGGTTGTTGTGGGAATCAGATTATACAGTGTCCCAAAAATCTTAGTGCAGTTTTAAGCTTTAGTAGCTTAAAAGCGAAATCACTTTGTCTTTCATTTGTAAATGTAGAAATTAAATCATTTTGTCCTGTAAAGTACTACACAAATTATTATTACTATTTGTTTCCTATTTCATTCCCTCAGCATCTTCATATACACCTTCTTGGGTAAGAGCTAGTTATCCAATAAATTAATCATAACTAAGAGGTTAATGATTGATAATGAATTTATCCCTCTCAGGGACATTGGAATTTTAACTGAGGGCTTCTAAATACACAGTACTGCAGTTCAAATGAATAGCTCTCTAGTGCTTACTTTTTTAGGAACAATGACAGGTTGATGGGGAGGGTTTTTTAGATAGAGGGCATATCCACACCCTCAGATGCCTACCACATAAGTGGCTAACTCTTCCTCCACACACAGATCTTTCTGTCTCCAGCATGCACTAGTATGAAATTTGCCAGACCGTGTTTTCATCTGGAAGACACTACCCCCCTTACATTCTTCACACTCACAATGGAATGAAAAATAGAATAAACATTCTCAGCCACTGACCTTATATTTATGGTCCTCTTTCTTTTTTTTTTGGTGAGGCAATGGGGTTAAGTGACTTGCCCAGGGTCACACAGCCAGTAAGTTTCAAGTATCTGAGGTCAGATTTGAACTCAGGTCCCACCTATCTACTGCACCACCTTGCTGCCCCTATGGTCCTCTTTCAAAAGAAGAAATACTCCTCCCCCCACTTCTAACCCCCAACTAGTTCCTTACTTTATCTTTCTGTAAGAAATATTAGATTGGCAAATGCTTTGATGATTCCATGAATCCACAATCTCATGAATATGGGTACTCCTTCCATCAGTGTAGATTATAACCCATTCATGCTTTCTCATTCTGTGTAATTCTTGTCCTTCTATATATTCTCCATGAGAAGGTCACTCAATGCATTGTGAGCTTTCCTCTCAGCTTCTGTGCATTACAAACCTACCAATTTATCACATGGATTTCTATCTGTTCTCTCTTCCACTATATGACTGACCTACCTCCTTTTCTGGACCTACACTGCTTTAATTACCAACAGTTACAGTAATATGTTAATGTACTTTTTACAACCACCATACTATGCTTTCAACCTTTCCAACCTTTCCAACCTTTCAACCTTTACCATCCTTTACAACCACCACCTATCCATTCCACCTGCCCACTAGGGGTGGCTTTTTAACATCCATTGATTATCATTTATTCAGCAAACATTTATTGATTGCTATGCCAGGTATTGCAGCATGATAGCAATAACAAATATATTTTGAATCCCTGCAAGTCTGCATTGAACTCTTCAACATTAAGTGACTATAATGTGCAACGTCTTATTCTAGGAACTCAGGACATTAAAAAAAAAAAGAAAGAAAAGAGGACATAATTCTTTCCCTCAAGGAGTTTATATTCTACTGAGGGATAAATATATATACATAAATAAGTAAGTAAAAAATAATACAGAGTAATAACTATTTGGGATATCAGGAAAGACTTTCTATAGAATGTTGCCCTTGTGTATGAAAAGGATTCTACTGGGCTGAGGTTAAGAGGGATGGCCAGTCCAGATATACAGGACCATGTTACAAAGGATTGGTATTGAGAGGAGAAATGTTGTGTAAAACAAATAGTTACGAGACCAGTTTGACTAGAATCAAATATGTGAAGAGAAGTAATAGAAATTAAGATTAGAAAGATAGGTGGGAGGCAGATTTTAGAGGTCATTAAATGCCAACCTGAGGATTTTTGTGTTTTATCATAGAAGCAATAGGGAGGCATTAAAGTTTTTTGAGTGGTGGGGTGGTGGTGATGATGCAATCAGATACATATTTTGAGAAAACAATTTATAAGCTGTGTGGGAGATAGGATGGAGAAATAGGAGGCAGAGGAGCCAATAACAGGCTGTTGCAATAGTTCATGCAAGTCTATGATAAGGTGATTGAATAGGGTAGAGGCTATCTGAGTGAGGAGAAGGGGATAGATATGAGAAATATTATGCAAGTAGAATTAGATAATACTTCTTACCCCTTGTGCTAATGCCTTCCTTTTTCATATTACCTTCATCCACTCTGCAAATATATTGTATTTACTTATTTACATGATGTTTTCCCCTATCACGTATGCTTCTCGACAGCAACAGCTGTTTTTTGCCTTTGTTTATGTTCCTGGTGCTCAGCACAGCATCTGACATGTGTTAATCACTTCAATGCTTGTCAATTGACAGGAAGAATCGACAAGACTTGGCAATTGATTAGATGTGGGTATTGAAGGAGATGGAAGCGTCAAAGATTTCTCCAAGGTCACAAACTTTGCTTACTGAAAAAATGATGCCTGCAGAAGTTTGGAAGAGGGTTGGATTTGGGGGAAACTAGAATAATTTCCATTTGGGACATGTCTAGTGTGAGATGCTTATGGGACATGTAGGTCAAAGTTATCAAGCAGGAAGTTGGTATCTGCATTAGATACTTCACTATCCAATTGTGTCATCATTAAACTATATCAAAGCAGATGCTTGGCAATTATTAAAGTACCATCATCTCTTCATATCACTTTTTGTACAAAAGACATCATTGATAATATATTTCTGTTTTTGGTTTTGGTTTTTTGGTTTTTTTTTTTGGTTAGGCAATGGGGTTAAGTGACTTGCCCAGGGTCACACAGCTAGTAAATGTCAAGTGGTTGGTCTGAGACCCCATTTGAACTCAGGTCCTCCTGAATCCAGGGCTGGTGCTCTATCCACTGTGCCACCTAGCTGCCCCGATAATATACTTCTACCTTAGAACCAATATGCATTTTCTATTGCCCTTTGAGTCACCAACAATTTTGATTATTTTTAGATCGTGTTGTTTTGTGATTGCAGCCAAATAGCACCAGGTAATGACTGGAATAAAAAAGATGGTGTGTGTGTGTGTGTGTGTGTGTGTGAGTGAGAGAGAGAGAGAGAGAGAGAGAGAGAGAGAATATGAGTATTTTGGGATCTTGGAAAGCATAGTTGTATCTTATATTCTCAAATATGATAAAGTCTGTTCTCCTTCCGTTCAATTCTGGGCTCAGCTTTTTGTCCAGCTACAACATACTTCAGAATACATAAACCTATGGACTCACTTTAAGGACTGCTTATCCAACTCTATGCCTTAATCAGGACAATATACATTTTACATCCACTTCGTTACGGGGGAGGGTGATGGTTTGTTTGTTTCAAAAAGTTTTTTTGTGGGGGCAGCTAGGTGGTGCAGTAGATAGAGCACTGGCCCTGGAGTCAGGAGGACCTGAGTTCAAATGTGCCCTCAGACACAACACTTACTAGCTGTGTGACCCCAGGCAAGCCACTTAATCTCAACTGCCTTGCCAAAAAAAAAAAAGTTTTTCTGTGTAGGTGATTAGGCAAATCTCTGACAAATGGTATATGTCTTATTAAAAGGAGAGCCCTGTAGTGTTCTAGGACTTGATGCAATCAGCACAAAGCCATACTTGGAGGATCTCAGCCTTAAGGAATCTATCCATCTTTGTCTCTTCAGTTTGTCAGAAGAGAGGAATGAGCTTACATTGGTTCTCATTCTCTCTCTGTCTGTTTCTCTGTCTTTCTTTCTCTGTCTCTGTTTCTTTCTCTCTGTCTCTGTTTCTCTCTGATCTTCTATCTGTCTCTCCCCTATGTAGACACCTTTTTTGAGAAGGCATTTAAGATTGCATTTGATTCTATCAAATGAAAATTTTTGTGTAACAATGGACAGTGTTGGATACTGTATTTTCTCTATCTCCTAGTCAATTGTAATTGACCAAAAGAATGTTGTCTCCTGCTGAAAACTGTCTATGAAAAACTGGTTGTTCTTACTTCATGCTTTCATTAAGGAGATTGTAAATGAATTTATAGACCTTTGCCATTTGTGATGAGTGTATCTGAGATAAATTGAAAATCTATTCTTGAGTATTTTACCTCACCAAATAATTAGGTATTGGTTGACTGGAGTAGTTTATGGACTTTCATACATTAATTTTTTCAATTAATCAGCATTTATTTTCTCTCTCTCTCTGACCTTCCCCCTGACCATGGGAAAAAGAAAAAAGAAAAACAAAACCTTTGTAACAAATATATATAGTCAAGCAAAATTAATCCCATCATTGGCCATATCCAAAAATCTATGTACCGATATACATATTTAATCCATCACCAGCCTTTCCATTGTGGTGATTATTTTACATAGGTTAAATTTCTCTAAGAAGTGTTTATAGTCAGATAATGTCTTTACTTTTATCCTTTTCCAATATTTCGGTGTCAGATTATTTAAATAGGCCAGTTGCAGCTGCTGAAATCAGTATCTTCTTATCACATTTATCTTCTAATTTGTTATCTTCTAAGCAGTCTAGCTGTAAAGTAACAATTGATTCTGAAATGCCGTTACTTTCTTGTCCTCTGGGGTATAGTTCGTTGTTGTTTTGTAACTTGATCTGGTGCTTGCCTCTCAACTATCTACTTTAAGAATTATTTATAAGGTATTGGTGTCTAGGGATTCTGAGTTGTCTATAAGCCTCTGGTAGCTTTCATTTCATAATGCTCAAACCATATTTTCTACTATAATTTTCTCTCTTTCCCTGTACCTGCTTTGACACTAAAGTCGCCAAGCATCAAAGTATATGTTGACTTGGTTTGGAGAATTTTGTCAAGTTTTTACTATTTTTAAAAATTTCTTCATGCTCCCCAACAGACATCAGTACATAGCCTGCAATTTAGTTCATGTAGTCAATGGGACTTTTGTGACAAAAAAAAAGCATAAGATCCTAATTATAGGACATATACATATGAATGTGCATTTTGGTCCAGAACAATGATTTCATTGTCATGAGGAGCACATGGTGTGGAAACTCGCTTCCCAATACATATTGGAAACTCGGTTCAGAAACTCGGAATAAAGAACCTTTAATTCTCCAACTGTATTATCAAATTAGTGCCATAAAATCAACCAGTTAACTACATCTCATTCCCGTTTCCTCATCTATAAAATGGAAGCATTTTTATCCGGTCCCTACTTACCTCACAAGTTTAATGGGGTGAAAAGCTGAACTTGAACTGAATTGAAATTGGAATGAATCAAATTGAAAAACTGAAACTATAAGAATCTCATTTTCATTATTAAGTATAAGGGAAAGCAGTGTTCCCTTCCAACATGACCTTTTGAAGTTCCTTCTTGCCCTATAATTCTTGTCACAATATCTTCATCCCATGAAAATATTTCCCCACCAAAGAAAATTGACAATTCTTAGTGACAAAATAACAAAAGAAGAATCAGAAAATGTCTTGTTCTTTTGACAAATATTCAAATAATACCAAGTCTAGATTCACTGAACAAAATAGCAAAAAAGCAAGGGGGAAGGGGGACAGCTTAATATAAGACCTAGCCAAGCTAGATCATTCCAAAGGCATTTGTAGATAGAAGTAGAAGAAATACAACAAATAGATGTGAAATGGAACAGATCTTCTAATATTTCTCTATTTATATATTATCATCAGTGATAATGGTGGGATAACCACATTTGGACTCTACTGTCTTATGTATCTATCAGATACATAAGGAAGTGACAGTGAAAGTCAGAAAGAATAGTTCTATCTTACCAAATACAGGCAAAGGAAATTTATATCAAAAGTAATACAATTTTAAAGGCACTCGAAATGCCTCTATTTGTAGATGAGCAGTACTAATTGCAACAAGATCTCAAATATTATAAAACCTCAGTGAAATTCATTTTTTGAAAGAGATAAATGTAATAACTTACACTGGAAAAGCAAAGGAAATATTGCCTGTCATTGAATTGGTCTATTCATATAATTAATATCTCAAATTGTTGTTCTGAGGATCAAATGAGATAATATTTGTAAAAAGCACTTAGCACAGGGTCTGACACATAGTAGATATTATAGAAATGCTTATCCCCTTCCCTTCTCACCCCTTAATATATAATTCTATTAGAGTTAAAAACTGAGCTAATACATATGCACATATGTGTGTATAGATATAGAGATAAATGATAAATATAGAAAAAGAGATTTGATGGCTCCTTAGAGTTTGCAACTAGTCTATATACAGCTCCTTTACCCTATTTGATCATTACACACGCATAAATGGCAGAAGATATTTTTGTACCATTAGCTTCTCTCAATGAAATGGCCAAGAATGGAACATAAAAGTGGACAGGAAGAACTCCCCAATTCCCTTCCCTCTGCAACTCCCCTCCCATGCAAACTTAAAGGAGAGAAGAAATGGAATTTGTTTCCGGGGATCATGATAATGTGGAATGGATCAAGGAGATAAAAAATTCTGGCTTTGAAAAGACTAATTGAGGGGATCAGAACAAATAGTAGCTGAGGTAAGCCAAACTAGGACCTGCATGGAGATACATTGTCGGAAGCCATGCAGAGAGAAATGGATTGAATGCTAATCATGCTGATATACAACTGGAGAAAATAAAGGCAATCCCAAACACAGAATCAAAGTTGCACTAAAATCCTGAGGCCCCAGGACCCCACCCAAGAGCATATTGTGGCTACATAGAGAGACTGAACTCATGCTGGTGTCTTCCTTTATCATAGCATGCATCTTGAAGATCTTTTTCCAAGCTATTCTGGGAGAAGAACGGGTGAGAATGGAAAGGCATTACTCATTCAGAAAAAGTGTACTGATACTATTTTATTACTTCAATTTTCTTTTCTGTCTTGACTAAATATTTACCATGACAATGTTCTTCCTTTCCCAGATCTATTAACATGGTGGGCAACTGGGTGCCTGGAGTTAATTTCAGAGGTCAGTTGGGGAAGAGTAAGCAAACATGAGCGTAGTACCATTAAAAGTCACCATAGGTCAAACCTGTTAAAATGGTCAAATGAGTAGAATTCAGTAGGCTTAATATGTGGACAAGAGCTACAGATCAATAACAAGTTGGGCCTAGAGTTGAATAGGAGGAGATCAAGCTGTATCCCATTTAGGAAATTATAGAAAAGATTCTAAGCTGCTCTTTGCTACAAAATTCCATCTCTTCTAACAGTAACATTTTGCCTATGATGTTATATAGCTGAGAATCAGGAAATGATCTTAGACAAATGAACTAAGGGGCAGTGGAAAATCATGGTAAATCTAAGTAGGCTACCAATATAGGGATTTATTAGTTAATGAATAGAATTACTAATAGAATGAATTAGCAATGAATAGTGATTTATTTGTAATGAAAAAAGGTGTGAAAGAAATCATCCAGGTCATGTGTTACTGAAAAAGGAGATAAGTCAAGCATGTAATGAGAATTATAGATAAAACATAGAGAATCCCAATGCTGCATTCATGTCCTTAAGATAGTAAAAGAATCAGATGAAATACTACAGTGACTGAGATGGATCCTCAATGAAGGACTGATGGAAGGATATGGATGATAATGACAGAAAATGGGATAGCATGGAAAGGCTGCAATCTGCATTGGTTCAGGAAGTATTCACACCTACCTCCAGTAGAATGTAAGCACTTTAAGAATAGAGAAAATATTTGTTATTTTGTATTTTTAACACATAGCCTATACTGATCACCTACCATGCTGAATAAATGTTTTTTTGAATCAAAGGAAATTCAGCCAATCAATCAACAATCATTTCCCAAGGATTGTGATAAGCACTGGGGATACAAAGAAAAGTGAAAGGAGTTTATGTTTTTATAGGGAAGACAACATGTAAATAATTAGATACATACAGGACATATAAAGAATAAATTATGAGGGACCTCAGAGGAAAAGGCTCTAGCAAGTAGGAGGACTGGGAAAGGCCTCCTACAGGTAGCATTTAAGTTGAGTCTTGATGGAAGCCAAGGAGGCAAAGGAGAAAATATAAAGAATTCCAGGCATGGGAGAGAGCTAGGGGAAAAGGCACAGAAATGGGTAATGGAATGTCATGTGGGAGGTTAAGCTAGCAGATGAGGTAAATGGATCCCAAATTATAAGCAGGAGAGATAAGTATAAGAAGACTGGAAAAATAGGAAGGGATCACATGTGAATTATGAGTTTTAATTGTCAAATAAGCAATTTTATGTTTTATCTGAGAGGTAAGAGGGAGCCATTGGATTTTACTGAGTAGGATGGATAACATGATCAAACCTAAGATTTGGAAAACTTACTTTGGCATCTATGTGGAGGATGGATTGGAGTGGGGAGAAACCTGAGACAAGGAAACCCATTAGAAGGCTAACTGTGGTATTATAAAAATGATGGGTGCCTTAACTAGGGTAGTGGTTGCATGAATGGAGGGAAAGGGATATATACAAGAGATATTGTGAAGGTAGAAACAAGAAGATTTGCCAAATCATTAGATATGTGAGGTGGATGAAAATAAGGAGTTGAGGATGAAATTGAAATTACGAAGCTAGGTGACTGAGAGGATGATAGTGCCCTTTAGGGTAATAGGGAAATTCAGAATAGGTTAGCATTTGGGAGGGAAAATTAATGAGTCCCATTTTAGACATGTTGAGTTTGAAGTGGTTATGGGGACAAGGTCACAGATCCATCTAAAAGTCAGTTTCTCTTTTCCGAGTTGATACCAAAATCACTGATTTAGTTATTTCAGTCTTTAGAAATTAATTAATTGGTTGATACAAAGAGGGTTAGATTAGGGCACTGGCTGGACTTAGAGAGTTTCTTACGAGTTCTTAGATTGCTTAGAGTTCTTTTACTCCAAAATTCTTTGATATCTTGATTCTAGGTACTCTAGTGAATAGGAGAGATTTCTAGTCAGAAAAGTCAAGAAGATGAGTTCCAGTCTCAGACTCCCTGACCACGTGACATTGAGCAATGAAATGAATTAGTCTTACTGAGACTATTTCTTCATCTCTAAAATGGAAGTAATAATGCCTTCCCTAACTGTTTCATAGGGTTTCTTGAATGTAAATGACATATTTGAAAGTTCTTTGATACTGTTAAGCACTATATGAATAATGTAAAGGCTGATTTAAATAATTTAGTTGCTAATAAAATATAAACAAGTTCACTCATTTTATTATTCAATTTTCAAACAAATATTTTCATGGGACAAGACATGATATTCATGATTATGTGAAATTATATATATAATATTTATTTATTAAAGACACTAAGACACCGAAAGGAAACACACAGCCATTATTTCTACAAGTCAATTTTGAGGGGAAAAAAGTCCAGTGTTAACTGTTTCCAAATGTTTAATAGGTCGTTGCAATAAATTGCTGTCTTCTGAAGCACTGATATAAAAATTTTACTGTTATATACATACCAGTACTGTAGCCCAAAGTTAGTGTTTTACAGTTCAGAGGCAGCTATTATAAAAAAACTATTACTAACTACAAATACTTTCTAGAATATGTACTTATCATACAGCTAACTTATTCCTTCCAAACATTACATCTACTTTGATGATCATAGTAATTAATAAACAGAAATAATCTTTGCTTTTGGAACGAAGATAATCTCTAATTTTATTTATTCACAGTTTTGTCAAAAACAAATACTAACAGTCCATTGCCTACACTTATTTCATTAGAGACATAATGTTTTAGGGAAACTATGATCTCATGATTCATATGGAAATAATATAAGTATATACAGTAGAATAGTATCCTTTCTCCTATATGAGAAATTAAATTCTCAGCACTATGAACTGGATGGCAATATGGTACAATGATTTGCAGTTAGGAAAACCTGATTTCAAATACAATCTGTGACACTGGTTGTATGAACCTGGAACAGTCAATTAAGTTCTGTTTGCTTCAGATGACTTCCTTGGACTTATCTATTCAGTCATAGAAATGTTGGAGTTTTTCACAATGATGAAATCAGAATTCCTCCATATGATTTCTCAGAAATATGATAATTTGATGTTTTCATAAAATAAGAATTCATAATTCTTAAATTCATGAAATAAGAATTACTTTTAGATAATGCAAGGCATTAGAAATGATGAGCGCCAAATAAGAAAACAAAAAAAAAATTGAATCTATTTTAACAGAAATTAAATGACTCATTTCTGATATGGGAGCTATTGAATCTGCTCTCTTTGTCCAGTTTTTAAGAGTAAAGATCAAAATTAACAAAAAATTGGAAGAATAAAAACGAGAAAAGATGTGGTGAAGATTGGAAACAATTCCAGCCTGACAAACAAATTATGAATGCCTCCATAACAGAAATTGGATGAAGGAATGGACATTGATGCTAATTAAAGCAACTTCCTCAAGAAAATTAACTAATATAAATCAATTGCCACTGAGTAGTCAACATGCATTTATTAAACAGCTACTATGAGCTTCAGTCAGTAAACAGTTGAAATCCTTGCCAAGCACAGAAATATGGCAACCCAGAAAAACCTATGTATATAAATTTGCTTACGAAAATTTTCCAGGGTGGGACATTGAAAGATTAGGGGCAAAATCTTCTCATAAAATAGCAACAGGCAGTGAAGGAAAAAAACAAATTTAAAGGAAACTTGATGAAAGAGTCTATCTGACTCAGGGTCATCATAAAGACATTTGAAGTTGAAACTGGAAGGAGGATAACAAATGGAAATAAATGTCTATTGTAAGAAGCAGCATTTACAGTGGAAAGAATGATGGATTTCAAGTCAGAGAAACTGGGTTCAAATCCCTCCTTTATTACCAACTAACTACTTGACCATAAGCAAGTCGCTTAATCCGCACCGAGGGTACCTGGATATGTAAAATGGGGAAAGAGGAGGATTGGACTAAGTGAGCCTATAATCTTCTTTCTAGTTCCAAGCACATGGTCTTGTGATACTTAAAACAAATTCTTTTCACAACCAAGTGAAGTAGAACCATCGCAGTTGGAATCTCATATCTTTGTACCAGGAGGAAAAGGAAATGACATTGAAGAAAGACAAGCTGGGGAAAACACTTGGATGAGATCAAGTATACAGTGAGGAGGGCTACATTTAAATGACTTGAGAGAAGATATCTGAAAGAAGGGAAGATATGAATGGCACAAAAAAAACCAACCCCAAACCTTAGATATAATTACCCTCAAAAAATGACAAAAGAATATCAATAACTGTCTACCCATCTGCCTGTTTTTCCATTTTTGCAAAATTTTCATTACACTAATCCAAACATACAATGAGGTCATCCTTGATAAAAAATATAGGAAAGGAACTAGTAGCCTTTGGCAAAGATATTCTACAGTAGAATATTTTTATAATCACACAATTGACTAAAAGGTATAGAAAATGCATGATATCATAGTACTTATTGCTTATTGACTATTACAAAATATTTGATTTGGTAGAGCAAAGATGTTCTTCCAACTGGGTATCTCCCATACACATGGCCAAATCATTCTTCACTGAAAAATATAATAACATGACTTTTTTCAATGTCTCTTTCATTGTTTATATCAAGCTATATATGAAAACAAAGGATTTGAAGAATAGGAGTTTGCAGATTTTGGTTTGAAACAAGTCAAAGCTACAAGAGAATAAAAGCTGTGTTATATAATATTTTTAAAAGGGTAGGATAAGAGGGAAAATGGCACCCTTTATTAATGGCTTTAATTTTATTCCGCTGTTTCTGGATTGGTGAAAATCACTCCAGAATTCTCTCCTCTTTGTAATACTTATTTCATTAAGAGAGAAGGAGAAGAAAGGTTGGTAGACAGGGTTAGGTCTATTTAGGATTTAAATATAGGGAGGTGAAACACTTATTGCCTGAACTATTCCAGTAGCTTCTTCATTGATCTCCCTGGCTAAAGTCTCCCCCTATTCCATTCCTTCTACCACCCACCTGCCAAGATGGTTTTTCTAAAGTATAGATATGACATTTTACCCCACTGTTAAAAATAACAACAGCCCACCAGTGGTTCCTTATTACCCCAAAATCCAATATAAAATCTTGTTATTTAAGGCCCTTTACAATCTAATCTTTCTACTTTTCTAGTCTTCTGACACTTGACTTGCCCTTCATTCATATTGGATTATTTGCTTTTTCTTGCACAAAATGCTCCATCTCCAGGCCTTTCTTTGTACTGGATGTTTCTCATACCTGGAATCCTTTGCCTCCTAACCTTCAACTTTTAAAATCCCTGTCTTCCTTTAAGATTCAGTTTAAGCCTATCCCTCCTTTTCCAGGAAGCCTTTCCTAATCCTCCCCACTCCTATTCCAGATGTAGCACTATCCTCTCTATCTTCTCTAAGTTCATCTTCCACCAACTCTGTGTTTATCTTGTATGTTCTAATTTATATATGTTTTCTTCCCCATTAGGATGTGAGCCCCTTGAGGGAAAAGACTGCTTTTACTTTTTCTTGGTTCTTCCAGAATTTAGCACAGGACCTGGCATTTGACTTAATAAATATTTGCTGATTGATTGATTGAAACCTCCTTTCCAGGGCTGTACTACAGCCAGCTCAAATGACTCAGAAATCAACAGATTTAATAATAGGACTCGATTTATTGTTTTGTTGATTATCTCAAGAAAGTGATGGAGACAAGGTTAATGTAGATTTCTTAAGTGGAGAGCTGATTATTAAACATTACTTTTTTATGGAGAGCTGGTTATTAAATGTTTACCAGCATACCACTGTTCCTTTCCCAGGGATCCTCCTGATTTAGAGCTGCACTTGGAGTTGAGGTTCATTGCAGCAGGAAAAGAACTTGTGATTTTAGCACATCATGTACAGGCATAGTTAGGAGATGTTGCAGGTTCCATTCCAGACCACTGTAATAAAGTGAGTCACGAATTTTTTGGTTTCCTCAGTGCATACAAAAGTTATATTTATACTATACTATAGTCTATTAAGTGTGCAATAGTATTATGTCTAAAAAATGTACATACCTTAATTAAAAATATTTTATTGCTAAAAAATGCTAACCATCACCTGAGCCTCCAGCGAATCCTAATCTTTTTGCTGATGGAGAGTCTTGATACAATGTTGATGACTGCTTACTGATCAGGGTGGTAGCTGCTGAACCTTGGGGTGGTGGTGGCAATTTCTTAAAATGAGACAATGAATTTTGCCACATCAATGGACTCTTTTTTTTTTTTAACAAAAGATGTCTTTGTAGCATGTAATACTGTTTGATAGCATTTTACCCTCAGAACTTTTTTCAAAATTAGAGTCAGTCCTCTCAAACCCTGCTGCTGCTTTATCAAGTTTATATAATTGTTTTCAATATTGTTGTGTTTCAGGGAATAGGGAGGCCCAAGGAAAAGGAGTGAGATGGGGAAGAGCCAGTTAGTGGGACAGTCAGAATACACTCAACATTTACTAATTAATTTGCCATCTTATATGGGCATGGTTCCTGGCACTTCAAAACATTTACAATAGTAACATCAAAGATCATTGATCACAAATCACCATAACAGATATAATAATAATGAAAAAATTTGAAATATTGAAAGAATCACCAAAATGTGATAGATGTGAAAGGGGCACATGTAGTTGGAAAAAATGGAGCCAATAGACATGTTCCACTCAGAATTGCCATCAAACTTAAATTTGTTTAAAAAAAATGAAAGAAAAGAAAAGAAAAGGAAGGAAAAAGAAAAAAGAAATATCTGTGAAAGACAGTAAAGTGAAGCACAATAAAATGGGGTACGCTTGTATTTCAAAAAGCATTAATTTTGGACTCAAGTTCAAATGTTAATTTTAACACTTCCTGGCTCGGTAGAGTTCCCCACAAGGGAAAAGTCTTCTCCAGGCTGTGCTTGAGAATTTCCCTATCATGCTCCAGAAACATCTTCATCCTGAAAGCTCACTTCAGCCCTAGAAATCACACTTTGGAAGTACCTTATGCCTCTGTAACCACTCCCTTTTATTGGAATCCTTCCTAGAACCTTCATTTAAGAAGGAATCCTAGGGCAACCATATCTTCATTCTTCTCCAGGCTGCACTCTAGACTATTTCTACCAAGTCCCCATGCTGGATATCTTCAGTTCCACCCATTCTAACCCCATTAGAATGAAAACTTCTTTAAGAAGGGTTCTGTCTTTCTCCTTGTATTTGTATTCTGAGTGGTTAGCACAATACCTGGAACTTAGGAAGTGCTTAATAAATGCTTACTAATGCACTGACTAGCTGCATGACCCTAAACAAACCATATTGCTTATGACTCAGTTTCCTCATCTGTAAATTTGAAATTGAAATAACAGTTAAACTATATACCTCATAGAACTGTGAGGAAAGTGCTCAATGAATCCTGCATGTCTATATAAACATAAGCAACTGTGATTATTGTTATTATTATAATGTAGGGTTATTAGACAAGAGGCAATTGTACTGTAATAGCAAAGCACTGGCCTGCAATTCAAAAAACTTGGATTCTAGTCACATTTGAGCCAGTGTAACCCTAGACAACTTGCTTAAATTTTTCTCAACTTTAAAATAAAAAGCACTTGGGTTAAATATTGTCTAAAGTTTCTTCCAACCCATCAATCTACAAAATTACCATCTTTGTTTGGCTTACTTTGTTTCACATCATTATGGGCATCTTATACATGAACATGTGTATGTTATTTGATGATGATGCATCTTTGCACTCATATTACAGGAAAGCTGTTTCCATTTAAAATGTTCTTACAAAAGAGAAAAAATGTTAAAATTACAAAGGAAAAAAACAGCTTCTTTAATGTCATGTGCCCAATAAAAACAAATTTCCATTTATGTAGTTCATTCACAATCCAGAAAACACATTTTTGTTTAAAATCCACAGCATCTCTTAGTCTTACATATTATTTAGAAGAAAAATAAGGAGCTTTCCCCTACTCTTTCCTCTCCACAAAGAGAAAAATAGATATTCTAATGAAAATCTATCTACCAAGAATATAGGCACCATTAAGAAACTTTGATAAATAGATTTAGCTTCTTTGGGAGGAAGTTTCAAATGACTTGATAGAGTTTCCACTGTTTACTCAGAAAGGAGGGTGGTTCTGAGAAGGTAATACCAAAGAAAAATGCTATGGAGGAAATAAATCAAATTAAATGCTACTACTATCTTTTGGATTTATCTAGCACTATATGCTAGTTCATATGAAGTGCCCTTTCTGAATACTGATTTGCTAAGGTCAGATACATATTGCATTGATACAAAAGAGTTAATTTCCTGCTTCATTTTTCCCCCTGAAGTTTTTACACAAATTGACTCAACTATTGCTAGCTAGATTTTCCACTAGGGAAGAACTGGGCTTCAGACTGAAATGTTTGGAATGTTATTTATTTCCTATTGCTTGTTAAAGAAATACTGAAGTAGCAAGAGGAATTCTCAATTATGATATTGTAATTTAGTACTTTTGGTGGTATTTTGAGACATGACAAGATCATCTTAAATTTAATGAGGAAGAATTTTCTAATAATCACCTTATGCTTCATTTATACAGTGCCATTTTTCCCCCAAAAGGTACCATATGGTATTTAAATCTTTTTGTGATATACCCTAGAGAGCAATAAGTTACTTAATTCCTTACATTTGTTCAGTGGTATTTATAAAAGCATTTTCCGTCTACATAATCTAATTTGATCTTACAACATTCTTGTGAAATAGGTAGGATAGGACTTATCAGAGATATAATTAACAGTTTTGATGCCTGGGACAAGAGTCACAAAAGGCTCCCAAGTTAAACAGCACAACATGTTCCCTCAATTCAACTTTTTAAGCAAATTCCTGTGAAGGCATTTCAAAGACACTTCTAGAATTCTTGCCTGGGAGCCGCAATCTGGATAGGACCGAGCTGAGAAGCTTATCTGGGGCATAGCTCACCTAAACATTTAAAAGAAACCGTGCTATCTGAAAGCTTCTTTTATTATTTAGGTACTAAGCTTAGTTGTTTCTATCCAGTTGAAAAAGAATAGAAATGCTGTCAGCACCATCTAATAAATTTTGGCACCCTGGAAGCAAAACCCTGATTGTCCACCCTAGTAACAGTTCTGTTCATTATCTCCATTTTACAGATGAGGAAACTGAGATGCAAAGGAGTCATATCCAAAGTGGTAGAGCTAACACTTTCCTCCTACCCACTAAGCACAAGTGGACTTGATGCCTTTTAAAATAAGACAACAAGGTCCTAAAAGGTATGACTGCAAAACCTCCACAGGTCTCTTAGAAAGCAGCAAATTATGGTAAGAAGTGCACTGGCCTAAGATCTATGACACCTTCTTTCTAGTTATGGCTTTGCATCTAACTAGCTATGTGACCTGTTAGAAACACTTGGTCACTCTGACTCATTCCATTTTCTCATTGGTAAAATAAAAGAGGCAGCCTGGTCAGAGATTCTTAAACCTTTTTTTGTGTCATGGACTCCTTTGGCAATCTAATGAAGCTCATGGACCCCTTCTCAGGATAATATTTTTAAATTCATAAAATAAAATACATTAGACTACAAGGGAGAAAACAAAGAGTAGTGCAAATAAAGATGTACTTTTTTTCCTATCAAAGTTCAATGACTTCTTGAAATCTATCCTTTCATACCCTTTGGGTCTGTGTGGACCCTAGATCAAGAATCCCTAATCTTGATGATTTCCAAAGTCACTGGCAGCTCTGAAATTCTACCCGTTTTCCCTGAAACATTAGAGACTATATTATAAAATTTCCCTCTCTTCCAATAAGATTCCCTCAGGTGCCAGAGGTACTTTTTCCTGTGCTGTATCAAAAAGCCCCATAATTCAGTATGATGAAATATAGTCAATTCTCCATTTTACTCATATAGATTATTCATTGTTACCTAGCTGCCTTTCCTTGGCATTGTTGGTTGAGGTTTAACTAACAGGTTCCCAGCCTACTCTCCTGCTGTCTAGCCTGCGTATGTTTAGGAAATGCAAGGTTAT
This sequence comes from Vombatus ursinus, assembly GCF_900497805.2. Taxonomy (NCBI): domain Eukaryota; kingdom Metazoa; phylum Chordata; class Mammalia; order Diprotodontia; family Vombatidae; genus Vombatus; species Vombatus ursinus. The sequence continues at coordinate 3,455,867 of NW_020950566.1, read as the reverse complement.
TTTAATATTAGCCTGAACAAAACATAATTATTAAATACCCAAAGATAGTAAGGGATAGAATGGTAAGTTCCTAAATTAAATCCAATGTAAGTATTTCTATAAAATCAGATCTAACACACACCTTATTATATTTTAAGTCAAAGAAAACATTTAACAAATGCAGGTTCTAGATGTACTTCTAACCTTGGGGAGAGTGTGCTTCATTGTCACAATGATAGTGTCAGTGTTTCATCATGAGGACAATCTTCTTCTCCCTGGACATCCTTACTGGGGTTCCATTAAAATCATATGAAAAGCATTAACTCTCTGAACCTATCTGGTAATATTCTAGAGTACTAGGAGAACATATGAATGGGATTGATGCAAGATTAATTGATGGACAAATGTACAGGAAAGTAATCATGTACACAGAGGCAAATGGACAAAAAATACAAAGACAGGCTTTTGATAATTTTTTAAAAATTGTAAATAGTTTAAACTTATTTTACATTGATTTATTTTTTAAGTGAAAATAATGTTATTTTTAAAAGAAAGAAGAAGATGGCTTCTACAAGCTGTAGAATGATGAACCAAAGTTTTCACATTTTTTAAATGAGGGGACAGACTAGATGGCATTATTTATTGTATTGTATTTATAGTCTCATTTTTGTCTGAGTTTCTAGAGTCATAGAGCAAAGGAATACTGTACACACACACACACACCTCTTGATTTCAAAAAGGTACCATAGTCTTTTACAATATCCTTGTGGGTAAGATGGAGATATGTGGACTGGATAGGCGTACAATTAGGTGGAATTAGAACTAGTTTAATGCCCAAATCTAAAGTGTTACCATTAATGAATTCATGTTCACGGAGAAGCAGATATCCAATTGAGTGTCCCGAGACTCTGCCCTCAGTTAAGCTATGTTCAGTATTTGGATAAAGGCATAGATAACATGCTTATAAATTTTGTAGATAAAATAAAATTGGTAAATATAATGAATGACAGAATCAGTATCCAAAATATTAAGACTACTTCCTTTGTAGTAGAGGACCTGGGTTATAGTGCAAGCCCTGATGTGCCTGATCTATGTCACCTTGTCACTTAACCTCTCTATACTTCAGTTACCTCATCTGTAAAATAAAGGGGGTTAGACTAGATGGCCTCTAATGGCTTTTCTAGCTCTAAATTGATGAACCTATGATTATCAACCCAAAAAAGCATTTATTAAGTACCTACTGTATAGCAGCCACTGTGCTAAGTGCTAGGGATACAAAGAAAGTGTCTGGCCACAAGGAGATCACAAAAAAAAAGTGAGAAAGACAAAATGCAAACAACTGTATACAAACAAGGTATATACAGGATAAATTGAAGGTAATTTGAGAAGAAAGACATTAGCAATTAAGGAAGACCTACAAAGGCTTCTTGAAAAGGATGGGATTTTATGATCATGGTGTTCCCACCATGATCCAAGTTTAATAAACAGGGATAAATGTTAGAACCTAGGTTCAAAAAATCACCTGTGCAAATGCAATATGGGCGGGGAGGGAGGTAAAAAAAAGAAAGCAGCTCATGTAAAACCGTCCTGGGAGGTTTGGTAGACTGCAAGTTCAACGTGACGCAAAGGGTGACATGGCAGCCAAACAGATGACATTGGATAACATCTGAAATGTTGTGCTCAGTTTTGGCCACCAGGGTTTAGGAAATCTGTTGAAAAACTATAGCTCAAGCTCCTTTCTATTTCTGATAATCTGTCATTCTGTGTCCAGAGTGGGGTTAATGGGATGTTGAAGAGAAAACTATGCCAAATAAGGATCAGTTAAAGAAAGTAGAAACGCTGAGCCTGGGGAAAAGAGCACACTTTGATGGGGTAGCAGTTGCGGGGTGGGGAGGAATATTAAGGAGGTGCTTGTCCATCTTCATATATTATATATTAGAAGGTTATCATAGGAAAGAGAGATTAAATATGTTCTGGTTGGCCTTGAGAGGGTTAAACTAAAGCCAATGAATGGAAGCTACAGGGGGGCAGATTTCAGTTTAATACAATGAAGAATTTCATAACAGTTAAAGTTGTCCCCAAATGGAATGGGCTGGTTCAGAAATGGTAGTTGTTGTCCTTCATACTCAAAGAGGACCAAAATGATATTACTATCTTGGGGTCAACGTAGAGTGTGTCCAACTGTGGCTGACTAATATGAGCTCAGAAGGCTCTACCATAGGTTGGGCACAAATAGTCTGTATGAATGTTTGGAATGAAGATGTCCCCAAATTTGTGCATCTCACATTTCCTTGAACTACTGCAATTCTTTGCTCATAGAGCATAGCACCTTCTTTGATGTGGGCATGCCATGCTGGGCAGTCCTGTGCCTGGGCAGTCCTCCCATATCTCACAATGGATTCCAAAGTCCTTCAGAGAGACCTTGAGAGGGTGAGAGTGTCATTGTATCACTTTTTCTGACTTTCATGTGAGCACTTGCCCTGTGTGAGTTCTCCCTAAAAGTCTTTTAAGCAAATGTACTTTTGGCATTCAGACAATATGACCAGCCTATTGGAGTTGTGCTCTCTGCAGTAGAGTTTGAATGCTTGGCAGTTGAGCTCAAGAAAGGACTTCACTGTCCAGTATCTTATTTTGCTGGGACATCATTAGAATCTCTAAGACAGTTTAAATGGAAGCGATTCAATTTCCTGGCATGGAGCTGGCAGACTGTTTAGGTTTCACAGGCATACAACAATGAGATCAGCACAATGGCTCTGTAGACCTTCAGCTTGGCAGGAAGCCTAATACCTCTTCTCTCCCATACTTTCCTTTGGAGCCTCCCAAATACTGAGATATCTCTGGCAATGCATGAGTCAACCTCATTATCTATGTGGACATTCCTGGAAAGTACATTGCCAAGCTAAGTACACTTATCCACAGCATTAAAAATTTCTCCATTTTCTGTAAACTGTGGTTCCACATATAGATGGTGTAGGGATGGCTGGTGTAGAACCTCTCTTTTCTTGGTGTTGTCAGACCAAAAATTAGCACAAGCAGCAGAGAATCGATCTGCATCTCAGCCTCAGAGTCTGCTTTGAGTGCACAGCCTGAGAAGAAAGGATTGGAGAGGTGATCTCTACCAAACTTTCAAACTCTCTGATTTTATAATTTACTGGAATTGCCACTGACAGAAGTGTTTGAGGGACATGATTTGACCTAAAGAATGGATGAATCCATTTAATGAAGAACAGTATTACAATGGGATTCTGCTCTATGGGAGGCACTGTCCATTCAGTGTCTTCTCTCCACTAATATTAGATGCAACTGTTTCTTACAATTAGACAATATGTTTTTTGGGGAAAAATCATTATAGTAGCTTGAGGGGGGAGTACTGCCTTGGTTTTTGCCCTCCTGAAGATGCCAGGTGCCTACTTTATTTCAAAGGCTTAGGGTTTAAACTTTGAATAAGCCCCTAGGTTGCACAAAAATTGGGTAAAAATATCACATTTAATCTTGGAAATTTCCAAATTCAGTAAGGCTTTTGTAAGAGAACATAAATCATAGTTTGAGACTTTATATTATCTTTCCCATGGTGAAGAGAGCTTCTCAGAGATTATAATTTTCATAAATAACTGAGGGGAGGAGAAAAACTGAACCAGGAAGTCTCCCTGAATCTTTTGAATGCTGCAATATAACATAACAGGAAGCAGTTCTTATCATTGCATCGTATTCTGTGACTTCAAGCCCTGAATGTTCTTACATAAAATGTTAGCTCCACTAAGGGGAAAAAAAAGAACAGTTGTTGAGAGGAAAAAGCGTTGTTTAAGGCATTGATCCTACAAGAGAAAATAAAACCATGAAGGAGGAATAATTGCAGACTCGATAATATCTCGAGGCATATAAAATTTACCATAATTGAATATGAGGTTCGACATTTCTTCAGTACTTCAGAAGATTTACGATTTCATCAGTGATCCTGTTCAGTCTATCAGTATGAAATATGTTAAAATGTCTGTGTTCTTGTGTCAGGCTGTCTACGGTATTTATGCAATGCTCACCTTCACCCTTCACCAACACAAATTACAACCCCTCTACACCTCAGTCAATAACTTTTTGTATTTGTATCACCAGAATCTAGCACAGTGCCTGGAAGAGTGAGTGCTTAAGAAATGATTTCTGGCTGATTGATCCAAGAGTTACTGTGGACAGAATAAAATCCATTACCTGTTGATCCACGTTCTATGAGCTACTCTGAGTCCTCATATAACTGCTAATCTGGTCCTCATATAACTATCATGATTTTGCCTGTAATCGAAGCCTTTTCAGTGTGGTAAGACTTGTTAGAGTTTTTCTGCTGGCCCAGTCTTTAAACTTAGGATGACCTTCATGCCTCAATGAGGAATTGGAGTAAGGCTTAAGAGGAAAGAGATGCATTAGAACATCATCAAAATTTCACTAACCTAAACAAGTTTATATTTCATTTTAAAACATACACAAAACTCAGCATATGCAATTTTTTACTTATAGGCATGTTTCATTATAAAAGTTTCACATAGTTCTCTAATCAACTTTCACAGAATTTTATACATATATATGCATATATCTATAGCTATGTAGTAACTGCTTAAATTATCTATGTACTGGTATGAATGACACACGTTAGTGCTTTCTGTAGTATTTGCTGAGGGTTCATTATGTGAGGGCCATAATACTGTGACTTTATCCACATGTTGTTTAAAAATCCATGCATTAAAATTTGTTTAAGGTGATCCTGAGTCCCTCAAGGTTTATACCAGCAGGGCAAACGTGCTGGTAAACTCTATTAATCTGGAAAAGATTTTCAATATGTATAGGTCCAGTAATTGACAGTTTCTATGAAGGATTCTTAACTTTTTTTGTATTATGGGTCCCTCGGGAAGACTGGTGAAGCCTGTGTGGACCCGTTCTCAGAATAATATTTTTAAATGCATAGAATAGAATATGCAGGATTACAAAGGAAATCAATTATATTAAACTGTGTGTGTGTATATACATATACATACATACACACAGACACACACACACATATTTATATATATATATATATATTATACACACACACACACACACACACACACACACACACACACCCATATGTTCCCAGCAGATTAAGAACCCCTGCTATGTCATCTGAGCCGAGTTTGGAGAGCTACATCATTAGGTTGGTTGCAGTGTGATAGACTTTCTGGGCATGACTATTCCCAAAGATCATCTAATGAGATATAGAGGGGTGGCCAAAAGCTATGGTCAAGAGAGTTACCCACACTCATGAAATTATAGATCACTGAATGCTTGTTTTTTAAACTAGATCTGTGATTTCATTGGAATGGGGAACTGCCAATAAGGAAACTCCCTCTACCACTTCAAGTAGGTGCCTAAGCTGCAATTTGTAGTTTTAGAAAGTTATGACTGGGACACTAAGAGATGAAATGATTTGCACGAGGTATTTGTCAGAGGTAGACTTGAACCCAGAACTTCCTGCTTCCTAACTGTAGGCCTTCTTTCAGGCCTCCAAAAGCCCAGGTTAGCCATATTCATTCTTTCATTCCTCTCTGGGCTCTGCTTCTGACTCTCTAGACCCAGGTGGGTAACCTGCAGCCTTGAGGCCACATGTATGGCCTTCTAGATCCTTGGGTGCAGCTTTTTGACTGAGTTCAAGTTTTACAAAACAAATCTTTTTATTAAGGAGATTTGTTCTGTGAAGTTTGGATTCAGTCAAAAGGCCACATCCAAGGACCTAGAAGGCCACATGTTGCCTCCAGGCCCCCTATAGACTTTGTCCACCATTGCCCCACACAGACACCGTCTTTCCCCACCCTTTTCAGTTTTTTTTTATTTGGTTTCTTCCTCTCATTAAACTGGAGTTCCTTTAGGGCTAAGTTGATTTGTTTATGTAGCCCAAACTACCATGTTTTTTCAGAATGGGTTAAATAGAGCTGAAAACTGTCTAACTGAAACAACCAAGATTAATCCATCCATAAGGTTAAGACTAGAGAAGAGGAAGAGGAAGAGAAGAAATGGAATTCAATCCACAAAGACCTGGTTGAAGCAGATGATGGCAACTTTGCAATGGAGGAAGAGTTGGAGAGAACAGACAGAGTTAGGGCAGCGATTTTAGGGGTAAAGTGCTGCATAGGCAATGCATTATGAGATACTGATTTCTCTTTATTTGCTTCAAGGTCTAAGATACAACTGTCAGGGCTCCAAAAAATAAAGGCCAATTTGGTGTTGTGATGCTGAACATTTAGCACCAAAAATGGATCTAATGAATAGTGCTATTATTTTAGGATAGTTTTTTTGACTTAATGCAAAAAAAAAAAAAAGTTCTAGGTTTCACCACGTTGCAGTTTTATCATCATCACTAACCAGTCCCGTGAACAGAGAGAGACAACATCAAATTCCCTTTTTAAATTTTATGTGAGATTAGAATGACCCATCATACACTGAGAAATTGTGAAGTCCTTCATTGTGAACAGTTATAAAGAGCTAAAGGCACTAAATGTTTCAAAAGAAATAAAAAACTTAAAGTGTTCCTGAAACTTATTTTATATAAAGTCATGAGTAGCAATCATTTATTCAAAATTATATGGCTAAGAACTTTTCTATATCATGTAGATCTATTTCTATTATATCAGACCTTTAAAGATCTATAAAATATGAATTTGTGTCTCAGTTCTTTTATTCATTGAATTTATGTGTCCAACATGATGTTGGAAAGAGGGAGAGACAATGTGACTGGCCACAAGCACCTACATTCCTAGAGGTAATCCTGGATTCTCTCTTTAATCAAATATACTTATAAATCTTGAGTGGAAAGTGACTTTAAAAATCTATCTAGGTCAAACGTTTCATTTTTCAAATGAGGAAACTGAGACCCAGGGAAGATAAATAACTAGTCCAAGGTTGCACAGATAATGTAAGAGGTAATATTGGAACCCAGGTCCTTTGACTCTAGAGTCAATGATCTTTCAGTCTTTTTCTAGGGAGAGCTGTAGATAAAAGCAGCAAAGGCAAATGCAGCTAATGTAACTCCTCACAGCAGTCTTTTAAAACTTTCTAATTTTTTCAATCTCCAGACTTTTTTTTTTTTTTTTGCTGAGGGAATTGGGGTTAAGTGACTTGCCCAGGGTCACACAGCTAGTAAGTGTCAAGTGTTTGGTCTGAGGTGGGATTTGAACTCAGGGCCTCCTGACTTCAAGGCCAGTGCTCTATCCGCTGTGCCACCTAGCTGCCCCCCAGTCTTTACTTTCAAGAAGCTTAAATTCAATTTGAGGGAAGGGCAACAACATGTACACAAATGATTAAATACAAAACACAAAATGAATTCAGTGTGATTTGGGGACAGGCCATTAACAACTGGAGAAATTGGGAAAGGCACATAGGAGTTGGACATGAGCTGAGAGCCATGAAGAGGGGTGGGATTTTAAGAGCAGAAGGTGAGAAAGAAGAGCATTTCTGACATGGGGGGCAGACTGCAACAACATGGAGACAGAAGGCGGTGTGCCACGCGTGTGTGGGGCTTAGCAAAGAGGCCAGTTTGACTGGAATAAAAAGTGTATGTATGTTTGTGGGGGCAATGGGTGGGAGGGGATTTTTTCCAAAATCATTTTGGGAAGTAGACTGGAGCCAGATTGTGGAAGACTTTAAATGCCAAAGAAAGGATTTTGCATTTTATTCTAGGAGCAGCAGGGAACCACTAAAACTTCTTGAGCTGGGGAATAACATAATCATATCAATGCTTTAGGGATGTTACTTTGGCAGCTTTGTGGAGGCTATATTAAAAATGAAATAGTCTGGATTCAGGGAGGCCAGTTATAAGGTTATTGCAATAATCCAAGTGAGAGGTAATAAGAGCCTGAATTCAGGTGGTTGTGGCGTAAGTAAAAAGGATGGATCTGTGAGATGTACAAATAGAATAGAAAAGATCTCACAACTGATTGTTTAGAATGAAGGAGGGTAAAGAGGTAAGAATAACTTCCAGGTTTTGAACCTGGGTGATTAGAAGAGTGATAATGGCTTCGACAAAAATAGGAAAGTTAAGAGGTTTGGAGAAAAAGAAATTGAGTTTTGTTTCATTTTTTTTTGTTTTTGTTTTTGTTTTTGAGAAATTGAATTTTACCTTTGTGTGGAACAGCCAGGTGGAGATGTCCAGGAGGCAGTTTGCAATATGTGATTGAATATGGAGATGTCACTGAAGGACGGTTGATATTAAAATGATGGGCCCTTAGAGAGTGGAACTCAGGAGAGAGATTAGGCTAGATTTGCATAGAGATGATAGCTGAACTCGTGGATATCTGAGATCACCAAAAGAGGGTGTGTAGAAAAGGAAGGGAAGAGGGCTAAGGACAGAGCTTTTGGGTATGTTCCTACCTGAGCATGGAAAGTGGATGATAACCCTGCAAAAGAGCCTAAGAGGGATCATTTAGGCAGAAAGAAAACCAAGAGAGAGAAGAGATGTGAAAACCTAGAAGGAGAAGATAGCTAGGAAAAGTGGGTGTTCAACAGTCTCACATGCTTTCGAGGTCAAGAAGAAGTATTCTAACTCCAAAGGTGATGTCTTTTCCGCTGTATCAGATATTTAATAAATGTTTGTTGAATTGATTGTTTGTTAAATTGAGAATCAATATTTTTGAAAGGCAGATAGGTTCCCAGACTAGTCCACCAAAGCCCCCTTAGCCAAGGTGAATTGTAATACTACTGGTACTAATCCAAAGTCTAGGTCCTTAGAAATGGTACTCCAGGGATCAAGAAGAGGATGAAAGGTGTTTCTTTATCCTTTCTTAGAACAAACCGGGCCCTAAGAAATATTTGGAAATAATCAAATATTGTCTATGACATCTGCTTTTCTATACCTCTTTTTAAATTCCTAATTTCTCTCTATCAGGCATTTTACTATGGATATAGGTAGGGTAAGTCCAAAGCATCATGCAGCAAAATTATCTATCCCTCCTTCCCCACTTCATACTAGATCAGGAACAACACGCCTTTAGCCCTCCTAGAGGTATTTGATTTTCTAAAAGAAAAGTACTGTTAATTGAAATAAATGTCTACTTGGAGATAGAGGAGAAGGCAGGAAAAGGTATAGAAAATAACTGGTCAGGTCTAGAATCAATCTAAGTTAGAAGTTGAATTAGAAATTATTTAATGCACTAACTGAAGCTTAATTACTTCTAAGAGGCAGAAAGAGATAAGGAGGGGTACTCATTCTAGAAAGCATTTGGAAATAAGAAGACAAGAGTACAGGAGGCTTAAAAACTATTCTGCAGATGGACAAACTGCCCACTTAGAGAAAGGAAGCCAATGACCCCCTGAACCTCCTATCTCCACCACATATCACCTCTATGTCAAGGCTGTATTACTTCCAGGATGTGTAGACATAATCAGGTCAATGCTAAGTAAAGGTTGATGGCAAGGAAGACTGGGAGGAGAATGGGTAAAAGAGAGAGTCTAACACTATGATGATACACAACAGGAATTTGCTCTGTCTTCCGTCAGTTTAGAGTTGCGAACCAGTTTCTCCAAACAGAAAGTACTAAGATTTCTTATTCAGATGTATTTGCTTACAGTTTAATGTGTTTTCTGACTTTCTATATGCCAAAAAGATAATTATGCTTATATTTCAAAATTTCTTCGATGGAGTCTATGATCTCATCAATGTGGTTACTCCTGTCAACCATACAGACCACAACTTATCCATAACTTCTTGCTCTATGTGACTCTTGTCTATGTACTCCCATAAACCCTTCAGCTGGGGGAGTGGGGCTTCATCTAGGTCTTTTGCCATTCTTTGGATACAAGTGCAGTCCTCAGTCTGATTATTTGTTATCTTTTGCTCCTGTTTCATGACTAGGCTTCTCAAAAGCCTGTCCAGCCTGTTGTCGTTCATGGTTGTTGTCCTTAGTTCTCAAAAAGGACCAAAATGACATCACTATGCTAGAATCAAGTTTCAGTGTTTCCGACTGTGGCTGATCAGACCAATACAAGCTCAGAATGCTCTACCACATGTTGGGCACAAATAGTCCATGTGAACATTTGAGGTGGATTCTCTAAATTTGCTCATCTCACATTTCTTTTGAGCTACTTCAATTCTGCTTTGCTCACAAAGCACAACACCTTTTCTGATGTGGGCATGCCATGCTGAGAGGTCCTGTGCCAGTGTCTCCCATGTCACACAATTAATTCCAAAGTTCTTAAGAAAGACTTTGAGAGTGTCTTTGTATTGCTTCTTCCGACCACCGTCTGAGAGCTTGCCCTGTGTGAGTTCTCCATAAAATAGTCTTTTTGGCAAGCATACATTTTGCATTCGAACAACGTGGCCAGCTCGTTGAAGTCGCACTCTCTGCAGTACAGTTTGAATGTTTGGCAAGTTAGTTCAAGAAAGGACCTACATGTCTGGTATCTTATCCTGATGGGTGGTCTTCAGAATCTTCCTGAGGTAATTCAAATGGGAGTGATTCAGTTTCTTGGCGTGGTGCTGGTATACTGTCCAGGTTTCACAGGCATACAACAATGAGGTTAGCACAACGGCTCTGTAGACCTTCAGTTTAATAGTCAGTTTAATACCTTTTCTCTCCCACACTTTCATTCATAGCTTCCCAAACACTGAGATAGCTCTGGCAATGTGTGCATCAATCTCACTATCAATGTGAACATCCCTGTAAAGTATACTACCAAGGTAAGTGAATTTATCCACAGTATTCAAAACTTTTCCATTTGCTGTAAATGATGGTTCCATTTATGGATGGTGTGGTGGTGACTGATGGAGCACCTGTGTTTTCTTGTTGTTAATTGTCAGGCCAAAATTAGCACAAGTAGCAGAGAAATTGATCCGTACTTTTTTGCATCTCAGCTTCAGAGGCTGCATTGAGTGCATAATCATCTGCAAACAGAAAATCATGTACCAACACTCCCTCCACTTTGGTCTTGGCTTGTAGCCTTTTCAAGTTGAAGAATTTACTATCAGTGCAGTAGCTGACCTTTATGCCATGTTCATCCTTATTGAAGGCGTTTGACAACATGGTTGAAAATATCATGCTATAAAGCATGGGAGCTAGCAAACAGCCTTGTTTCACCCCATTGCTGACTGGGAAAGCATGAGAGCATTGTCCATTATCCAGAACCTGGGCAAGCATGCCATCATGAAATTGATATACAATACTGATGAACTTCTCTGGGTAACCAAATTTTGACAATTTTCCCTAAGTCCTAACAACTGACAGTATCAAAGGCCTTGGTCAGATCTACAGACCTATGTTCTGCTCCTGGCATTTCTTTTGGAGTTGTTGGGCAGCAAACACCATATCAACTCCTCCTAGGCCCCTTTCTAGAGGCAACTAGCTAAGTATCCCACTAGATAGAGCATTGAGTCTAGAATTAGGAAAACCTCAATTCAGATCTGGCACAGACATCATTTATGTGGCCTTGGGCAAATTATTTCACCTCTGTCTATCTCAGTTTCCTTAACTGTAAAATAGAAATATTAATGACACCTACCCTCCAGGGTTGTGATGATCAAATAAGATAATATTTATAAAGAGTTTGGCACATAGGAGGTGCTTAATAAATGTTTATTTCCTTCCTTCCTGTATAAATCCTAGTTCATTGTCTAAATACAGTGCCTACCCAAGATACATTTACTGTTGGACTAATTTAGTGGGTGACCCGCTATATTGCATATCATAGTCTGGATTAGAGATATGCTTTTTCTTTTTGTCTTTCCCCCGTAGGCTGTTGTTAATCTCTTTTGAGTAATTAGGCAGCTCTGGACAGACTGTAGTTTTCTGGTGCTTTTTGAAACAACACAATTCATCTCCAAACAATAACATAGGGGGACCTCACCATCTATATGGAATCCCTCTTTGATTTGGACACTAACGAACACCTCTGGTAAGCACACATTCTCCCCCACCCTCTTTTTCTTTTGGCTTAACTTGGTGTTGATTATCAGAGGATCATTGAACAAGGTTACTTCTATTGTTATGTCTATCAAGGAATCTTGAATAAACTCATCATATGTATGGAAAATACCTTGTTAGACTAGAGTCTTTAAGGCTACATTTTCTTCTACAAAGTTAAATGCTTTTTATAATAAAGAAACTAAAAACACGAGGATCTTATTTCTCTATACTTTTCTATAAATTGAACAAATGTTAAGATGTGGCCTGCTCTAGAAAATTGTTAGAAAAACCCTGTTAGTTTTCTTCTCATATTTTTATTAAAGAATACCCTCAATATATGTACGTATATGTAATATATGGATGTCTATATATGTATATGCATACAATACATATATATCACACTTGAGACTTTCCATATTGATACGTGTATAGATCATTCTCATAAAGATTTCATAAAGGCATAGACTAGCACTATTTAAATGTCAGTCATTATTATCGATGCCTTCTTGATGTTTTTGATAATAATAATAATAATAATAATACCATCTATGATTTGCTGATCTTTCAGAATCTCCCATTTTTTCAATGTCTTGAAAATTGAAACCTGTTTATAAATTTTTTTTCACCTCCAACACAGCTTTCTTCTGTGCTTACTTGGTCTGGTTCAGTTGTTCTTCCTATCTTTTTTCTTCTCCAGTAACATTTCTTCTTCCTCATGTAACACACTTCAAAGAATGAGGTGGTAGATCCCAAATGCAGTGGGTACTGTCATAGATGAAGGCAATATTTTGTGATAGAAGTTCTGACAGATCTACTCTATTTCTACCTGTTTGTTGTCTTTCTTTCATTTTCATCTCCAAATTCTCTTGGGATGATTGAGGTTAGTTGGGAATTACACCAAATTGGCTGTAGACTCATTTTTCCTTCAGTTGCCTTTCCGTGAGATTATACTGGCTCACCATCTTCACTCATAACAATTTGAAAATTAGTTTATAATCTAAATCTGTATTGCCATTGGCTGCCGTTATCTCTCTACTTAGTGAGAACATCAAGCATTTTCTGTGTGAGGTGGTTTATCATTATCAAGTGAGATGATAGATGTAAAGCAAGCACTTCACAAACTTCCAAGTGTTATATAAATGGCAGGTTTTTTTTTTTTATTTCTTGTTGAGATTCTATCCCAGATCTTCCTGACTCTGAAGCTAATTCTATATCAAATCTACCATGTTGTCTCTCTACTCATTTTTTAATAACAGAACTTCTTTTGAAAGCTTAAGTAGATACTGCTTTAAGACCTGCTGAAACATAATAAAAAAAAAATCCTTAAGCTTTCAGAAAGGAAAGCTAGGAAGAAAATGGGGAGTTAACTTAAAAAATATCTGCTTAGCAGAACACTTTGGAGGGGCAAAGTGGAGAGAGCAGTTTATATTTTGCCAAAAACAGGGAGAGAGTTCTTTCTCAATATGGAAAGTTGGCAATGGCTGCATGATGATCTCAATCTTTCCTGAAAATAGTGCTAGACAATGAGCCAGATCTCGGTCTTAAAGGTATAATTGGTGAAGTGCTCACGTCTTTATTTTGTGGTCCACACCCCTTCCTGATTTGACTGACAAAGTATTCTTAAAAATGATTATCACTGAACTATTGCAAGATACTCATTCATGAATAGTAAGAACTGTAATTAAAAACAATCAAAGTAGTTGGAGTGATTTCTAAAGCCATACTTTGAAACTATTATTTCCTTCAATGATGCCTTCTCTTTTCATGAACCTCTATAACGGAGTCCAAAATAGGTCTTTTCTTTTGTGAAATTTAAATACAGCTGAAACTGTATACATTTAGGCACAGAAATATAATTTTAAAATAATAAAGGCATGATTACAACATACACACCCAAGGGAGAAAGAACTCCAATTGTTTGGTACATTTTAGAGGGAATTTTTCTTCAGAAAAGAGTTGGACTATATGACCTCTGGCCTTCCTACCAGGTCAGAAATCTGTAAGTCTATGAAAATGCTAATAAATTGCTTAGTATGTTGTCAGAAGGAATTTTACTTTGATCTTTCAATAATTCAGTTAACTCAGCAAGCATTTATTAAGTGCCTACTGTATGCCAGGCACTATGCTAGGAACTCAATGAAAGGAAATCAATTTAACCTCTCATTTATAAAATAAATAAATGTCTTAGGCAGTGGTCAAGGATAAATGGCATATTTCTCAGGAAGGATTTTTTTTCATTACCTGCATCATTTTTATCAAGTATCACAAATAATTAATTACAGAATATATGTCCATCTCTTTTACTTTTCTTAGAAAGACACAAGGAAGGTTTATGCAAAGCTGTTCTTGGCCAACTTCTTCATGACTGACTCTCCATCTTCATATCCTGGAGAACAGTCAATGCATGAAAATTCACCTTACGTCAAAGCATGGCACAAATTATAAGCTAAACATGGAAGCAGGTGGTAAATGTTTGGAGATATAGTTCTCCTCCTTATCAAGGAGGCTTCTGAAGTGTTTCTCGTGATTTCAATATCTTACTTATGGAATAAAATTGTTTAAGACTGTGAACAATTTAAAATAATGTCCATCACATGTGTTCAGCATTTCTGGGAAGAGAATTCAGCAGTGAATGTTTTAGACAGCCAGCCAATGAGTTTCATATGATTTCTAACTAAAGGGAGACCCAATGTTGAAGGCATACCATTAACAGTTAACATATGACTAAAGTTACATGCAAAAACACAAAAGTCATATAAAGTCAAATAGGAAAATAAGAAACCCCACGAAGTCAGTGAATAAAAACTTTGTCCTCAAAATATCATGTTCCCTGACTTAATACCATCTTAGGCATTTTTAAAAACAGAAACTTGAAAACTAAAAAAAAAAAAAAATCCAGCTACTTTTAGAGACTAGTCTTTTAAGAGTTTATTTTTTTAAAAAAATTTAGTAAATGTTTGAGACAAAAATTAAAGTGAGACGATGACTTTAAAATATAATAAACTGAACTCCCCAGTAAGCTTTGTTGTTGTTCAGTTGTTTCAGTCATGTGTGACTCTTTATGACCCCTTTTGGGGTTTTCTTGACAAAAATACTGGAGTGGTTTGCCATTTCCTTTTCCAGTTCATTTTCAGATGAGGAAACGGAGGCAAACAGAGTTAAGTGACTTGCCCAGGGTCACATATCTAGTAAGTGTCTGAGGCCAGATTTGAACTCAGGAAGATGAGTCTTCCTGACTTCAGCCCAGCATTCTACTTACTGTGCCACCTCGCTGCCCTCCCATTAAGCTAGATGCTTCCAAATAAGGATGAGATGTTAGCGAGCAGGGGACTAAACTGGAAAAAATACAGGAATAGGGAAGGATTTGATTTAGTCAGTGTGAGCAACTCCCAGTATGAGAATTTTTTCCACCAAAGAAGATGCCAAGTAACCAGTACATGATTTCATATAAAAATTCTACGTCACTGTCTGAGGCCCATAGGATTAAGTGGTTTGAACCCAGGTCTTCCTGACTCCAAGACTACGTTCATTTCACTATGCTATACTACTTCTACAAACTGGGGAAAAAAAAAAAGAAACGAATTTATACCCTGAAATTCAAAGGCGATACGGCACAGTGGAAAGAAAGCTCGTTTCAGAGTTAGGACAACCTTAGTTCAAAATCCCATGTCTGTCATATGCCATCAATTGACCCTGGGCAGGTTTCACAACCCCCTTGTTTCTCAGGCAATACTTGATGACTGTAAGTTGAAGAATGCTTATGGATGGATCTGCAATAATAAAAGGAGCTTCTTCCCTGGGAACTCCCTGCACCACTGAAATCATGGGTCTGATCTAAAACAAACAAACAAAAAAACCCACTATAATTATATGACAGTTTAAAATGCTTGCATTTGACTACAAGTTATATTAATGCATCTGTTATTGTCACGTATGTCTCAAAGTTAACGTGTTTTTTGGCCTTCTGATAACAGAATAAGCACTGAAAAGGAGTCAAAATAAAAAAAAATTAGTCAAAGTCAAGAAAGGCTTTAGTTCTTTATTATTTCATATAATTATAAATCCTTACAATTGTGATTTCACAAAGTAGTAGTATAGACCTTACATTTTTCTTTGGAGAAGTGGTCTCAGGTAGAAGATGAAAACACTATATTGGGGGTCCAATAGTATGCTTG
The DNA here is from genome assembly GCF_900497805.2 of Vombatus ursinus. Lineage (NCBI taxonomy): Eukaryota > Metazoa > Chordata > Mammalia > Diprotodontia > Vombatidae > Vombatus > Vombatus ursinus. The sequence goes on along the minus strand of NW_020950566.1, from coordinate 3,439,798 downwards.
TTCATACACTACATGCCATCTCTTGACTCTCAGCATTTTCATCAGCTATCCCTTGTGCCTGGAATACTTTCTTACCTCTGCCTCCTAGCTTCCCTTGATCCCTTCAAGTCTCAGCCAAAGTCCCATCTTGTGTAAGAAGCCTTAGTCCTCTGTAATACCAGTGCCTTCCCTCTGATTATCTCCAAGTTAGCCTGTGTATAGATCTTATTTGTACATAATTGTTGGTGCATTGTCTTCCCCATCATACTTTGAATTCCTTGAGAACAGGAATTGGATTTTGCCTCTCTGTCTGTCTGTCTGTGTGTGTCTGTCTCTTTCTCTCTCTCTCTCTCCCTCTCTCTCTGTCTCTGTCTCTCTCTCTCATCTCCAGTATTTAACATAGTATCTGGTCCACAGTAAGTACTGAATAAATGCTTGTTGACTGGACTTGCTGGGATACAAAAACAAAAGTTAAACTATTTCTGTCTTCAAGAAGCTCGCATTTTATTAAGGGAGATAATAGTAGGGTGAAAGGGAATAAGGATTTTGAAGCCTACTATGTGCTAGGCAATACGCTAAATATCATTAGAAATAACATATATTAGTATATGCAGAAGACACAAAATAAATAAAATGTAATTTGGGAAGGGCAGTTGAGGTGGGAGAAAGCACTAACACGAGGAAACTAGGATTTTTAAGATATGGAGTTAAGGAGAGAGTGCCTTCTAGCCTTGGAGTACAGCCAGTCTACAATCATGGAGAAAAGAGATAGTGGGTATCATGTGAGGAACAGCAAATGGGCCAGTTTGGCTGGCCCAAAGAGCGTGTGAAAGGCAGAAAGGATTTAAATATCAGACAAAAAAGTTCACACTTGGTAGAGAAAGCAGGGAACCAACAATGACCCAGGTGTAGGCCTGATGCTCTAGCACCACCCATTTTCAGGGCTAGTTGATTTGGCAGGGAGTCACTGTAGTCTACTGAACAGGAAAGCGACACAAACAAAAATTATTTTGGCAAATGTGTGGAGGAAGGACTGGAGAAGGGAGAAACTTGGGGAAGGGAGACTAATTAGGCAGCTAGTTGTTCACATGCAAGGTACTGAAAGTTTGAACTAGGGTGCAGTAGGCACTTAATAAATATTTTTTGCTTGATTGATTGGTGGATGTACGAATAGCAAGAAGGCGATCAATCGTTGCTAGATATATTGTTGATGCAGAATCAAGATTTGGTGACTGATTGGATATGTGGGGTGATGGTGAGTGAGGAGTCAAGTATGATTTCTAAATTGTGAAGGTTAGTGATAACCTTTACAGAAAAAGAGGAGTCAATCCATCCTCTACACTACAGCCACATTAAACTTTTTAAAAGCATAGTTCCAATTGTGCCATTCCCTGGTTCATAAACCTTCAGTGATCTCTCACTGACAACAAAATAAAATCCATTCTTCTTAACCTGGCATACAAGGTCCTTTGCAATATAACCTCAATCTGTCTTTACAGAATCCCACTATTCTTTTATAGAAACTCTATGTTCCCAACAATTCTTATTCTTCCCTCTTACTTTCCTGGCTCAGAGCATTTACTCATGCAATTCTACCTACTTGCAATACCTACCCTCCCTACCGTCTCAATTTTTGTCTATTGAAATTCTACCAATCCTTTAGGGCTTAGAATGTAGGGAATAGAGCAGTGGGCCTGAAGTCAGGAAGTCAAGAAGACCTGAGTTCAAATCCAGCTTTAGAAACTTATGTGTGACCTTGGGCAAGTCACTTAACCCCTATTTGCCTCGGTTTTCCTTACTCTAAAATGGGAATAATGATAGCACTTACCTCCCAGTTTGTTTTGAGGATCAAATGAAATATTTGTAAAGTGCTGAGAACCCAGTAGGTGCTTTACAAATGCTAGTTTTTATTGTTAAAGTTGTTGTTGTGGCTGCTGTTATTAGCTATCATCTCAAATGCTTTGCCTCCAAAAAGCTTTTACCGAACCCATCAATCAAATGTAACATCATTCTAACTGGTCACTCTGCCTTGAGTCTTTCCCCTCCCAACTCATTCTTCACATGGCTGCCAAAATAGATTTCCCAGTGTGCAAGTCCAATTCTCTGAAAAACTTTCAGCGATGAAACCTTCAGATGGTAAAAACTCCGAAGGTTGACATTTTAGGCCATAGTCTGGCTCCAACCTGCCTTTTTAGTCTTATTTCATTCTACTTCTGTTTACACACACACATTCTAAGCAAACTCTACTACTGAGTAGGTCTGAGTAGCCTGTGAGATTCCTTCTAATTCGAGACGAATGCTTGTCTGGGTCCCCAGTGTTATCTGCCACACACCTACAAAGCATGATTGTAGATACTCCCTTTACTGAAGTCTTTCTCCTTGCTTATTTGTCACTTTCGCCTTCTTGATCTCTCCTTATATTTCTTTGAGCACTTTGTCTAGATCCCTATTCAGCCCTGATCACAATCAGATAGATAGATAGACAGATAGATGGAACACACACATACATACATACGTATATATATACAATACATACATATACATATACTTCTTTATGTATATATATACTTCTTTATATATATACTTTATATATATGCCCTTTAAGAATACACACACACATATATATGTATATATGTATAAAATTCTTTATGTATATATCTTATTCTTCCTATAAGCTCTTCAAGAGTGCAGACTATATTTTTTTCATCTTTGTATCTTGAGCATCTATCCCAGGGCCTTGAACATAGTAGGCACTTGACTTAGTTTATAACTCTTTTAAGGGTTCTTATCTGTTTTGTCTTATATTCTATTATCTGTTATATCTATTATCTATTATAATCTATATAGTAAACTCCTTAATGGTTGAGACTGCATCTTAAATCAATTAATTGATCAACATCTGTACATTAAACGTACCAGGCACTGTGCTAGGCCCAAGAGATAAAAAGTCAAAAGTGAAACAACCCCCACTAGTGCAGGGGAGTGGGTATGGAAGGACAAATGGACAATATGCACATGCTCAAGTATATACAGATTAGATATAAAATAAAATGAAGGTAATTTTAGGAGAAGGTTGCTAACATCTAGGGATATCAGGAAAGACTTCATGTAAGAAAGAGCTGGTTCTTGAGCTGGACTTTGAAGGAAACTAGGTTTTCTAAGAGGCAGCAATGAAAGATCAAGCAAAAATGCATTCCAGTCATGGAAAACTGCCTTTACGAAGGCATGGAGTCGGGAGATGGAATGTTTTGTCTGAGAAACAGCTCAACAGGAAGATAGGCCATATTGTAGGACACGTGAAGGGCAATTATGTAGAATAAGCCTCAAAGAGTAGAATGGATACAGATTGTGAAGGGCCTTAAATGCCAAGCACAACAGTTTGTATTTTTTATTAGAGGTTATAGAGACACTGGAGTTTATTGAATGAGGGAATATCTTCCATGATGTTTAAAATACTTGGTGCATTGATTGATTTCTGTTCAGAAACCTATTTCAACAATTATTCCATAAAGTTCTATTCCATTTATCAATGTCCTTGGTGTTACCCACTTCTAATGTAGTTAGAATGTATTAGCACTAGATTCCCAAATAAAAATAACTGCAATGGAGTCTTGTTACAAATCTATCTATGGTAGTATGCAGTTCAGTATGAGGCAAGTTCACTGTCATGGGAGTTTATTGCTGGTAATATCAGAAGGATTTCACTCTCACATCGCTCTATCTATAGTAAGGAACCTAGACGACAATGCAGTATTGAAGCTGTGGTGTACTGTGTGTGGAGTAGGAATGTTTTTGACAAGATTTGTCGAAGTTCCCAGAAGAGCTGTAAGCATAATCTATACTTTTCTAATTTTGTAGATTATTGACTATTGTGATTTTCATGTGAAGCACTTCCTAAAGATTGTCAATGAGACAGAAAATATTTTTAGGAACAAACTGCATTCCACTTATTAAAAATACATTCAATAAGTTTTTTAAAGAAGTCATAGAAAATCTTCATACACATTTATATAGTAAAGGAATATGTGGTTATTCTTTTGCTCCCATAGTTCTTGACTTTAATACCCATTGTCTGGTGTAAAGAGACATTATTTTTATGAAGTTCTATGAGTCTTTGATTTACATGCTTGCCCTGAAAGAGCATTTCTAAAAACTTAAAAAGCATAAAATCTACCAAAAAAGTATCCGTCAGTTAATCATGATGAACTGAGAGAAAGAGAGAGAGAGAGAGAGAGAGAGAGATAAGGAGAGATAAGATGAGAGACAGGGAAAGGGTAGGGGAGAGAATAATTATGGAATAGTTTAAGCAAATTTATTTAGGATTTTCTGGCAGGCAACAAGTATGCTAAAGGCTCGAGTTAATGTTGACATGGATTTTTGAACTTCACATTGTTGTGAGGTCATTCTCAGCTCTGTTTATACTCTGGATCTCTTTCAGACCGCATGAAGGTTAATTTTAGTTATACAGAAATAACAGAGAGAAAGACCGAGTGCTGCCCTTGTGAAAAGTGGTCTCACTTAAATTCGTTAGATTTGCTTACCTTTTGGGTTGCCTGTGCATCATCTGATGACAGGAAGCAGTATGTATCCCTTGTGGCAGTTTCCTTCGATTGGCTTTGATAACTTTCAGCCACTTTGTATGGGGAAGCCCCAGTAACAGCTGATAAAAGTTTCCTCGTCCCTATGAGTGTCAGAGTCTGGTAGAAGAGGCAGATTGCTACCACTAAGCCCAGAAAGAAGGGTCTTGGGCAGAAACGCCGACGACAGAGGAAAATCTGGCGACAAACCATGACCAGTTCACCTTCACTTGGCCCCTGTCCACATTGCTGGAAAATACATAGTAGCTATTTGTTGTTGTTGTTGGCAGTGTAAAAGTCAGAAACGTGTCCTCTCTTTTTTCCACAGTGAAGTCAAGTTTGCTCCATGCCTTCTCCTGAACTTTCCAAGGAAGCTCGCCAAAGAACCATGGGGTCCCCCAAAGTCAGTGAACAATTGACAAAAATGCTTCCGTGAATGACAGTCATATACCCAACGTGGGTTTAAAAACCCAGACTAATAATGATAGCTGTAATTAATAAATCTCAGCTCCACAGGGTGCCAATCTTTCGCTTCCCGCACTATCTTGTTTTTATAACATCCTTTAAGTCACTCGGTCAAGGAGCGGAAGTCTTGGCCTCAGCTTGACAAGAAAAGAAAAAGAAAAAGAAAAAAAGCTCAAATCAGATCACAGCATCTAAGAATGCAATCAGTTAAAACCAAAAGAGCTTGTAACACAGCTGGACGCTGGCCAGGTTTCCTTAGCAGTTTCTCAGTTTTCTCCACTCTCCACTTTAAATCATTCTACTTTTATGCTCCTTAAAACAGTCCCCATTCAGTTTAAACGTGACATTTTCCTCTAAGCATTTATGAATTTAAGAAGAAAATGAACATCCAGATTGAATGGACCGTCTTCACTGTTAAGTTCAAAGTTCTGTGTACTTACTTAGTTCTCTTGTTACCCGAAAAAAAGTTCTCCATGATCCCTTAATGGTTCGCAGATTAAAACCACTCGGAACCAGATGATCTTATGACTCCAGAACATCTCCTCCACCACATGCAGGCGTCCCCACACACACGAGCAAACACACACAAACACACAACACAAGCAGGCACCCTCTGGGCTCAGCTGGACCACAGACATTGTATAAATAAAGGCTGGATTTCTCAAGGAGGGGCGGGGTTAAATGTACTAAGACTGCCCATGCTGTTTCAGGGACGGCAAAAGCAGGATGTCAGCCCTGGATCAGAAGGAAGAATTGTATTTCTGTCAGACTGTCTATTTCCACTCAACAGAAAGGATATTTCTCATTTGTCTTGGAATCTAAGTGACTTAGCCACGACTACTTGCTTCTGTATCAGTTTTAGAGTCCTTTTTTCAGGAACACTTTTGATACCAAGGCATCAGAAAAACAAATAGCCTTCAGTTAATTGAAAACAAAGTTCGAGGGGAAGACTAAAACAGATTCCAATTAACATGCTGGAAGCTTTCAACTTTAGGAATTCGTGGTTACACTCACAGGGAACAGCATGGTCAGTATCCACCATTTAATATTCAGAAAGCAAAATCTGGACTGAAAATGCCAGGGTAAAAATGCCTTAAGAGAAACTTTTATTTATTTATTGGTATAATATTGAAGTTATAACCCTGAGCTCTTTGGAGTGCCAAATTTTTGCTTCTACTAATTCCTTGCTTTTTATAACATCCTTAAAGTCATATAATAAAGAAGCATACAATTAATATTTTGCTCCTACTCTGATAATCAGGTGTCCATGTTCCCAACACCTTTCCCCTAAAGTGGGACAAGAGGTGAAAGTAAATATAGCAACCACTGGACAATTTTTACACCTTAGCAAAATTTCCACAAAGGTCATACCTCTCTACCTGGGTGAGCTGGGGCAGGTCATGTAACCTCTTGGAGTCTCAGGGAGTATGACCTGTAAAATCCCTTTTAGCTCTGAATCTATGAACCTATAAATCTTCAGGCTGCCCTGACTAGATCCTAATAGTAATTTGAATAATAATTCAAATTTACATCACCCTTTAAGGTTTATAAACCCTAGGAAGTGGTTAGGACAAGTATTTTCATCTCCATTTTATAGATGAGGCTTAAAGAAATTAAGCATCTTGCCCACAGTCATATAAGAAGTGTCAGAGTCAAGATATAAATCTAAGTCCTCCCTACTGCAAGTCCAGTTGTTTTTCCATTGGCATCTATTTTTTTGCCAGGGTGGCTCAGAAGACATCCAAGGAAGCAGGAACTAACCAACACAAATACCCTCCCCCAACCCCGATTAGACATTCCCTGGACCTCAAGAACTGACTCAGCCTGGCAGCAAATTTCCTACTATGACTACAAATGGGAACTGGTCTGTAGTCCAAACTGATACATGCAAAGTATGAAGTTGAGGTCCAAGAGTCTCCCTAGAGTGAAACCTAGGACCATTCTACATATCTTTACATCTTCCTTAACATGTTCCATCCTAGGCTGGGCACAACAACACCACATACCTGTGTTTCATAACTATTCATTGATCAGTGAGATAAGTTCTGTTATGCTTTCTTAAAGAAAACATATTTTCTTTGAATCTAACCTATAGAACAGTTATATTGGGGTGGTGGCTTTACATAGTGATTCATTGATTTATAGAAGGAATTTTCACTTTTCCCAGATTTACCACAGGTCTCCTAAAATAGCTAGTATATTGGAGTTGGCAAGAAACTTGGAAATCAATTAACTAGAAATTGTTGGCAGCTAGGTGGTACAGTGGGTGTTTTAGATTTAGAGTTAAGAGGAGCCATGTTCAAATCCTACCTCAGATACCTCCTAGGTGGAACTGTGGATAGAATGTGGTGCCTACAGTTAGGAAGAGCTAAATCTAGCCTCAGTATTTCCTAGCCATGTGACCCTGGGCAAATCACTTAACCTCTGCCTCAGTTTCCTCAACTGTAAAATGGGAATAATAATAGTGCCTACTCTCCAGGGTTGTTGTAAGGATCAAATGAGATACTATTCACAAAGTGTTTAGAGTGGCATTTGTTATAGAGTAGTCATTTAATAAATACTTGTTTCTGGGGCAGCTAGGTGGCGCAGTGGATGGAGCATCGGCCCTGGAATCAGGAGGACCTGAGTTCAAATCTGGTCTCAGACCGGATACATGATACTTACTAGTTGAGTGACCCTAGGCAAGTTACCTACCCCCAATTGCCTCAAAAAAAAAAAATGCTTGTTTCCTTCCTTCCAAGCTGTGTGAACCAGAACAAGTTACTTAACCTCTCAGCCTTGGTTTCATCATCTGTAAAATGGGAATAACTGTATTACCTACCTCACAGAGTTGTTATGAGGGTTACATGAGATAATAAATGTGAAGTGCTTTGTAAACTTTAGAGTGCTATATAAATGCTAGTTATTATTATCATTATTGTTATCACAGTGTTATAGAAGCCAATGGAGAGTTTCAAGGAGTGGGTGACCTCCAGTGTTGGAAGTCACGGGTTTGGTGAGTATAAGGTAACAGAGATGACAGGTAAGGGAGCTATAATAAGAGATCACAGAGATCTTAGAAGTAAAACATTTTCCTCACAACAAACCTATGAGAAAGATTTAAAAAGTGGGGTTCAGAGAGGTGAAGTGATTGGGTTAGGGCCACTTTGACTACAGATTCAGTGTTCTTTCCACTGTTGCCTCATTCAAACTAATTCAAAGTGGGTCTTGGAATGTTTGAAACTGCAGAGTAAAGGAGAACAAGGAGTTATGGCAATGAGGCGTCTGGATGAGAGGTCAGTGAAAATTGCTGGGGGCTGTAGTGATGGGGAAGAAAGGAAAAAGGAAATCAGGTTTAGAAATGATCTAGGAAGATGAAAATGGGCCCTATGGAAGTGGATGACTGTAGCATTAATGATTTGAAGAAAGTGTTATTCATTCATTCTAACTTGTATTAGATGCCTACAGTGTATGGAGCACTTAACAGAGGTAAAATATGTCACCTTTCTAGCCTTATTAATCAGACAGTATATCTTTTCACATTCAATTATATTCTATAAATATTTATTAAACACCTACTAGATGCCACATACTTTGTGGTTTATCCAAATTGACCTTCTTGCTACTCTTCATACAGTCTCTCCATCCTTTGTCACTGTGCCTTTGCAACGGCTATCCTCAGTTCCTGAGATGCACTTTGTCACCTCGTCTTCCTAGAACTGTTAGCTTGTTTTAACTCAATTCAAACCCTATTGCCTCATGGTCCCTTTGGTTGCTCATATATTTCTCCCACCAAAACCTTGTATTTTTTGCATATGTATATGTGTGTATACATACTCGTATATATAAATGTCTCACCAAAGGAAATGTAATTTCCTTGAAGGCAGGGATTGTTTAATTTTTATCTTTGTATTTTCAGTGCCTAGCATGGTACCTGACACATAGGTGTTCAGCAAATGTTTGTTGATTGATTATAAGGACAGCCTGTGGTACAATGACTGGAGTATTGGGTTTTGAGTCAAGAGGAGCAAAATTTGAATTTCCAATTGACCTTGGACAATTCCCTTAATATATCTAGGCCAAAGGCAAACCCATATGACTTAAATCTTAAGTCATAAACAAGTTATGATCACCAGTTGATGGAGGCAATTCCTATACTGGAGGCTTCCTATGTTGACAAAGCCCCAGTCAGCGCACTTTTGAAAGATATGGTACTTCTTGTCTAATAGAGTTATGAGACACAAATAACTATGGTACATGATATTTAATGATGAGTACATTAGGGAAGAGGCAAAATAAAGTTGTATGTGAGCTAATAAAGGTCATAAAACCATGGATATAGTGTAGGAAGGGACCTTAGAGGCCATCTACTTCAAACTCCTTGTTTTAGAAATGAGCAAACTGAGGTCCAAAGGCATACAATGACTTCCCCAACATCACATAAGTAGTAATTGACAGATCCTGGGATTGGAAGTTAGATCCTCTGATGCCAAGTCCCCCAGGAAAAGACCATACTTTTTGAATGCATTGAATGGCATTGACTTCAAGAGATAAGAACTAGGAAAGAGATGGTGAACCCACAGGAATCAAAGAGAAGGCATGGCTTCTTTGCTCTTCACAGGAGAGGATAACAGTGAACGGTGTTTTCAAGAGAACCAGGTTTCAGTTAGGGTGAGAAGGTAGAGACAGCTGTGAAATAGGCTTATGATAAAGGATAATTTGCTCAAAATGAAGGTGGGCACTATTAAAAGAAAGTAAGCAGGAGGTGAGAGAGACAACTGGGGAAAGAAAAGGAAGCAAGGATAGGGTGAGGATCATGATTTGTGTGGAAGCATATGTAAAGCAAGGGAGGATATGAATAGGAACAAGGAATCATGTGGGTATCGTGAAGAGTTAAGATGATTTGTGAATGCCATGAAATGCTGAAAGAGCAACAGGATGACAGGATAGTGACTTGTGGATTAAAAGGATTCAGAAGACCTGGGTTCAAATCCCAGCTCTGCCAATTATTGTGGGTAAGACGTTGGGTCAATAATTTTGCTTTTCTAGGCCTTAAAAAGTTTCTTCAACTGTAAAATAAAGAGAATAGACATTAAATGACATTTAAAGTCCCTTATAGCTCGTAATCTATGATCCTACATACATCATCATTGTACACATCAGAGTCATCCAAACTATTCATTAGCATTCCAGATGGAATTCCACTACAATTCTAAGACATACTTCTAGAGGAATTTTTATTTTTTTTTTACTAGAAATTAACATTCTTACATATAAAAGCGACCATTTAATTCTATACAGATTGGACTAATAAAAAAAATGAAACTAAAGTCTTCCTTTTTGTTCCCCAAACAACATGCAGGTTTGGAAATCTTTATGTTGCTATAACCCACACGCTCTTTAAATATTTAATGTTGCCTCCATCTGGGCTGGAGTGAAGAAAGACGACATCTTTGTCAAAAATGGGAATGGCTTCCAAAATCTTGTCCCCCTTCTAGGAGTCAGTAACAATGAGCTTCACATATGGCTCTTTTCTGGGCTTTTCTGACCACTGTCTACAGCACAGTCTACCTATAACAGGCTGTCTCTATAATGCACTTTGTCATCAAAAATTTTGTCACCAACTATAGAAATTTATTCTTGTATGCAGGCTGTCTCCCTGTGGTTCTTTGATGGGAATATCTCCTCCTTTCCCTGCAAAGAGCCATAACTATTCTTTCCCTTGGAGCTAAAACACTTGGGGGAGAGCATGATGGAGGAATTGGAGGCACAGAAGACAGTCCACAGATGTATAGGGATGGATGGTGGTGATGGAAGAGAGATCTAACACAATAAGACCCTGAAAGTGGGTATGGTGGCTCAGGGATATTTATCCCATGTGTCTTCATAGGCTTCCTTATCAGTGGAAGTGAGACACTGGGACAATGGTCACTACAGGAAGGAAACCCCTCTGTTCCCTGGTAGATGTTGGCATCCTCAGGCAAGACCTTTTCACCTCACATTCATTACAACTCTGCTTTCTTGAGCTGGGTTATGGTTCACAAATCCCTTTAGCCCTTTGGCTTCCAGGACAATTATTTTTTTTCAATTTTTTTATTTTTAACAAGTGTTTTTAAAACTTTGGGTTACAAATTTTCTCCCTTCCTCCCTCCCCACCCAACCTCATTGAAAAGGCAAGCATCTGGATATAGGTTATAGATGTGTAGTCATGCAAAACACTTCCATAGTAGTCTTGTGAAAAACTAAGTATATTTCCCTTCATCCTATCCTACCCCCCCATTTATTCTATTCTCTCTTTTGACCCTGTCCCTCCTCAGAAGTGTTTGCTTCTGATTATCCCCTCCCTCAATCTGCCCTTCCCTCTATCAACCCCCTGCTCTCTTGTCCCCTTCCCCCTTTATTTTCCTGTAGAGTAAGATAGATTTCCATACCCCATTGTGTATATTATTCCCTTCTTAAGTCAAATCCTATGAGAATAAGATTCACTGATTCTCTCTCACCTTCCCCCATTTCCCCTCCACTGTAAAAGCCTTTTCTTGTCTGTTTCATGTGAGATATTTTACCTCATTCCACTTCTCCCTTTCTCCTTCTCCCAGTATAATCTTCTCCCACCCCTTAATTTTATTTTCCAGATATCCCTTCATCTTGAATTTACCCTGTGTCCTCTATCTATCTATATAAACATATAATTTTTCCCTCCCACTACCCTAATACTGACAAAGGTCTCATGAGTTACAAATATCATCTTTCCCTGCAGTAGTGTAAACAGTTCAATCTTAATAAGTCTCTTATGATTTCTCTTTCCTGTTTACCTCTTCCATGTTTCACTTGAGTCTTGTATTTGAAGGTCAAATTTTCTATTCAGCTCTGGTCTTTTCCACAGGAATGCTTGAAAGTCCTCTGTTTCATTGAATGACCATTTTTTACCCTGAAGGATTATACTCAGTTTTGCTGGGTGGGTGATTCTAGGTTGCAGTCCTAATTCCTTTGCCCTCCAGAATATTATACTCTAGTAAGGGCCCCCCGGACCCTTAATGTAGAAGCTGCTAAATCTCGTGTCATCCTGATTGTGTTTCCACAATACTTGAATTGTTTCTTTCTGGCTGCTTGTAATGTTTTCTCCTTAACCTGGGAACTCTGGAATTTGGCTACAATATTCCTAGGAATTTTCCTTTGGGGATCTCTTTCAGGAGGAGATCGGTGGATTCTTTCAACTTCTATTTTGCCCTCTGGTTCTAAAATGTCAGGGCAGTTTTCTGTGATAATTTCTTGAAAGATGATGTCTAGGCTCTTTTTTTTATCATGGCTTTCAGATAGTCCAATAATTTTTAAGTTCTCTCTCCTGGATCTATTTTCCAGGTCAGTTGTTTTTCCAATGAGATAGATATTTCACATTCTCTTCTATTTTTTCATTCCTTTTGATTAGTGTTACAGTGCCTTGACTTATCAAATTGTCCTTCTCTTCCAATTTCTCCATTTTAATTTTTAAGGGAGTATTTTCTTCAGTAAGCTTTTGGAATTCCTTTTCCATTTGGCTAAGTTTGCTTTTAAGGACATTCTTCTCTTCATTGGCTTTTTGGACCTCTTTTGCCATTTGGGTTAGGTTATTTTTTAAGGTGTTATTTCCTTCAGTATTTTTTTGGGTCTCCTTTAGCATCACTGTCAGTTTTTCCCCTACTTCTCTTACTTGCTTCTCAAAATCCTTTTTGAGCTCTTCTATGGCCTGGGACCAATTCATATTTTTTTTGGAGGCTTTGAATGTAGGAGTTTTGGCTTCTTTGTCTTCTTCTGGTTGTGTGTTTTGATCTTCTTTGTCATCAAAGTAAGATAATATGGTCTGACTCTTTTTGCGCTGCTTGCTCATGATCCTGGCCAATTATTTGAGTTGTAAACTCTTTGTTAAGGTAGGAGTCTGTTTCCAGTGTGGAGAATGTACTGTCCCAAGCTTCAGGGGTTTTGTGCAGCTGTGTTCAGAAATACTTCTAAGGACCTTTAAATTTTCAGTTCTTCCAAGGTAGTATGATCAAGGGCAAGGTGTTTACTCCTTTCCTGGCCTGTCCTCTGGTCTATGAGCACTCTTTTCTGTCTTGGAATTGTGAGGAGGGTTTCCTCTCCACAGCCACTACAAGCTCCACCACACCAGCGTTCCTCTGTGCCCTAGGACCACTACCCAGAACTGTGACCCAGATCCAGGCAGAAGCAAAGCAAGAGAATCCTGCACCAGCAGAGACATCCCTGCAATCCCCCTCTGATCAGCCACTCGGTTCCCCCTCAGTCTGTGGGGTGGAAGCTCAGGAAAAAGCCACTGCCTCCGAGGGCACGCTTGGGACTTGAGGCTGAGACTTAGCTCCTTCTCTCACTGCAGTCACAGACTTTTCCCACTGACCTTCTAAGTTGTTTTTGGTGTTCCTGGGTTGAGAAGTCTGGAAACCGCCACAGCTGCCCGTGATTCAGTCCTCTGAGGTCTGCACCAGGGTCGCTGCGGCCTGCGCGCCCATGCCAAACTGCGCTCCTCTCACAGCCCGGCGCGATATACCTTTCTGATCGACCATTCAGGCTGTCTTGGGCTGGAAATTTGTTTCACTCTGTCTTTTTGTGGGTTCTGCTGCTTTAGAATTTGTTTAGAGCCATTTTTTATAGGTATTTGGAGGGGTTTGGGGGAGAGCTTAAGCAAGTCACTGCTTTTACTCCGCCATCTTGGTTCTGCCCCCCTTCCAGGACAATTCTTGGCTAGAGGTTTGGAGGCTGTACACAGCCTTGGTTTGGCTGGCCTGTCCCCAACCCAATGATCTTTGAAAATAACTTCAGTTTTCTGAGTGCCAATGATAGAACATGGCAATGAACTGTGAATCATGTTCAAAGGTGAAAAAAAACACCACAGCTTTGTAAAAGACTCCAATCTTACACAATATTTGGCCAACGCTGACCTATAGACAAAGTGTTATAGGGAAGTCCTGTAGTTCACTGTTTTACTTTTTGTCCTTAAGTTTTAAAAATTGCATGTAAAATATGAAAGGCACCAACATTTCAGATGATTAAACATTCCTGATCTTCTAAATTCTACAAATGATCTACATTTAATTTAATGTTCTCTTTATGGTCTGATTTATTAATAATGTACTAAGAAGACAATTATGACTGATTCAAAAAGTTCAAAGAGTTCAAAGGGTTAGTAAGGAACAGTTAAGGAATTAATAAATTTACCTTCTTTTATTTCATATTATCTATTGGGAGATCATAGCTAGTCTAGGTTTATGATACAAACTAGTATGTTATTTGCCAGCAAATAAATGTCTTTTGCCTGCCATTTCTGTGTGGTTTTCCCGAAGCTGGAGAGATTGCTAAATATAAATCCAAGAAATAGTGCGAAAGAGAGGAATTATGGAAAAGAGCAGAATTTCATTAGTTGGTGGAATTTAATTTTATTCCTTGACTTTTGAGGTAGATTTAAGGGTAATATCCTGCATCCAGTTGACCACATGTATTAGTTTAGTGCTTGGGTGTTTGGAAGCTGAAAAGATCCCCTGAAGTTTCTGACTCAGTGCTTTGGAGATGACTAAGCAATTCCCTTTTAGGCTGCTAAGCAGGAAGAGTCACTTTCAGTCACAGAAGCCGACTCAAAAAGAGGTGAGGGGAAAGGAAAGCCACTTTTCCCCTATCCCTGAAGAAAGGGAGACTCTTACATGGCCACTAAAGTAGATGCTTGATTAGATGAGTTGATCCTATGCCTTGGGTACATTTCTGGCTTTGTTTCCTTTCCCAAGCATATATCCAGAAAGTGATCCTGAAATGGATACGTCCAATCTTGGAGTTCACTTTGTGAATTTGAGAGGTTGATAGATCTTAGATCCCTTAGTTGGAGCTTACTGCAGACAGGGGAAGTTTCTGAATCCTCAGATTACCTCTATTACCAACAAGAGGAAAACATCAATCCCTAGCTTTTCTTTTCTAATGATCTATAATTTTCTATAATGACCTCCCCAGCTTCCTCTTTGACCTTCTCTCTTATTTCCCCTCCCCTTCATTACCTTTTCCCTTTCCAAATGGTAGGTATATGTAGCCTGTATTTAGTTTGTTTTCATTTCAACAAACATTTATAAAACATCTACTATATGCAATGCACTGATAACAAAAATAAGAATGAAAGTCCCTTCCCTCAAAGAACTTGAATTCCGCTGGAGGTATATGCCATGAATATTATAAGAAGGAGATTGGGGAAAAGATGGCGCCTTTGATAGAAATGATAAAATCATGTATCCTATAGACATTGATAATATACTGAAGTGGGATTAGATCTGGATGTAAAGGGTGATCACTTTAGAAGTCTTGGTACTGAATAACATCCTTATTAGGAAAAATTTAGAAAGAAGAGGGCCAACCACAGAATCTTGGGCCAAATCCAACTTAAGTGATTAGCAAAACAATAAATGGCCAGCAAAGGAGATATACAAGGACCTCTGTTTAAATCTCTCCACTAATGTTTACGATACTAATGAACTTGGTCAAGTTCCTTAACCTCCTTAAGCCACAGTTCATTCACCTCTAAAATGAAAAGGTTGGACTTAATGGTTTCTGAGGTCTCTTTCAAAGCTGGATCTATGATCCCATGAGAAAGAAGGTAAAGGTATAGGAGTAGAACTAAAAGTGTCTGGATTTGAGAGAAGGGAGAGTATCCAGAAAGAAAAGTCAAATACTTCTTGAAGGTAAAGGAGAATGAAAATTCCTTTAAAAGGTATTGGATTTGGCAATTAGGTCCCTGATGACTTTTGTGAGTGCAATCTCAGTAGAGCTGTGCAGCTTTGATGAGCTGTTCAGTATTGAGAAACTGAAGCCATTGGATATAGACAATTGTTTCAAGAAGTTTGACTGGAGGCACTGTGAAAGAGAATTGGCTGAACCATTCTGGAAAGTAATTTGGAATTATACTAAGAAAGTGACTAAAATGCCCAGCTTTTTTGACCCAGGTTGCTTGCTAGATATATACCCCAATGAGGTAAAAACATGCTATTTATACTAAAATCGTAGTGCAGTTTTCAGCTTATGTAGCTTAAACTATGCATTTTTTTTTAAAGTATAGAGACTTTTTTATTCTTTTTTTTTCAGTTCTAAATTTTCTGTCCTCTTTGCTCCCCTACTCAGTAGTTTTCATTCTCCTTTTTTGTCATCTTAGCCAGTTTGACCAGTGTGAGGTAGTACTCAAGTTTGTTTTAATTTAGTAGAATTTGTTTGTAAATCCATCTGGTCCTGAGTTACCACCAATGCTCCCCACTTAGGGAGCTCATTTATGGTTTATTCAATTTATTTTTAAAGCTAGGGCAGCTTGGTGGTGTAGTGGATAGAGCACTGGCCCTGGAGTCAGGAGGACCTGAGTTCAAATCTGGCCTCAGACACTTGACACTTACTTGCTGTGTGCCCCTGAGCACATTACTTAACCCCAATTGCCTTGCCAAAAAAAAAAAATACAGATAAGGTTATTTATGTATTTTACTTTCTGTCCTCTTAATGTAGGCAATTTTTAATTTTATAAATGTCTATCTATTTCATTTAGATTGTCACTTTTAATGGCATATAGTTTCACCAAATAGTTCTTAATAATTTTTTTTTTATTGATTGTGCACTTTTTTCATTTTTGATACTGGTAATTTGGTTTTCTTCTTTTTTAAAAAATAAAATTACACAATTAAAAAAACTTTCAATTTTATTAAGCTCTCCTTTGATTTTCAAGATTGCTATTTTTTTGTTTAACTGGGGGGTGCTAATTCATTGTTTTTCTAGGTTTTGTTTATATTGTAGTTTCATGCCCAATTCTCTGATCTGCTCTTTCTCTCTTTTATTGATACAAGGGTTTAAAGATATAAAATTTCCACTAAATACCATTTAGGCTTTATCTCACAAATATTAGTATGTTAAGTTATTGTTGTCATTATCTTTAATGAAATTATTGATGATTTCTATGATTTGTTCTTTGACCCATCCGTTCTTTAGGGTTAGGTTATTTAGTTTCCAATAAATTTTCAATCTTTATTGCATATAATTTTTATTGTGTTATGGTCAGGAAATGATACATTTAGTATTTCTATTTTTCTGCATTTTGGTGAGGTTTTTATGCCATACGTGGTTAATTTTTTTGAAGGAGTCATGCATAGGTGAGAAAAAGGTATACTTTCTATGCCCATTCATTGTTCTCTAGAGGTCTATCATATCTACCTTTTCTATTCTATTTAGGTCCTTAACTTCTTTCTTTCTTTTCTTTCTTTCTTTTCTTTTTTTTTTTTTTGGGTTTGATTTTATCTAGATCTGAGAGGGGGTAAATTGAGGTCTTGCATTAATATGGCTTTACTGCTTATTTCCTCATGTAATTCATTAAACTTTTCCTTTAAGAATTTGTGTGCTTTGCTACTTGGTGATTATATGTTCAATATTGATGTTAATCCATTGTTTATGGTATCTTTTAGCAAAATGTGGTTTCTGTCTCTTTCAATTAGATTTATTTTGCTTTTGCTTTGTCTAAGATCATGGTTGCCACTCCTCTCTTATCCCAGTGCATTCCTCTTCCCCACCTTTCCATTATTACTTTGAAATCATTCCAGTTTAATAAAATCACAGCCATGCCATTTGTCTAATTAGATTCTTTCTAAGACCCTCTGTGATAAAGTTCTGAAGGATTATATGTTGTCCTCTTCTCATATAAGAATGTGAACAGTTTAACCTTATTTAGTCCCTTATGATTTCTCACTTAGGTTTACCTTTTTATGTTTTTCTTGAGTCTTGTGTTTGAATGCCAAATGTTCTGTTCTTCATCATCCTCATCCTCATCATAGCTAACATTTATATAATGCTTACTATGTCCTAGGCACTGCTTACTGCATTATAATTATTATCTCATTTGATCCTCACAAAAACCTGGAAAATGCTATTATTATTTCCATTTTATAGATGAGGAAACTGAGGCAAACAGAGGTTAGTAACTATTCAGCTCTGGTCTTTTTATCATGAATGCATGAAAATCCTCTATTTCATTAAATGTTCCCTACCCACCTCTAGAAGATTACATTTTGCTGTGTAGGTTATTTTTGGTTGTAATCCTAGATCCTTTACCTTCTGGAATATCATATTCTAAGTCCTTTGTGCCTTTCAGTGGCTACTAAATCTTGTGTACTCTAACTGAATATCTATGTTACTTGAATTATATCTTTCTGGATACTTACAGTATTTTCTTATTAACCTGGGAGTTCTATATTTTGGTTATTATATTCCTGGGAATTTTCATTTGAGAAAATTTTCTTTTTTCCATTCCACATTTCCATTCACTTTCAGGAGGTAACTATTGGATTCATCCAATTTATATTTTTCCCTCTGGTTCTAGGATATCTAGGCAGTTTTCCTTTGTAATTTCTTGAAGTGTAATACATAGATTCTTTTTAAAATTGTTGTTCATGACTTTCAGGTACTCCAATGATTCTTAATTTATTTCTCCTCAGTCTGTTTTCCAGATCAATTGTTTTTCCTATGAGATATTTCACATTTTCTTATATTTTTAAGTCTTTTGACTTTTTTTATTATTTCTTGATGCATTATTGGCTAGCCAATTCTAATTTTTAAGGAGTTATTTTATTTAGTCATGTTGATTTTTTTTACAACTTTCTCACATAACTAATTTCTTTTCCCATTTTTTCTTCTCTCATTCATATTTGGTTTTTAAAATAATTTTATTTTTGCTTCTTAAAAAATCACCTTCTTTAATTCCTCTAAGAATTCTTATTGGACTTGTGTCTAATCTGCATTTTTTCCTTTGAGACTTTGCTTATAGATGATTTCAAGTCATTGTTTTCTGTGTTTGTAACTCAAGCTTCCCTGTCACCATAGTAGCTCTTTATGGTCAGGTTCTTCCCCCCCCCCCTCATTCTTATGACTTATTTCTTGACTTTGGACTTGATGTTCATATTGGGCTTGGCTCATTTCTGGGAGTGGGGATATTTGGCCTGAGCTTCTCTCTTTTTATATCCTTCTCCTGTTTTCACAGCTCAGTTTGGGGGCTTGCAAGTTTTTGATGCTTTGGAAGTGGCATGATCACTGAGAGAGAGGTTTAATCATTGCCCTTCTGGTCTGGACTCTGTAAGTTCCTGACCTAGGTTTGGGTCTTTCAGATTGTGTGTGGTTTAGCTTCAGTGGACTACTGGTGGTCTCAGTACTGTTGGCCTGCTGGGAAGTTCTGCACGTTCAGAGAGACTGAACTGTTTGACTCCCTTTTGGTCTTGGTTTCCTGCCCTACTTAGTCCACTGCAGGCTTGTATTCACAGTTAAATATTAAAAGAGACTTCCCTCTGCTCTTTGGCTCAGAGCCATACAGGCAATCAATCAATCAATCAAAAACCACGTCGAAGGCCTTACTATGCACCAGGCACTAGGCTACATTATGGGAATACAAAAAGAAGCAAAAAGCAGTCACTGCACTTAAGGGGCTTACAGTCTAATAGGGGAGACAACATGCAGACAAATATATACAAAGCAAACTACGTACAGGATAAATAGGAAATAATAGAAGGAAGGCACTAGAATTAAGAGGGGTTGGGGAAGGCTTCCTGTAGAAGTTGGGATTTTAATTGGGATTTAAAGGAATCCAGACCAGTCAGTGGTTCATGCATGGGAGACAGCCAGAGAGAATGCCTGGCATCTGGGGGACATTTCCCTGGTCACAGACTAGGCCCCTCCCATTTGCTACTGCTCCTCTGTGCCTTGGCACTGTGTTAAGTTTGGGGGATATTTTTGTTGTCGTCATTGTTGTTGCTGCTGCTGTTGCCATTCTTTCCACCCATGCCCCATCTCCTGGCCCAGGGCCACTCAGCTAACCAGGACAGCTGGGGGGCAGCAAGAGCTGGCGCTGGAGATGGATTTCATCTTTTTTTTTTTTTTTTTTTGGCTAGGCAATGGGGTTAAGTGACTTGCCCAGGGTCACACAGCTAGTAAGTATCAAGTGCCTGAGGCCAGATTTGAACTCAGGTCGCCCTGAACCCAGGGCCAGTGCTGTATCCATTGTGCCACCTAGCTGCCCCAGATGGATTTCCTCTTACCCTCTCCTTGAGCCCAGGGCAGCCCAGAACTCACCAGACTGCTTCAGTTGCCCTACCACTGCCTCTGAAGATCCTCTAGACCTTACCACCTTCCCTGTCTAAATATACAGTGCTCCAGAGCCTCAGCACAACAAAAATATCCCCCAAACTTAACACGTTATCGTTAACAATCTGAGAACCTCATTTTATAAATGAGAAAACAGGCTCAAAAAGTTTAAATGACTTGCCTGAGGTCACACCTAGTAAGGAACCCAGCTGGGACTTGAGTCCTGATCTTATGGTTTAAATCCAATGTCCTTTGTACTGCCTAGAGTCTAAAGCAGCAGTGTCCCTGAGGGCTACATATTAACGTAGAAAACCACATATTAACATTACCTATGTTTTATTTTATTTTTATTTACTTCATTAATATTTCCAATTACATTTTAATATGACACCTCTGATCTAAAGAATGTTTCCAGGGAAAACAAATACATTTGAAACAAGGAAAGCAGTCCCCCAAGTGTGGTATAACGGAGGGAGCACTGGACCTTTGTTCAAATCTCAAGTCTGTTATTTATCATCAAGTAGCTTCACATCTCAAGCCTCTGATTTCCTCATTGGTAAAGGGAAGGGGTTGGATTAGATGGCCTCTGGGGTCTATTTCAGCTCAAAATTATCAGACTCTATAGGATCTTTAAATATTTGAATCCCAATGCAGTTAGGTATTTCTTAGGACTCCTCTGTCTGCTTGGCACTAGGGATACAAAGACCAAACAAATGAACAACAACAACAAAAATACAGACCTGGGTAGTTACAGCTTATATTCTAATTGTTGATATGCTGACAAATAGTCTGATCGGCTAACCACATTTAGTCAGAGCCCGTACAGCCCCCACTCACAAGGAAATCTAATTTATGTTAAAAATCCAATCAGTTTTTAAAACAGGTTGCCTTGTCATTTATTTCAGACTAAATTCTGATTTGTAGAAGAATAGCACAGCACCCAGAGATGGCCAAAGAATATCATATTTTTTAATGGACCATATTTTTAGCTTTGCTCTGTCTATTCTATGGATAATATTTTAAATCCAGAGAGGGGGGGAAATGTAACCAACTATGGCAGTACTTGGACATTTTCAAAGATGTAGCTGCTAAAGATTCATTAGTTTCTTATATTAGGTTAGTGGTTTCCATTTTGAGTACCTCCAAGGGCTTGTGGCATCATCAGCTTCACTGGAATTTTAATCACTTCCTGGATGTGGAATTGTTCCGTTTCCCAAAATAAATGTACCTTGGGGCAACTCCAATCACATCATTTTCTTTCAGCTTCTCAAAACTCGATTTCATGCTCTGTGCCCTTTGCTAGGCATGACATCAAACTGCGGTACTTATCAGTGGACACACAGGTGGACAGCAAAAATCACATCCTTTGAAGCTGATTTCTCCTTCTTGACATGAAAAATAACCTAATCTTGGCATACATTCAGAATACCCACTTTTCTATAAAGTGAATTCATATAATACAGCAAAAAAAATTCACCCTTTGTTATATCACAATCTATCAACATATAGTATTTATTATATTGTATGACAAAAATTTCACTATCAGCTCTGTTAACTATTTTCCTCCTCTGTAGAACTGAGATAACTTTTAGAAATCATAATATACTTTAAAAATTCTATCAGTCATCACATATTTTAATTTTTAATGCATTTGGGATCTATTCACAGGCAAAGACACAAGTGATCTGTGATTTTCATCAGGGTGGCAATTTTTTTTCTTTCACAAGATATTCCATCTCCTAACTTGAAGCATTTTTCCTGGCTGCCCCTTATGCTTGGAATGCTCACCTTCATCATCTTTGCCTCTTGGATTCCCTGCTTTCCTTTAAGTTTTAGCTAAAACCCTATCTTGGCAAGAAGCCTTTCTTGGTTCTTCTTAACGCTGATGCTTTCCCCTTAAGATTTCCTCCAATTTTATCCTGTGTGTGTATGTATGTATATGCACATATATGTGCATATATATATATATATATACACACAACATACATACACACATATATTGTTTGTACATAGTTATTTTCATGTTGCCTTTCCACTAGATTGTAAGCTTTTTGAGGGGTGGGGACTGTTTTTTCTTAACTTTTTTTTTTATCCTTAACTTTGACATAGTATCTGCGACATAATAAGACTTGATGAATGCTTTTTGACATGACTTGACCTTCTCCAATGCAAAACAGCTCTTCGTTGACTTAGTAGATAAATCTTTAAAAGTTGCTTGAGAATCACTGAGGTTAAATGTCTCGCCCAGAGTAACTGAGCTAATCCAATGTGGGATTTGAACGCAGGTTTACTACTTTCAGGGGAAAAAAAAAATCAGGAATTTCTCCTGAGGCACAAAAATTTTTTTATTTTTTTAGGCAATTGGGGTTAAGTGATTTGCCCAGGGTCACACAGCTAGTAAGTGTCAAGTGTCAAGTCCTGTCTGAGGCTGGATTTGAACTCAGATCTTCCTGACTTCAGGGCCAGTGCTCTATCCACTGCGCCACCTAGCTGCCCCTGAGGCACAGAATTTTCAGCATAAAAACAAAGGTCACTTATTCATCAAAATTAACATACTTACAATTCCTAAAAATACAACTTCTATTTTGTTTTCATCATTTTCCTTATACACATCAGGCTCCTTTTAAACATGTGTAAAAGACTAAAGTTAATTCAAGCAGAAGTCAAGTCAAGCAGAAAACCCACTTCTGAACATTTGAATGAAAATATTCAAAAAGTTATCTATTTATAGTAGGATCATAACATCACAAATCATATTAATGTCACAGAATAATAAATTTAGAGCTAAAAGGGACATCAAAGGTTACCTAGTCCAACTTTCTCATTTTATAAAGAAAGAGGCCTAGGAGGCTGTGACTTGCCATATAGTAAGTAGCAAAGCCTAGAATTGAGCCCTACTCTTCATAGTTCCAAATTCAATGTCCTTTCTCCTACCTGCTTCCAGTTACAGTTATTTTTTAAATAGACAAATGGTTCCACGAAAAACTTTTCATGATAGCATCACACTATTGTTTGGTGATATAAGCTCTTTGAAGGTAGATTGTTGAGATTTTGATTAGTTTTGATGCATTATTTTTCAAAAATACCTGGAGTATGACATGTAAAAATCATATTCCAACCACTTAAGACTTGTTAGAAATGGCCCTTCTATTTATTATATAGCATATTACAATACATAAAGAAAATACATGCTAGAATTGAGTCATAGAATTTTTAATATACTAATTAGTTATATTTACAGTATTTTGGTTTTTTGTTTGTTTTGTTTTGTTATATTGGCACAGAGGGTCCCCCTACTGGAATCATTTAAAAATACAAAGGAGGATTAGAATGGGTACCCTAATGAGATATTTTTACTGTTGAACATAAAGTTTACAAATGTTTCTATTATTCTAAATAAGTGACAGTTATATTGTCCTTAATTACCTTAAGGTTGAAATGTCTAAATACATAAAAGGAGAATTGCTTTATTAGAAACATAGACAACTGGAGATTATCCATAATAAAAATAATAGGGCTTGAAGAAGATAGAGATTAAAAAGGAAATGAAAATCAAAGAAAATCACATTCGTTTTAATAATTGGTTTTAAAGTTCTTTCAACTATCAAAACTTGTTACAAAACACAAGAAAGCAATTTTGAATTTTGACTCTTCAGTTTCCTTCTTTGGTGGTGGTGGAGAACAGAGGGGAACTGGGAACTCTGGATAAAACACAAATTGAATATGGCTCTGCATCACAGTTATGAAATGCTCGTCAAACAAGAATATTAATAACATCCAGGCTTTGATTGGAATATAATAAAATCTTTTTGTAAAGAGCACATACATAGCACTTAATAGACTTGTATGGTTACATTATACTCGTATAATCCCCATTTACGTGATGCTTCATAAAGTCTGCAAAGTATTTTCCTCACAATAACCCCATGAAGTTGGTGGTATAAGTACTATTATTCTCATTTTACAGTTAAAGGAACTGAGTCTCAGAGAAATTAAGTGACCAAAACAGCTAGTAAAGACCTACGATAGGATTTGAAGCTAGGCTACCTAACTCCAAGTCCAATAGCCTTTCCATTATGCAGCTGTGCTTTTCATATGCTATTGATTTTGTGTACATTATTCTATGTGATCCTCACTAGCTACCCTGTGTGGTAAAACAGGCAAGTGTTTCCAATTTATCAGTTTATTAGTTCCATTTTACAGTTGCATAAGTTAAGACTTAGAGAGTTAGTAAGTGGCAGAAATGGGACTCACAGAACTTCAAAAGAATTTGACTCCGGATCCAATGCTTTTCCCAACACCATACTGCTTCTCTGGGTTATAGATTTTTAAACATTAAGTACTTTTTACCAGCAAAAGTACCATTACTATTTTGGTGAAAAATGAGAAAGTTATAAAATTATTTAGACCAGTTTTCAAGGGTGTTAATTATAGAGAATTCTGAAAGGTGGAATGCATTGAAATCATATAGAAAATCAAGTGGAATATATATCTATAGACATACCTTACATATAAAACGTGTACACACACACACACACACACACACACACACAGAGTTTTACCAGTTCAATTTATCATGAAGACAAAGCTCTTATCTGTCCCCTTCTCCCCTCACCTGTCCCTCTCTGTGCCCAACAAAACAAAACAGAACAACTCAAACACTCCATGATCAGTTCTTAATTATGTGTGTCAATGGGATGAGAAGATGGAGAAGGGAATAGAAAAAAAGATTGAGAGGAGAGATGTCAGCTTAGGTCAGCTCTCCATACATGAAGCAGAACATTTCTCTTTAATTGGTATTTTGTATTTGTACTGGTTCAAAAGTAGAGATGATGAAAGGTATTCTATTAACAATCCAATTTAATCATTACTCCTTGCAGTGAGACAAGTACTCTATATTAAAATTAAGCCAGGTTGTCCTGAAAAATGGCAACAATGAAGAGACTATCTAGGATGTCCATGGTATAAAAAAAATAGAAATCTACCATATGATTTGTTATTCATACTTATCTACCTAAATTCTTCCCTTAGCTTTCCTTTTATTTAATAACATTTGCAAAATATTTTCATGGTTGACTATATGATCAAGAGTTAGGTTCAAGTTAATTGATTTCATCTACAAGATGACTGAACCCAAACCTATTGTTCCTTGAGAAATCCCCATTAGGAAAAGTTATGTCTATTTATGTAAAGTTAAATAGAGTGGGGAAAAAATGATCCAGAGAACTTAGGACAATAATAAAAACATTCTCCTGAAATAGCCAAAGACTTGGGGTTTAAAAAGTTGGATTATATTAAAATGAGGGTTTTTTCCCCTTGTTTATATTTTCCACCTTATGTTTAGACATAGCAAAGGAATTCTTTATATTTCTCATAATGTATCATCTCTATTTATAATAGCACAAGCACTTTGCTTTTCCCAAATCCTAGTTTTTTTCTGTATTTTTCTGAACACATTCATGTGTCATAGAACCAAATCATGCAAGTTAACCTGGCACCAGAGCCAAACATATTAATTTTAATATAGTTAATGAAACTAAAAAATGAAAGAACTGGCAAAGGATACCAAGTGGAATCTGCCCTGCCTCTACATCCCTGGCACATTTATGTCAACTACTATGTAACCTAAGGACCTCTGAATATCCCGCACTTCCTTCTGCCCTACGGTACCCGTAGGAGGTCAGAGACTTTTTTCCATTTGCCATGCAACTAAACTTTCTTTTAATGTGTTGTGTCGCTCAATAAGAACGTGAGCTCTAGTCAGCAAGTACTGTCTGGTGTTTTTTATTTGTATCCATGCACATAGTAAGCACTTAATAAATGCTTTTTCATTTATCCAATTACTGGGATGCTAGAGCCCTTTGGTATTCTGATTATGTAGGGTATAGTGGGAAAAGCACAGTATTTGGACTAAGAAAATTTGCATTTGAACACTTGACTCTGTCATCTATGTGACCTTAAGCAAGTTAATGTCTCTGGGGCCTCATCTGTAAAATGAGGGGATTGGAATATATGACTCCTAAAGTCTCTTCCAGCTCTTTTGTATGATCCTCTTCTCTCTCTCTTTTTTTTTTTTTAGTGAGGCAGTAGGGGGTAAGTGACTTGCCTAAGGTCACACAGCTAATACATGTCAAGTGTTTGGTCTGAGGCCAGATTTGAACTCAGGTTCTGCTGACTTCAGGGCCGGTGCTCTATCTACTGTGCCACCTAGCTGCCCCAGTATGATCCTCTTCTCTTGCACCCTCACGCCTAACAATGCCCTTTCTTAAATGTGGTGCCCAGAACAATACTCCAGATATGGTTGGACCATGGTTAGAGTGCACTTTTCTATTCTAGGTATTATGATTTGTAAATCAGGCACTAATATATTAGTCTTGGCAGCCATGTCACACTGTCAAATCACATTGTTTGCAATGCACTAAAATCTTTTAGATCTTTTTCAGGTGACCTGGACATGCCTAGTTTGTACTTGTGAAATCAATTTTTTTTAACTCATGCAGGACTGTATATTTATTCCTAATAAATTTCATCAATGGAATACTGTCTATAAGGAACAGCAAAGCTAGTCTGGCTGTGGAGTCCATGAAGGGGAGGAAAGATAGGTTGGGGCCAGGTTGGGTGAGACTTTAAATGCCAAAAAGGGATGTTTGTGTTTAATACTGGAATAGAAAACCATTGGAGTTTATGAGCAGCATAAACAGATGGTTAGATCTGTGCTTTAGGAATATCAATTTAGCAGCTTGTGTGGAGGATAGAATGGAGAGGGGAACATGAAATGGGAAGACCAGTAAGAAGCCTACTGCAATAGTCCAGGTAAGAGGTAATGAATTGGTAGGTCAGTAGTGCCCTTTACATAAATAATAAAGTTCAGAAGTGGGTTTTGGAAGAAAGTTAACAAGTTCTGTTTGGAACACTTAAGGTTTAAGATGTCTACAATTCTATGGATTAATATATAATAATATAATATAACACACAGCATCCTATATCCAGTTGAAAAACGTCCAATGGGTAGCTGGTGATGTGGGACTGAAGGTCAATAAGAGGGATGGCTGCATAGATAATAAATCACCTGCATAGATCTAATTAAACTCAGGAACTTTTGGAATCTTGTTACACCAGCTATTCCTCTCAGCTTTCTGTCACCTACAAATCTGGCATGCCATGTATGCTTTAATCAAAATAACTGATTAAGAATGTTAAGCAGCATAGTGCCAAAGATGATACCTGGGGTACTATTGTAGAGCTTTAGTTTTTAGATATAATGTAATGTTATGCTTTATTATATTTTTATTTGTTTTGTCACATATTTCCCAATTATATTTTGATTCAGGCTGCTGAAGCTCTGTGTTTAACACCTCTGCCCTAGAGTACTGCCAGCTTCTGAGGGACATACCCATGAAATAATTCAGCTAGTTGGAAATCTCTCTACTTGTCTATCTACTACTCTATGGGAGTCCCATATTGCTCCATCTTGTCTATCACGACAGCATGATAGACTTTGTCATATGCTTTGCTAACATTCAGGTTAACTGTAGCATTCTCTTAATCTACCATAGAGTTAGAGCTGGAAGGGACCTCATGGGTCTTCTTGTTCCACCCCCCATTTACAGATGAGGGATCAAGCCCCTCAGGGAAGTTAAGTGATTTGCCAAAGGTAACAGAGCACTACTGCTGTGAGTGGGAAGAGGTGCAATTTGGACAGAGGTCCTCTGACTCCAAAATGATGACTCTTTACACTGCACCACAATGCCTCACATTCTAACCAGCTTGCTTAAAAAAAAGAAAAGGAAAAGTAGTTTGGCATGGGCAATTATCGATCCTCACATCACGAGAACGCTCTTATTGCAAGGTCAATGGGTTTCAAGGAAAGAATATTAAAAAAAAAAAATTCCTTACAAATTCTAAAATAATTTCAGGAAGAAAAAGAGTATTTTAAAGTTGTAGCCTAATTATTTCTTTGGTCTCTGACTTTAAATGATTTTAGCCAAATAAGAAATACCACAACTTGATATTTTAAAAGTATAGAAAAGAGGAAGCCAATATTACAATACAAATTTTTATCAAGAAACCCACTTTTAAAAGTTCCCATATTTAGAGGATGTTCTTCTCTTGATCCCAGTGGAAGCTTCGAGAATACTGAAATGTGGATTGATGTTAAATTTAGGAAAACAACAGACAACAACAACAACAACAACAACAACAAAAAACCTGACAAATTTATGCCAAATAAATAGGAAAAGTGCAATGAATTGCAATGTAAAAATGCTTTACCCCTAGTATCTCAAATGATATGATCAAATATCAAATGTAAATTCCATGCACCACAGAAACCTAAGGAGGTAACAACAAAAAGCATACATATATAATAAATGTTTGGTTCATTGAGTCTTCAGTTTTCTTTTTAAGGGAAAGATAGCTACACAGCATAAAACTACCTTTCAAATAATTAAGTTTATGGTTATCAAACACTCAGCTTCATTTAGGCATTTAATTAAGCCATTTATTGCTTCAAATGTGTCACCATGAACATTTTAATACACACTCCACAGAAGTAAGGCCTCAATTTTCACCACCTATAGATTGTGAACCCACCACACATTTGGATTTTTTTTGTGATACCCATTATCACGCGTACAACAAAGATTCTGAATGTGCATTTTATAAAACCAGGTGCCTTCACTGTGGACCTTGGCATATACATCACAGACAATATTAAAAGTTGGCCGTGTTTTCTGGGATGAGGTAGCTGCTCCATACGTGGCCCAATTATTTGTGGCAGGCTTTAAAAACATTTTATCCATTACTTATCAACTTCACAAAATTTTGGTTTACCACTTTATATATATATATGTATATATATATATATTATAAAATATTTAGTTTCAGTTTAACCCTTGTCAACGTGTAATTCTTTTCAATGGTAAAAATCAAAATGGATCTAATGAAATCTGTACATTGAAAGTGGCTCCAGCAGCAATTAAGCATATTCCTGGCTCAGAAGCCAAGATAGTGCTGAAAATAAGATGCTATAAAAACCTTTTATCTTTGACTAATTACAGTAAGATGACTGAGCTGGAGAAAGTCATGCTGCACCATAGGAAGGAGTATATTATATAATTCAGTGGCATATTCAGACAATATGCTAATAACTAATTGTTATTTTATATAGTTTTCTAAAGGCTTTCTTAATAAGCTATCAATTAAAGGCGTCATTGGTGCTCACTTAAAAAGAAACCTAACTTGCTTTTATGTTACAACATGGTTGAGAGACATATTATGACAGCTCAGCATCTTAGTGCTTGAAGGGACCTTAGAGATCATCTAATCCAGCCCCCTTGGATCGCATTGCATAGAACTTGCGCTATTTTCTGAAAGAGGCCTTCCATGTAGGCTTATAAAGTGGTTTTGAGTAAAGATGAAATCTGATGGGCCAACAAAGCTTTCAATACAGGTATTCAAAAAAGAAACATTAAGAATCTTAAATACTTATCTGCTGATCAAAAACTTTCATCTCAGTAGTCAGAACCCATTCATTGCAAAATTTAGAATTTCAGTAGCACCTATGGAACAAAAATTCAATGTTTACAGGAATTTACAAATGCTGTAGTGACAGTCACTCTGGTTTTTATAAATAGGAAACTAAGGCCCAGAGTATTTAAATGTGACTTAGCTTTCATGATAGTCTGGAGGAAAATAAAAAATAGAATCTAATTGTAAGCTTCTAATTCAGGGGTCTGCAGTCTATTCAGTTGAGCATTTTGCCTTAAGACAAATAATTTTATAATAACCATTTTTATTTTATATAATGTAATTATATTTCTCTGTTTTCCCTTATACATTGCAGTAAAAGGGTATTCCTAAAAAAATAAATTTGCATTTAAAATTTACATTAAAAAGGTATTTTCTTATGTTCACATCACAAATTGCAAACAATATTAAAGAAATCACAGAACAATCTGTATATTATGAGACCCTGACCTCTTTAGATAAAATGAGAAAGGTGAAAGGTGATTGGGCTTTAGAAATTTTTCGCTATTATCTGTTAAATGTGTAAAATATAAATACAAGGAATTTTAAAAAAATTTTATTTTAACACCTAATACAATTCCAATTTTAAGGATTACTTGCACAAAAAAATAAACACATTTGGTATAAAAATTTATCACTTTAACACCCTTTTCCCTCAAGCCCTCCCACCCCACCCTCATGAACTGCATCCTATTTTGATGCAGAAACATATAAAGACTAATGGCACAAATTAGTTTTTACTCTACAGGAGTTTCTGTTTATGTACCCAAGTACTCTAGAGGACACCAGCCCACTTTACACATGAACCATTTTCTTCAGCCTGCTGAATTTAGTTTCACAAAGAAACAAAGCTATAAAGGCATTTAAAAACCATTATCTTAAATTCTTTTTAGAAGCACTGACTTTTTTTTTTGTAACCAGTTATATACATAGTGTTACATAACAGCTCTGGAGTACAGTACATGCAGCAGAATATACCTGTTAGATATAAAATACTTTTTTAAAAATCTTCATCGTTGGAATTCTTTGAAGATTAAATAATAGAATGCCCATTACTTCGAGAAAATGGCTGGAGAGTACAAATGTCTGCATATGTTGGCCACTGAAATAATCCAAGGCTAACTGGAATAGTATTTATAGCACACTGGGAGTGCATAAATAATTTACTTACATTATTAAAACACAACTAATAAAATTAATAGTTCAAGATCTTATAGGACTGCCTATATTAATCCTTTAAGTGGTTGCCAGGAAATGTGGTTTGATGTTTAAGTCCCATATAAAATGCTTTGCATGAAGTTTTTCCCAAGTTTATTTATGTCTACTGCCTCTTCTCTTCATTGCAGCTGTACACTGTGGACAGTACCATTTTCCTTTTGGGGCTTCCGTCAATCCAACACATCCATAATGGAACCACTCTATAGGGCACTAGAAAACAAAATGGTAACAAAAGTCTATTACCATTAAAAAAAAAACCCCAAACCAACAACTGACAGCCTATTTTAATTTAATTATTACTGTAATCATATTATAAAGTTTTTAGAGCTAAGGGGTGTGTGTGTGTACATATATAAAACAGTTAAAATGCACACTGTGTTTTACAGTTTACAAAGGGCTTTACTACTATTCTGAGATGCAGTCTAGCCCTTTCATTTTACAAGTGAGAAAACAAAGAATCTGACTTCTGATAAACTTATTTATTTATAACTGGAATATCTATAATTAGCAATTCACTCAACTTCATTAGGTTGATATATAATCCCTCAAAACCAAAGAGAAGCTAAGAAATACCTTGTATATAAAATAAATATATTTTAAATGTTTTTTAAAATTTTGCCTTACTCCCTCAAAAGTGTCAAAGCATGTCAGAGATAAAAACATTTATCTCCTCTGTGTATTTACAATATTCAGAGGTCAGCTCTTACACATACAAGAAAACATAGGTCCTTTGCAGTTATACTGCTGCATCTTAGTATAAAAAAACATTTCTAAGAAAAGAAATGGGGCACAGACGGAGCAGGAAAGAAGCTGGTCAGTATGTTACATGAACAAAGGTGGTGCTAATTACCTTCACCAAGTGTTCAAGTAAAAGTTTTTCTGTGCCCTTTTAAAAATAATACAATAAAACTCTTTGGCAGAACCCAATCATGGCTAGGTAAGTGATTCTGGGAAGGAGAAGAGATGTTGCTAGTGACCTCTCAGCCTACTCCTTACTCTCTAAAACGCAAAAGGGATGAAGAGATATAATAAAATGTAAAAGTTGAATCATCATTTTCCTCTTAATCTCAAGCTGTCTTCTAAATTTCAAATTTGATTTCATTACTAGAATTGTTGTATGACTACTTAATTATTCCTCCTTGCCACTTTTATAAAATTCAATGGTCTGGCTATAGTTGAATAATAACAAAAGACAAGAAGAATGGCATGTAGAACAAAAGTACCAGGACGATAAATATTGTTTTCTCAGCATTTAATGAAACCAAATCCAAAACAGGCTCCCTTTTTATGGAAAAGACTCTTTTTCAAAAATCTTAAAAATAAATCAACAAATAACTTCTATGTCTCTACTTCCTTAAGGCCAGTGTGGTATCTATCCTTATATCCCAAATGCCTTACATAAGTTAGAAAACAAACATTTGTGTTCATCATTTGTAAGACAGTATGTGTCATTGTCTTACAGATGGTAATTTAATTAATGGAAGAGGAATGTAATTCAAAGATATCCAGAATTTCCTCAAACACTCTCTAAAGCATTCCTTTTCAAGGTTCTTTTGGGACAAAGAGGTATCAGAAGTTATAAAACCAGCATTACATTTTAATATTGGGTAAATTTAAGGGTAAATTTAAGAACATTATTTACTTTTGGAATGTTCCAACATTACAAAAGCATCCATCAACAACCATAATAAACTTATACAGCTAGAGCCTTCCCCATTCACCTCCCCCACATGCAAAAATTCACTTTGTTTTCATTTGGTATATAATCTGTAAATACCTATAAATGTACATGCATTCTTCCCCAATAGGATGTAATGTGAGGTAAGGGACCATTTCTCTTTTGTTTTTATATTCTCAGTGCCTAGCACCATGCCTGTAACACAGTAGGCTATTAATGCCTGATGATTGATTTCAATTTCTTTGACCCCAAATTAATAACAAACAAAAACTTGTTTCTCTGGTATGTAAACACAGTTTTGAGACTATATCACAGAACTAAAAGACAAACTTCAAATACTATGAAGTCTATGTTTTCTATCATTCCAATATATGTAATTTTGATACTTACATCTTGGTTATCACATCCTACCATTTCACCATAGGATACCTAATTAGAAAAAAAATTAAATGTGAATATATAACAAATACCTAACAAAAATACTCTGAATGTTCAAAATACACTTAATCTTTGTAATCCCTAACTTATATACTTCTTATACAATACCTTACAAATAATTATATGAGTCTCACATATAAATGGCCACCCCACTTGGGTGACCTCTCCCTCTTCTCTCTGCTTCTATTGCCATAGCTTGGGATTTTCCTCTTTCCATCGTCCTCTTAGCCTACTGCTCCCTGAAACTACTCATTCCAACCTATGCTTTGCCTCTCACCTTACATCAGGGCCAGTAGAGGATTAGGAGGTAAGAATGACATCAGTAAAGGAAAAAAGATGGTAAATCTCTGGAAGATTTTTTTCACTACCTTCCCACTTCTATTAACAACCTTCCCCTACCCCATCTCATCACCCTCACTCATCTTTGGAGGTCCTTCTACTCTTCAGCTCTGGCCTAACAATGCTGTTCTTCTTAAATGTATATAAATTTTAATCCTTAAGGTGCCTTAATACCTGGGTCTGGGGAGAGAAGAAGAGGAGACAGAGAACTAAACAAAGGAGAAACTTTTCTTTGGAGATTACCTCCGAACCACTACCAGCACTACAAGGTGGGAAAGGCTTTGAATACAGTCTTGATAAGAGAGTCTATCCTTGGTCAGAAGATCAACTTAGCTAAGTACAGGTCATCACAAAATGGGTGGTCACCAGTTGATGAATTCTTTTGGCTAGGATGACCTATGACACTGACAAAAACACAAAAAGCCCTGATCTCCATATATACAGTGGTCATGGCAATATAACAGAAAAAGCAAGGATCAATTGGAAAGAATGAATTTTTAGATCATCTACAAACACTAGTATAACTGTTGGTATGCAATGTAAGATTTTTGTTCAATAACGAACAAGTTGATAAACATTGGAATTAATCCTATTCATGCAGAAAGTCTTACTATAAACAAAATGAGAAGAAATAAAGAATTTATAGTTCAATAGAAGATTGGTTCAGAAGCTCTCCTTGGATAGGTTAATTATAGGAGTTAGTAGAAATGGTTTTATCGTGTACTCAAAGTCATGAGAAAAGACATTTTATGGCATATCTGATCATCTTGTCTTGATGGTACTCATGACGAGCATAAGTAAACTGATCACCATGAAGATAATTCCAGTTTATAAAACAACATTTACTACACAAGATGAAGCAGTAAAGAAACTTAGGAAAAATTGGACAAAGTCATTTAACAAAGGTTAACCCATGCCCAGCTATTCTATGACTTCAATGCAAAAGTATGCATAGGCAAGATGGTAAAAAAAAATTCTGAAAAAATGAAGTTTGGAATCAAGAAATGAAAAAAGACAAAGGCTAGGAGACTATGCAGAAACTTCACACCAGCATATCATAAATAGTTTCTTTAAGAAGGGAAGTGGAAGATGCTAGAGCATCAAACATCCTCACAAAAAAAAAAAAAAAGAAAGAAACTGACTACATCTTGACTAGAAAATGCTTAATTACTGATATGGAAATCATTCTGAATCCACTGTCTTGTGTACTATAAAATTAATAATTGGTTAGAACAAAGATCAACAAAAGCACCCGATTAAATAAAAGATAAGAATGAAAAAAATTGAATATAATTATAAAATCTTTCATTTGACCTATTTAAACAAGCTATTAGTCTAAAAAAAAAAAAAGAGGGAAATGGACAAAGATAAGGATACCAACTTTGGCAATTACTGTTTCTAAGGTTTACAATGTAAAAGCTGCACAAGAAGCAGCCCAGAAACTGCCTTAGAGGCTAAACTTCAAGGGAAAATTGGCCTGTAAAAAGCTTAGCATGAGACCAAATTAAATCAGATTATACTGAGTATTCAAACATGAAACTAGAAGGACAATAAATAGATGTGAAGTGGAACACATCTATCAGCATTTCTAAAGTGATCAACTTCCTTGGTAAATGAAACCATCAAAACTGAACTCTGTCACCTCAGTAAATGATGTGTTATGTGAGCAAGTGAAAAACATACTTAGGGAGATGAAGTCAGAAAGGACAGTTTGACCTGAATAAATACATAAGAAAGCCAACCTTCAATTTTAATGGAACTCAGAAATCAATTTTCAAGATCCCAAAGACTGTAATACTACAAAATAATAGGAAAGACCACAGATAGAATTATTACCAAAAAGAAGATGTAAAGAAGATATTAACTACCAATACACAAATCTGTTTTCCTATCTCTATGAAACTGTTTTGAGGATGATCTATTTATACATCAAGAGCGTCCTCTGTGAAAATATGAGAGTTGATCAGGCAGGTTTTCACAGATAACTCTTTATAACAAACTATAGCTTCAGTCACAAAACTGACTGCACAATGTAGATATTAAAATATCTCACTGTTTATTAATCACCAAAAATACCCAAATATATTTGGTTTGGTGAAATATAACTTGGTATGGTGAAAGTGTCAAAAGATTCTCCTCCAACGAGGTATCTCCTGTGTATGACTTAATATTATGCAAAATTCTATAATAAATGCAACTAATCAGGTAAACTGTTCAACCATTAACAAGTGAAGAATGAATGAAATAGACAACATGTTTATGAAAAGATGTTCACATTGCTCTCACTGAGAATGTTTCATACAAAGTCCTAACAAAAGAAGAATTCTGATCTATGGTAAGGTATTGCAGATGCTTCTGTCTGTGGATGACTTTGTACTGATTTGTATTACACACCAGAATACTGGGCCTCTTATGGAACTGATGATTACCAAAAACAAAAAAACCAAAACCAAAACCAAAAAACAGCCTAGCAATTCATTCAGGGAAAAAAATAAATGGATGGAGAATAGATATTGCCCAGATACTGACGCATAATTAGACAGGTGGCCCATTACTTAATCTATCAGTGTGTACATGTCAGGCAGAGGATCCAGTTGACAATGAGCTGGATAAAAAACTGAACAGGATCAGATAAGGTTAGATTGAATCTAAGAAAATGTAGCACTTTTAATCATTCTAAGTTGCTCAGTGCTGAAAAAAGTGTACTCTACTAACTCATTTTTTAAATGCTAGCATTATTCTAGTGAAGCGATATGGTTGCAAATCATAGAAAATCTTGATCTTAAAATCACAACAGCAAGTGACCACAAAGGCAACAGAAAATGCATTTGGTCTAAGTAGGCATTGCTATTTCTTGCACACTAGAAAGGCTATAAACAATTATCCAGGACATTTATGAGATGGGTTGATCATATAGTAACAATCAGTAATAACAGATGGTCAGTTCAAGTCCTACAGTAGTAAGCAAAAAATATTTAAAAAAGCAGAAGATCAGGCCTCAGACACTTGACACTTACTAGCTGTGTGACTCTGGGCAAGTCACTTAACCCCGACTGCCTCACCAAAAACAAAAACAAAGACAAAAAAAAAAAAGCAGAAGAGAGCCAATATAATAAAAATGACAATTCTACCTAACTAATCTACTACCATCCCAATTAAATTACCAAAAAACTATTTTATGAACTAGAAAAAATAATAAAATTCATTTGGAAGAAGAAAAGGTCAAGAACATCAAAGGAATTAATGAAAAAAAATCTAAAGGAAGGAGGTTTAGAAATACTCTTAGAAAAAAACCTCCAAAGTGGAGTGTGTGTGTGTGTGTGTTTCGCACAGAAGAATAGGAGAAATTTTGTTTTGTTTTGTAATGGATCAGAGGAGAAGAATACTGGTTGGAAAAAACAGGTGGTGACAATGGAAAGGAAAGCAGGTCTTTCAAAGAAAAGAAATGAGATAAAGGAGTCAGGTCAAGAAGACCCCTGTTTCTTAGCCTTTGCCTCTGACCACAAAGCCACAACTTTGTGCATGGAACTGGGAAAGTAACTGCTCCCACTGTGGGAATGGATGTTACAGATTCCTGGTTTCCTCAGTAAGCAATCTGAATACATTTTCTCATAGAAACATTTTTATGAAAGTTCATTTCTATAATTCTAGTAGTTCAGATCTACAGTTTGGTTATGTTATATACTTAAAAAGAATTTAGAAGGGTAGGAAGGGGAACTAGCAGACACTAGGAATCTAGGTACCTTCTATGATATTGTTTCTATGGGAAAGTGGTCCATAGTTCAAAATGACTATGAACTTTTAAGAACATAGCACTTCAACAAGTATTTATACTCATAAAATATGAAAAATGAAACCCTAAAATCTGTATGCAAAATAATTTTTACATTTTATTAAAAAAGTAGAATAACATAGAGCCTCGGTTCCCAAATTCACATGTATAGACTAAGTAAAAACAGAATATTTAGCAAGCTGATGAAAACTGTAATAAGTGAAGTAGGTATCACTGCATGCATTTACAATGTACAAAATAGGAGATTATTTAGGTTTGTTACTTTTTGGGGGGCAAGTATAAAGTTTTTATATTTGCCCCTAAAGTTTCAGGTTAAGTAACTGAGTATTCAGCAGAGGAGCTTCTGGTTGTGGCATTTCTGCACTTTCACAGCCTAGTTTACTCTCCCTCCTAACAAAATAAGGAATAAATAAACATTAAAATAAAAAGCATGTACACAATTAAGTATATTTGCTTTTGGAATTTTTCTAGCTCATGAAAGGGTAAATATGAATTTTATTTTTTAAAAAAGGGTTTCCTTGCCTCAAACGACCAACTCATTCATTTTAGTGTGTAATTTCATGCCTTCTGCTTACACAGCTATACCTGTTTACTAGATCTGCAATATATATTGCATTAAAATCCAGAATCAATTGCATCCTCCAAAGTCTTTCAGGGAAATGATTGAAAGGATATACTAATAGAAGAAATTAATGGAGAAGGGGAAGGCGGAGTTTTTTAAAAATAAAATAGTTTTCTAAGTTGGTTTTGTTTTTCACTTGATCTGGATTAAGAGTATATTGGATATTTACCTGATTACAAATACAGTAACGTGGTTCATTTGGGTCATAAGTCCAATCAACCTGATTATTTGAATCGGACTCTGGTATCACGGCTGTTTGTTGAGAGAGTTCTTGTGCTAATGCTGATGACGAGGAACATGATGATAAAGAGGAAGAAGAAGAGGAAGACGAAGACTGCTGACTTGAAGACTTGTTATTGTTTCTGAAAAATAGCAACAATTTTATTTGATAGATAATCAAGGGAAAAGTCAACTAAAGAATTTTTATATAGATGCCTGAAAGGAAAGAATCTGATTATATTACATGGTGTTTACTTTTAATATGTAATTTAAAAAAACTATTTCAAATATAAGAAAAATTTTATGGAATGGGAAAAAAAAGATGGATAAAGACTCTTGAAAAGTAGTTTATCATTACTGAATTGCTTTTTATGGCTGCTGAATTATTAGTGACTGAGCCTCCCACTTTACTGAGAAGGCTGAGGCTATCTGATATAAACTCCCTCAGTTCCCCTCTTCTATTCTTTTTTTTAAAATTAATTTATTTTGATTTATCAACAATCACTTCCACAAGTTGTTGAGTTTTAAATTTTTCTCCCCCCCCCAAGATGGCACGCAATCTGATATAGGCTATACATATACATTCCTATTAAACATATTTTCACATTAGTGATGTTGTAAGAAAGAATTAGAACCAATAGAAGGAACCACCAGAAAGAGGTAGTTATCCCCTATGGCTATGATCTGCCTTCCTTAGGACCTTACTCTGATAGTTATCCCCTTCATCCCAATCTAAAAAAAAGACCTCCCTTGATGTTGTAGCTACAATCTCATCTCTAGTCCCCTAGCTTCCTGAAGAAATGGAATAAATCTAATGCTTCTAATTTCCCCATATCCTCCCTTAAACCCAGCAAGGTTGCCAATGAGCTCCTAATCAACAAATCTGGCTTTTTTCCCTTGTCATTATCCTCTATGACTTCTTTATAGCTTTTGACACTGCTGACCACCCTCTCTTACCAGATACTTTCTCCTTCTAACTATACAGTCCTGGTTCTTCTACCTGTAACTGTTCCTTCAGTGTACTTCAGCCTCTCTTCCTTCTTTTATTCCTAACTCCCTTAATGTGGATGAATGTTGCTTAAAGGTCTGTTTTAGGTTTTTTTCCCCTTCTTTCTATAGTCTCTTCCTTGGCAGTCTCATTCACTTCTATAGCTTCAATTATCAATTTTATGCAGATGACTTCTAAATATTTGTCCCCAATGTTGAATTCTCTGAGCTCTAGACCCATATCCAATAGCCTTCATGACATCTCCACTGGGATGTCCAAAGTACATCTTACCCCTAAATGTCATCGTCTTTGTAGGAACAGGAATAAAAGTTAAGCAACAATCCTAAACTGAATTACCCTACTAATTATTCCCGTCCAGTACTTTTGTAGTCTATACCACTACTTAAAAATGCAGATAAACAGGTTGTATGGTTCCCAGAGAAGATGCTTTTGGGGATTTGTTTTAAAACAAATAAAGTTAGTTAAGACAAAAATAAAAACAAAAAAACGTACTTGCTTTTTCGACCACTCCGTGAGTCTGTTGCTGCTGAACTTATGGTCTGAGTTAATGTAGATGCCAATGCTGATGAAGAATAGCCAGTTGATTCCCTAGTTAATGAAAATTCTCTTCCTAGCTGGAAGTCATTATTCTTAAAAGCTTCATAGCTAGCCTTTAAACTTGATGTTCTTCTACCTTCTTTCATCTAAAAAAGATATTTGACAGTATTAAAATATATAATCATTATAATATTACTTCCCTTGTATTGGCTAACTTTCATCTTATTATAGGTAAAACTAATGCATCTGAATATTAAAAAGTAGACATCATACAGTCATGAAAATATGCACTTATCTTCTTACTAGAGGCACTAAAAAAAAAGTCTGTAAATTCTAAGCTGGGCAAATGTGCCAACATCTGCAATGGGATGAACAACCTCAAAAACTACAAAAAAAAAAACCCAATACAAAAAGGGTACAAAAGCAAAAGTGCAATCCTAGTACATTTTCCAATCATCATCTTACAATCTCCAAACCTGTAATGGTTTGCAAGCTTACCTTGTTAACGTTACCCAAGAAAATTAGATATAAAACTATTTCAAATGAACTAATCTATTGGACCGAACATAATTTCTTTCATTTAAAGGAATTCAACCTTATTTATATTTTATTATATTTGTTGTCCTGTTCCCATGTCTAACTATCCTTTACCTGGGCTGTGGCTTGAACTGCTTGAGCTGCTGCCATGGTAATTGCCCCGGCTCCAGTTCCTGAAGATAATGAGCCGATGTTATAGGATGCCAGCGGTTGAGAAGAATTCACATTGTAAGTATTGTTAGAAGAGGTTGAAGAATTATTGTTTCGGCATCCTAGGTGAAATTAAAACACAAACGTAATTGAAGAAAGTATAATTTCAGTGAGATAAAAAATATTCCTTCCCCATTTAGACAGTAATCAATAAATGCAAAGACAATACTGCTTAATTAAAAGAAAGTCAAGATAAATTGGGTTGACTAAGCAAAGTGTCATGGAATTCCAAGGAGAATGAAATTTTTCTGTTTGCTTTCTCCAGTAATAATAACATGTAAAACATATGGCATTTTTTAAACAAGGTGCAAACTGCCTAGAATCCTATTTTTTAAAATTCAGGCTTAAAATAAATTTAGAGAAATTTCATAAATTATAGTTAAGAAATTAAAATTACCTGGTGCATTTTCTTTAGAGGCGTCTGATGTAAGAGTGGATAGAAGAGCTTCAGATTTAAACTTCTTTTCAGGAATGTGATCTGTTGTAGTATGGTGAGAAGTTGGATTATACTTCCTTTCTGAATAAGAATGAAGAATTACTTGGTTTTTAAATTTTGGTAAACTATGGTCAGGGAAAGTGAGAGTAGTTCTTTCCAAATAGAACTTTGACTGAAGTACTTCAGTTCAGTTATAAATCTTAGGTCTTATAATCTTGTGTAGAAAGGGAGAAAACAACATATACTAAGGGTCTCTAGGTGGTGCAATAGATAAGAGTGCTAAGGCCTAGAGCCAGGAAGACCTGAGTTCAAATCTGGCCTCAGATACTTACTAGCTTTGTGACCCTGGCTAAGTCACTTAACCTCCATTTATTTCAGTTTCCTCATCTGTAAAATGGAGATAATAATAGCACCTACATCCCAGGGTTGTAAGGATCAAATGTGATAATAATTATAAAGTGCTTAGCACAGGCACATGGAAACATTATATAAATGTTAGCTATCATTATTACAAAGAGACACAGGTTGATACAAGATGATCTGAAGGGGATAAGGTACTAAGACCTCAGTGGGTGGGGTTCAGGAAAGGTTTCGCATAGAAAGTAGGCTTTGAATTGAGGATCAAAAAGAATTTTTCTTAGTTCATCCACTGCCCTAGATCATACCCACAAACATGTCTCAAATTTTTGCAACATTTTCTTAACTGGTCTCCCTGCCTCAGGTGTCTCCCCACGCCAATCCATCCTCCAATGGAGGATAATTGCCAAAGTGATTTTCCTAAAAACAGGTCTGACATGTCATTCTGGTACTCATAAAACTCCAGTGGTTCCCTATTTACCTGGAGCAGGCAAATAGAAGTTTCTCTGATTGGCATTTCACAACATGGCCCCAATCTACCTTTCCAGTCTTATTTCACATTACTCTTCCCTTCACTAACACCAGAGTCGAGCTAAACTGCTTTTCTTACCGTTCTTCCCATATAGCATTGTTATCTCCTGTCAATGCACTTTTGTAATGGCTTTAATTTGTGCCTGGAATGCATTTAAAATATCTTAGTTTCCTTCAAGAATAAGGTAAGTGCCACTTTCTAAATGAAACCATTCTGATGTCTCACCACCCCCCAAGCTGTGTTAGGGGTTTCCCCAAAATTTTCTTGTTCTACTTTAATATTTGTTTTCACATATTTGTGTTTTCATGCTGTTCCTCCATGCCATCCACCACTGTACTGTAAGCCCCAAAATGGCAGAGAGAGTTATTCCTCTTTGTATCCAGCCTAACATGAAAATGCTTGTTGACTGATGGACTGAGGTGATTGTGAAACATGGCATCTTATTTTCTTGACAGATAAGAAATAGCAAGAAAACAATAATGTTTCTTTGTTCATTGAAAGTTTACTTTTTGATCTTATATTTTCTACTGCCATAGATAGAAAAATGGATGGGTCCTATGATTTCATAGTGGAGGTGGGTGAGGAAACTTCTTCTACCAAAGCAGGTCATCTATCACCTTTTCTGCAGTTTCTGGTTTCAGAGAGTTCTGCACAGGATCCTGAGAAGTAAAGTGACCTACCCAGGATTACACAGCAAGGAGAGGTATGAGTTGGGACTTGAGCTGTGGTCTTTTCCTGGCTTTGAGGCTAGATCTCCAGGCCCTATGCCCTGCTGCCTCTCATACCTGAAGGGGTTTCAAATGACTCAAGAACTATCCTGAGACGGTCACTTGGTGTGCCACTCCTTTACACGTAAGACAAGGGGGCTTTCTTCTGTATAATGTTACCCAGAATTTAGAGAGTCATGCTGTCATTTTTCTTCCTGACAAATTGCTTCTAAGGAGGAAATACAACTTATTCTCTCTGCAGTTACCCACTTGTCCTCTTTGACCACTCACTCTAAAGTTGCAGAACAGTGTTTAAAAAATGAGTATTTAAGAGGAGGAGGAATAGAGGAAGAAGAAAAGGTTGTTCTAATCTTTTACCCCAGTAATGGCTGGGGTAATAGTTTGAAAGGGAGGTAATGCCCAGGGCAAAAGACATGCTGATAATGAAAGCAGTGGGATAATAGGCAAGATGATTAGTTTCCCAAGAAAATGTGCATAGCTCATTACTGAAAGTTTTCTAAACTCACAGTACCAATGCATTAGAATGGGTTTCAATTTTCACATTATATATAAGCTATATTAAAATTTCAAGCACAATGAAATAAATAAATCCCCCAAACTTACTCTCCACTGGTGTGTGTGAATGAGCATGATGGTTATTTACTGGTTGTGATGGAGTGTCTAATTCCAATGACCCTAAAAAAGAGATATAGAAATAAAGCAGTAAGTTACCATAGAATTTGACAATTTAGTTACTAGCTATAGAGATTAAGTCCTTCCCTTTCCCATCCACCTGGACTGCCAAACTCTAATCCATGTGTGTTGAGACTTAGTTCAGCCTTGTCCAATTGAGAGTCATCACCATCCACACTATTACTAGTTTCCCAGATTTTCTTTGAGCCATCCTCAGCTCTGAATAAATTACAAAGGTACATGATGAAGAACATGGTAGTCAAACACTGTATCATGATATACTGAAGAGAGATCAAACTCAACTCAACCAGATTATAATGTAACTGGGAAATGTGTAACCAAAACAAAACAAAACAATGTAACACAGATAATGGTATTCTGTAATTTTCTAAGTCATTTCTATTTAAGTCTGACACCACTGGTCTCCTGAAAGAACCCTGGATTTGGTATCACTAGACTTGGCTTCAGATTCCACCTAGAACACTTAACTGCCCATGTGAGTATAGGGAAATCACTGAACCTCTCTGGACCCCAGCTTACTCCTCTGTCAGCTGATGGGGAAAAACTTTAAAAACTATTAAGTTTGATTAAGCATAACTGGGGTTAGACCAGATAATCTCT
This sequence comes from Vombatus ursinus, assembly GCF_900497805.2. Lineage (NCBI taxonomy): Eukaryota > Metazoa > Chordata > Mammalia > Diprotodontia > Vombatidae > Vombatus > Vombatus ursinus. Next base: position 3,396,207 of record NW_020950566.1, on the reverse strand, counting down.
AACATCACTTTCAGCTCTAATTCTTATGACCTTCCTTAGGCAAAAAAATATACATATAGACTGCTGGTTAATCTGCAAAAAAAAAAAAGGTTGCTATGTAAGTGACTTGATGAACTTTTTAAACCTATTTCTCCACTACAATCCTACTCCACTATCTCATCCTAGAGGTGACCCTAGAACACGAAAGCCTGCCAATGGAGCATAAGTTCTGGCAGGTTCTATCATACTAGAAAGACTGAGGCCAAATTAAGAGAGGTTCACTACCAGATTGGTTACAGAGTGACAAATTTTTTCTGACAGAATGTCTATTAGGTTATAGATAGATGAAACCTATATTGGAGAAGGGTGGTACTACACTAGCTAAATGGAGTTTCTTATATAACAGAACTTTGAATTATAAACTCATTAATGCTGATGGACAAAAAAAAATCTCAACCAAATGCTACTTGACTGTAAGAGTTTTTAAGGCAAAAAACCTATGGTTCCAGGAAATACAAGGAAACCTGACCTAATAGAAAAAGCAAGGGGGCTGTCTGATGAACTAGGTTCAAATCTATACAAGGAAACCTGACCTAACAGAAAAAGCAAGGGGGCTGTCCTGACGAATTGGGTTCAAATCCTACTTCATTTTTAAAATGAGGTTATACTAGAGTTTCAAGCTCTAATTCTAGGATCTCATGGCTATTATTACTATATGAAAGAGAATTCATTGCTCAGCAAAATAAGATGTGTTATTCTTCACTTTCACAAGGACAAAAAGTTAGGTTATTTTCTATTTGAAAAGCAAGGGAGAAGAGCCACAATGAAAAATACTGTATTGGCCCAAATGTGTGCCACACTGAGCTCTAATCTCGCTTGTACAAAATATGAAAGAAACATATAACCATCACCTCAATGAGAGGGCAACAATGCAAGTGATAAAATAAAGAAAGCAATTTTGACAAAAATGAATAAAAAGTCTTTATCTCAATTGAAAGTAATGTAAAAACTAGTCTGGTACACTAAGTATATTTTGACATGATAAGTTTTTTTTTATGTCATTGTTTTTCATTATATTGGGATCAGAACTAGTTATGTGATTTCTCAGCTGAGAGGCACTCCCAGTTAAGAACTTTCTACCAATGCTTCCATACTCTTCCTGCCACTTGTAATTTTAGAGCAGGGGTTCTGAGACCCCAGGAGGTCCTGGAATTTGAGGTCCAGGAATTTGTGTGCTTTTTTTAAAATGTATTTTGTATTTAAAATGTATTTCTTTTGTAATCCCATGTATTTTATTCTATGCATTTGAAAAATATTACTCTGAAGATACAAAGACTTCACTAGCCTGTCAAAGGGGTTTACAACACCACACAGATGAAGGACCCCTCAATGCTTTAACACTGAGAGGTTAAATAACCTGTCCAGGATCACAAAGCAAGGGTGGAACTTAAAAGCCTCCATTTCTGATTCTAAGACTGACCTACACCACTTTTCTTTTTAGGGTATGGCTATACATTTGTTTTCTTTTTTTAAAAAAAAAAATCTCATTTTAGAAGGGCTGCCTATATTGGGAGTAGCCTATATTTGCACCAATAATGGAACAATTTAAAAAACAAATTCTGTCAATGTTTACCTACTTTCCTAAGTTAGAAGACTAAATTTTTGCAAAGAAAGAAAGCATTAGGGAATTAGAGCTTAATGATTTGGAAAGAGGAAACAGCATCATTTTTGCACATAGAACCACAAAGGGGCTATTTTATCCTTTACAAGATGTTCAATTGTCTTATAATCAATGGTAGTTTTAAAAGGATTTTCTGTGTTTGCCTTTTGTTTCTTCAGATGAAATTGTAATAAAGGGCGAGACAGGTGAATTTGTTAGTATAGCTTAACTCACTTTGGTGTTACACTTCTTTGTTCTCATGAAGATAGCTTTATTAACCTTATTAGCCCATATATAGTGGAATTGGAATACTCACAACTTTATTTATGGCTGTCATTAGAATTTTTTAAAAAGTGTCAAAATGTTGCAAACAGGTTTAGTGTTATTCAAATGTGCAGAGAATACTAAGGTTTCTGGAAGTAGGTCTTGAGGCCCTCTCAAAATTGAATGCTAACTATAAATCAAATAATTGATCCAAGTCAATTTTATAAATGCAAAAATTCACCTTTATATATGAAAGGTGGTGATTTTATTTTCTAACCTGTTTCCAGAGGTATACCAAATTCTGATGTAACTCTTATTTTGATGACAACCATTTTTTCATTGTTGAAGACATACACACCACATACACATACATATGTTTTTTTCTAGGTAATTTAATAATACTGAGATGATCAATAAAAAGAAAAGAGGTTCAGCCATCGTGAGAAATTTTTGGCAGAAGCCAAATGTAAAATGGGAATGGGGGGACTATTCATCAGTTGTGAAGTGATGTTTCAGTTAAGTCAGGCTACCCTTGTTATGCTCCTCCGTTGTAAAAAGTCTTTAAAGGCTCCTGAAGGAAAGGAATCCAAAAGCAAGCTGAGGACTTTAGAGGGAGAAAAAAAAAGCAGTTTATTTCTCTCAAGGAAGAGATTAGGGCAAAGAAGGTTTAGTGGGGAAAAAAAAAATTGCTCTGAAAAATAATGTGGAATTATATGAGACCAGTTACTAAAGTATTTTTATCCTTTCACTAAGGGATCCCACTAATGGGATTCCATGCTAAATACCATATATGTAACAAAACATCTTAGCAGGACTCTTTGTCATTGCAAAAACAAACAAACAAAATGAATACCAGTTATTGGGAAATGAATAAACAAACTGTTTACATATGTGATGGACTATTACTACATTATTATACAATGAATATGAAGAATAAGTGAAACAAGAAGATATGTATGAAGTGATAATGAAAAAACACAACCAAGAAAATAACAGACACAATGACTACAAAAACATAAATAACATAATAAAAGGCAATGAAACTCTGATGAATTTTAATGATCAATTTCAGGCCCTGAGAAGTAGTGATCAATCATACTCTTTTCTCAGTAGACAGGAACAAGACTAAAGATACAGATAGAACATGGAAACAATGTAAGTTGGCTTTTCTTAAATGTCTGACTCTGTTACAAGGGGAAATGATTATGGTATAAAACCAAAAATGTATACTACATTTTAAAATACCGAAAGAGGTTATAGACTCAACTAGCAGCTTCCTTTAGAACGAGGATTTTTTAACTTGGAATCTACAGACCAATAAGAGGTCTGTGGATAGATGTTAAGAGGTCCTGGAAAAAGACCCCCTTGAACTTGGGGAAAAAACTTTATTTTCACTAATTCTGATTCAATAATTTAAAACGATTCTGAGAAGGGGTCCACAAACTTTGCCAGACTGCTAACAGAGTCCAGGACACAAAAAAAAGGTTAAGAACCTGTGCTATAGAACAAAGTCCTGGTAAACTTCCATAAGGGAGGGAAAATGAATAATCTTCTCTTAAGAATACACAGATACTTTAAAATGTATAGTCAATAAGTCAGTAGGTCAATAAGCATTTACTGACCATGTACCATTGTGCAACTGGTAACAATTTGTGACAGAAGTACTTAACGCAAGGGATTACATTTCTTTTAGTCTTTGCTTTAATTGGCTGTCTTAATGTTATAAGCAGATGCTGAATATTATAAACATCACAAAAACATGAGAAGCAACTGGGGGGGGGGGGGGGGAATGGACAGAGAGTTGGCCTTGGAGTCAGAAAGATTTGAGTTTAAGTCCTGCTTCTGCCACTTACTGGCTATGTGATCTTAACCTCTCAACCTCTCAGTGCCCTATACAACTCTCTAAGACTAAACTGTTGAATGGTTAGAGATTTGCACTGGTAGAGGAAGTATCCTCACTGGAAATCCTTATACAAATAAAATACAAGGTCAGTCTAAAAATAAAAGCAAAATTATTTTAGTAAAATGAAATCATTAATAGAAAAGGCACCAGTGAATGAACTGCATACCTTCTCTACTTTCCTGAGGTATCCATGCCTGAAAACAAGCAAAAATGTTGGACCCATATTAAGCTTAAAAGAGTGCCATCTTCATTAACCTTGTAGCAGCTTCCCAAAAGGCTTAGAGGAATTTAAAAGCATCTGTGGGGCAAATTTTCCAACACCATCACATCTTCTTTCCATTATTCAAAACCTTAACGTTTACTTACGTCTCTCTAATATTTCTGTAATTCCAGCATTATCAGCTTCTAGCTCCATTTTAAACTTAGCCAGTTCTTGATCCAACTTTCTTAAGTGTCGATCTACCTGTTTGGGAAAAAATCAAAGGTAACCACCAAAATTCAGGACTCTGTTGAAGTGTTAGTTTTGTGGGGAAGTGTCTAATTTTTAATTAAACAGAAGTAGTTTTATCACTATCTGTGACATCAGCAAAGTTATTTAACTACCCTGTGGCCTCAGTTTCCCCATCTATAAAATGAAGGGATCAGACTAGACCTTAAATATCCCTTCTAGTGCTAAAATTTAATTTTAAAAATCTTTGTTACAATAAAATGTTAATCAGAACCTTCAATTTAAGAATTTTTTTTTCTTCCTGAACTCTATTTTTAAGACAGAGAGAAAGCAACAACCAAACAAGCTGCTACCGTGGATTTTGGGGATTAAGCAGGAGGAACCTTGACGGGTATGCCCTCAGGTTCCTATAGGATCACCCCAAATATGTATATTCACAGTCTGTATGATGATAATTGAGTTTAAGAATGACAACTCAGAGACAATGAACATCCTTAATATAAGATTTAATTATGGTGTACATATACTAGTACAGCTAGTAAGTGGATTAATACAGTTTATAAACTCTTACAAGGGTTGAAACAAAGTATTTTCTGATTAATGATGAGTTAATCAAAACACTCAGAACTACATCCCTTAAGAATTCTAATAAAAAGTAAAAGTTTAATGTAAAATGCTTCCCTTTTATTTAGATGGCACCAAATAATTTTCTTTTTCTATTATTTAGAGATTTATAATTTGGTTGTAGATGCTGCAATAATTCTGAAATCTAACCCAACTGCCATAATTGGGTGAAAAAATTTTATTAATTACTGCAGGCAAATGAGAACCACTATTTTTGTGGAATTAAGGTTAAGAATATACACTAATAATTTTAATAGTGCTGGATTGAAAAGGTAAACTTTACTTAAAACAGTATCGTTCTGTCTAATTTCCATAGAAATAAGTGGAGATTGTTTTCTCTGGAGATGATACGATCGGTTGATAAAGAAAAAGTTAAAATAAAGTCTGTCAAGAAAATAATGTTTATCTAGGATAACCAGTGAAAGTGAGAATTATGCTTAACCACTTATACCTAAGGTTAATACGTGAAGTGTTTTCTGTATTCCAGCATGAATAGGATGTAAACTAGATTGTAACACAGGTACTTTTTAAAATCACAGAATAATAGAAATCAAGTTGCAAAATACAAGTAAAAGAATATCAGATTGTTTAGTCTTTGGCTAAATGGGCCTAAAGGAGTGTTAGTCTGTGAAATGTCTATAATTGGAACCCAGCTCCCTTTGTCCTTACCCGAAAACTGCCTGTCTGAAACTGTCAGAAGCTGTAATTAGCATCAGGGTCATCAATGTTGGAATCTCACTCATTCAAAGAGTTTGCAGGTAATTGAGCATCCTTGAATCTAACCTCTATTCTAGGAGAAAAATATGAACCTAAATTTCAGTAAGGCAAAGAAACTTCTCTCCTTACCTCTTGCCAAAAGTGGTCTATAGGAACTCAGAAAAACACAGAAAAATCACTTTAGAAAAAGTATTAGTACCCATTTAAACTCAATGCAACCTGTAATTACATCAATCTGCAAATATTCAGGGTGCACATACTATGTGCAAAGCAGAGAGCTAGGTCCCTGGTGGCACACATACAATGATATATGACACAGTCCCTGTCTTCAAGGAACTTACCATCTATTTGGGAAGGTGAAGTGCTTCATAACCGGGCCCCTTCCTACCTTTTCAGCTTTCTTACACCTTCTTCCCCTCCACACACTCTACATCCCAGCAACACTGGCCTAAGTACAGTTCCTCAAACATGACACTGTCTCTCATCCATGCCTTTGCACTGACTAGGCCCCGTGCCTGGAATGTTCTGCCCTTTCACCTCCACCTCTTAATTTCCCTGGTTTCTGTCAAGACTCAGTTCAAATCTCACCTTCTTCAGGAGGTCTTTCCTGGTTCCCCCAGCTGCTTAATGCCTTTTCCTTTAATTTTCCTTTATACATTCTGGATATATCTTGCATGTGCCTAGATATTTACATGCTGTCTCCCCCATTAGAATGTATGTTCCTTAGGAGCAAGGACTGTGGGGTTTTGGGGGGGGGAGGGGAAGGGATATTTTTGTTGTTTTGTTTTTTATTTGAGGAGTTTAATAAACGCTTGATGACTAATTTAAAAAGTTAAATACCACCACTAGATTTAAACAATTTAAGAGACATAATAAGGCAATCTACAATTATTTGCCTCCCAAATGGTACAAATAATAAGTGCCAGGAGTTTAGAATTGCAGAAACAAATAATTTAGAATTGTGGTGAGGGGCAGCATGATAGGGTATAAAGAACATAGCACTAAAGTCAGAGAACTTGTGTTCAAATTCTGTTTCTGATGCTCTGTTACCTTGGGCAAGTAACAACCTCCCAGGGCCTCAGTTTTCTCATCTGTACCATGGAGGATTTGGACTAGATGGTCACAAAGGTCTCTTCCAGCTTTAGATCTATGATCCTAGGAGTCTTATACAAATCATACATTTAAAGGATTTAGAATCGAGTCCCAACTCTACCTCTTACTATGTGACTTTGGACAAGTCATTTACCTTCTTAGAGCCCGAGATGCCCTCATTTATGAAACTGAGTGGGTGCTATCTGACTTGCTGAGTATCATGAGGATGATGGGAAAGAATGAATATGAAGTACTTTGTAAATCTATAAATCTATGAAAAATTGGACTACAACTAATTTTCACAATTAAAGAAATCAAGGACCTGAGAAGTTAGGAGGAAGAGACTATTTTGGGTCAGGCTGGTCTGGAAAAGCTTCATAAGGCAAGGATGATCCAACCACCACTTCAAAGATGGGCAGAAAGTGCATTCTAAAAGGAAGAAGGCCACAGAAAGAAAAGAAAAAGTGTTCAGGAATCTAAAGAGCAATTCAGTTTGTCTGAAGTGGAAGGTTACTACAAGAGAACTAAGGCTGGGTCTAGATTGTAGCAAATTGTGAATACCAAACTTAGGAAAATAGACTATCATTCTATTAGCCATGGACAGCAAATGCAGCTTTATGAGTAAAGGATATAATCCAAATAGCATTTTTTAGAAAAGTAAAGCTACTTTAAGCCTAACTTCATCTTCTGTCAAATTCCAGAGACACAAAGTCAAAATTTATTACCTTTCCTGATGTTGGCTACAGCTTATCCTTTTTCCCCTCCAAATGGTGAACTGTATTTAAAAATAAGTCCTAAGGGGAACCATGTAGATATACTAAATCAGGATTACACTTTAAAAAAAGGCAGGATAGCACACTGGAAAGAGTACTTGATTTAGTATCAGAAGATCTGGGCTTGAATCTTGTCCCTGTTAACTACTCATAGAACCTTGGGTAATTCACAACTTCTATGGCTTCAATGTCATCATCTTTTTTTTTCTTTTTTCTCTTTACAGTTCCTAAGAAGGCAGAAAAAGATTTTTAATGAGGGTGTGGAGAAGTCATCAGAGTAAGAAAAGTTATAGCAAGTACAAGAACAGCAGAACCAGGTAAGGGGCAGGAGGTGGAAGTATGGATTGCCAGGGGAGAAGTACATCTGAAGGATTCGCCACCTTTACCACAGGCACCAATGTGAAAGAAAAAATCCTTCAGAGGTAGGTCTAAACAGAGTTTCTCTTCCCTAAAGAATGAAACAAGTATCTGCTTCTGTTCCAGGTTCCAACTACTTTGAAGGCTTCTAGGCACCACTTCAGCCCTATTTCAAGCCACTGCTAGAGAATAACCCCAATAGATCCAGGAGAGAGAATTTTAAAATTATTAGACTACCTGAAAGCCATCATTTTTCAAGAAATTATCAAAGAAAACTGCCCTGATATTTTAGAACCAGAGGGTAGAATAGAAATGGAAAGAATCCACCGATCACCTCCTGAAAGAGATCCCCAAAGGAAAACTCCTAGGAATATTGTAGCCAAATTCCAGAGTTCCCAGATCAAGGAGAAAATATTGCAAGCAGCCAGAAAGAAACAATTCAAGTATTGTGGAAACACAATCAGGACAACACAAGATTTAGCAGTTTCTACATTAAGGGACCGGAGGGCTTGGAATATGAAATTCTGGAGGTCAAAGGAAATAGGATTACAACCAAGAATCACCTACCCAGCAAAACTGAGTATAATCCTTCAGGGGAAAAAACAGACATTCAGTGAAATAGAGGACTTTCAAGCATTCCTGATGAAAAGACCAGCGCTGAATAGAAAATTTCACTTTAAAATACAAGACTCAAGAGAAACATGAAAAGGTAAACAGGAAGGAGAAATCATAAGGGACTTATAAAAGTTGAACTGTTTACATTCCTTCATGGAAATATGATATTTGTAACTCATGAGACCTTTCTCAGTATTAGAGCAGTTGGAGGGGGGAAAATATATATATATATGTAGATAGATAGAGGGAACAGGGTGAATTGAAGATGAAGGGGTGATATCTAAAAAATAAAATTAAGGAGAAAGGGAGAGGAAGAATGGGGTAAATTATCTCACATAAAACAGACAAGAAAAAGCTTTTACAGTGGGGGGGAAGTGGGGGAAGATAAGAGGGAATGAGTGAATCTTATTCTCATTGGATTTGGCTTAAGGAGGTAATAACATACACAATCAATTGGGTATGAAAATCTATCTTACCCTACAGGAAAATAGGGAGGAAGGGGATAAGAAGGGAGGGGATGATAAAAGGGAGGGCAGATTGGGGAAGAGAGTAATCAGAAGCAAACACTTCTGAGGAGGGACAGGGTCAAAAAAGATAACAGAATAAACAGGGGGTGGGATAGGATGAAGGGAAATATAGTTAGCTTTTCACAATATGACTACTATAGAAGTGTTTTGCATGACTACACATATATAACCTCTATCGAGTTGCTTGCCTTCTCAATGAGGGTGGGTGGGGAGGGAGGAAGGGAGAGAATTTGGAACCCAAAGTTTTAAAAACAAATGTTAAAAATTGTTTTTACATGCAACTGTGAAATAAGATATACAGGCAATGGGGTATAGAAAGCTATCCTACCCTACAGGAAAATAGAAGGGGAAGGGGATAAAAGAAGAGGGGGTGATAGAAGGGAGGGAAGATTAGGGGAAGGGGTATTCAGAATGCATGCCCTTTTGGGGTGGGGGGAGGGGTGAGATAGGTAGAAAATTTGGATCTCAAAATCTTGTGGAAGTGAATGTTGGAAACTAAAAATAAATATTTAAATTAAAAAAAAAATAAAATAACCCCTCAGGAAAATCTCAGAAAGATAAGCTTTCCCTGGGACCAAGAAATCTACAAGGAGAAAGAAAGGGAAAGGAAGTGTAGTTTAATATCTACCTTCCCAGGATACCTGTCCAGGAAAACAAGGTAGGATGGGAGAGGCAGCTTCACTTCTTTCCACAGGGTTTTTTTTTTTTATCACGCCATACAAAGCATTTCATCCTGGAAGCTCACTGTATCATCCCTGGACTACTTTGAAAGTACCTTTTCCTGGGGGCCCTCTCTCACTCACTGGCAGATTCCTTCCTGAACCTCCATTTTAAGGAGGAGGGCTTGGCCAACCATGTCTTCATTCCTTCCAAGTCGCACTGCTCACTCATCATAGGACTACCATGCCCCTGTACCAGGTACCATCCCCTCTCTCTTGGTATTCAGCTCCCTTTTATGTATCCTCTTCCTCCATTGGCATGTAAGCTCCTTGAAGTCAGGGACTATCTTTCTGCTTGTATTTTTATTTCCAGGACTTAACACAGCACCTGGCATTGAGTAAGAGAGAACAGATACTTGCCAACTGACTAACTGCCTCAACATTTGCCTTTTGGTTCCAGGCCCAGCCAGGCCATAATAAATTAATCTTGTTTGCTATAAATTGGCCATTTATAGCAACTGGGAGTAGAGTTATGTTTTTTTTTTTTTTTTTTTTTTTAAGAAAATGACACTTTACAGTAGCCAACAAGCAGAGAGGTTTTTAAGTTTAAAGACATTAAAAACCCTGTCCTGGCCCAGGTGACTGAACACTGATGGTCAGACTGGTCCACTAAGTGTGGACTTGCAAGTCTACAACTGTCTTCTCTTTCAGATAGCACGCTCTCCACATCCTATCCTACACTGCCTACCACTTGCTCTAGTCACCATCTGATTTCCACCAAGTCCCACCTTTGCAGGATTTGGAGAGAGAAAGAGAAGCTTAGAGATCCAGTCAGATGCACGAAAAATTCTTGAGGAACTCCTCAGCCAAAAAAGGAGCCTGAGCATTGAATAATAACTTCACTCACTAATCTCCTTATCAATCTCCCCCATGAAGTAGATCACATAAGTCCACCAGGATGCGTTTGTAACAATTTTGCTCCATGTGGAAGTTTGTAATCAGGAAACTGATATTATAATCCTCCCCAGATTTTTTATGTAATTTGAAATTCTCTGCTCTCAATCATGAAGTGCATGAATCTGTGGCATAGTATCTCATCAATCTTATCAGCTGGTTTCACAGCAATGCTAACAACACTGATGAAACCCTCAAATCAGAACTCAGAAGCTCATCATCTTTTAAATAAAGAGGTTAGACAAGATGATTTCTAAGAAACGTTCTTTCTCTGAATCTGTGATCCCATTATTAAGAACATAAGACAGGAAAAAAGAATTGTAGAGCTGGAAAGACCTAATAGGTCATGAAGTCCTCAAGTGGAGATGGGAAACTGAAACCCACAGAGGGTAAGTGATTTGCTTAAGCTCATACAGTCAGTTAGAGGAAGATGCAAGACTAAAAATCAAAATTTCCTCATCACTAGCTTTTTGCATCACTGCACTACATAGCTTAACTTCTAAAACTTAAATCTAAATAAATCTATGACAAAACAGAGATAAATCAGAAAGTTAAACTAGGTGATAGCAGAACACTGCATAGCAATAAAAAAGGGAGAACAAGCATTATAGCCTAATTTTGCTGCAATGAAATAATCTATATTTAAGAAACAAAAGATTCACTGTAGAAAACACAACATAAAATCTATACTTCTAAACTATATTTCTTTTATTAAGATTCTACTTCTTCCTCTTCTTCCCCTCACATCCTACCTTCAAGATGCCTTCATTTTTTTGCTGATGCTTTGCTACCAGCAGGTTATTTTCAAAGTTTTTTTTTTAAATCCATGTTTGTGGATGACATTGTGCTGATTGCAACAAGCCCTGGAACACTAAAAGAAAAGCCTTTCAGGAGAGATTTGAAACCACTCAAAAGAGTTTGGCCTGATCATTCATGAAGGAAAGACTAAGTGGATGAAGAACATTTATTGTTGGGAGTGTGGCCAGGTAAGTCCAGCCTAGAAGGGCTTTCCCCACATGAACTATCTTAAGTATACTACCAGATTCTTGTCTTCTGTTCACTGTGGTGACCTCTAATATCTAGTTGAAAAAACTACAGAGGCAAGCCTCCACGGAAGCATTTGAGCTGTTCACAAGAAGCAGTGCCAGAATTTCCCCTCTACCCTCTAAAAAAAGAAAAAGCTTTCTCTGGAAGAAATTCAGAAGAAACTACAGCAGGTTTCCCACTCCTAAACTAGGTGCTGCAGAAAAAAAGACACAAGTCTTAAGAAGCTGAAGTCTTGAAGAAGCTAGCTGAGAAGCAAAAGCTAAGAAAGTAGAACTTCAGAAAGCAACTGAAGAAAACAATAACTTCGGGAAAATGGCAGAAGAACAATTGATCCACAAAATGGAAGCGAACAGAGAGGTACACAGACATCTCCTACAATGGAGGGTTTATAAGAAGACAAGCATACTGAAGAAGTGAAGAAGATTAAATAACCTGAAGACCCTGCTAATAAGAATGAAACTGACTAAACTAAGCTGTTCAGAGAACTGACTTTCTCTTGCCATTCCCTCTTCCTAAATATCCAAAGACTATATTAGTAAATGCATTCCCCACTTCCCTCTTGATAAATATTTTAGAAACTAATGTAGAACTGCAGAGATAGATCCAAACTGTATAAATGTTGGTTAAGGATCAAAAAGGGGGAAAACATGTTTTTAAGAGCTGAAGTTTTTCCAATATAGCTATTTTTCCTTGTTATACTTTTTTTTAAAAAAGTTCTACTATCCTTGGTCCTGGATTAATGGCTAGTACTACACTGGTTCCATAAAAAATATATATTTTTAAGGAATATGTAGCATTTTTCATTCAATCTGTTAGATGCTGAATACATTAACTTTTAAAATCTGACCTTGTCCTGGTCTTACCAAATACTTGAATGGTTAGTAAAACACAGGGTATTGTTATGATACTGAATTCTTTCTACACAGGATTGAAACACATATACCTGTCCTGTTTAAATTTGAACCCCAAAGTTCTTCTGGAATGATAGAATGACAGCATGTACAGCAACAAGCCCTGTGCCCCCTTTCTTCAAACTTTCTTCTAGAGTTGTCTGTTTTCTACAATAATAGCTTTGTTTTGATATCTCAGCTCAGATTAGCTGTTACTAGTCTTCCAGATGTTTCTTCTCATACAATTCTTGTTTTTGTGACCCAGTTTAATTCAGATTAAACCACAATTGCTATGAGAAAAGAATGCCTATTGCCCAGATGCAGTTACAAATATGCAGTTACAAAGACAACCTGTAGAGTTATCTATCAGTATGTATATCTAGACAGCACAAATGCCAAATGATATGGGCCCAGAATTAAACAGGAGGAGAGAGTAAGGCAGATTGCTTTAAGGAAATTGCAAAGCTACTTTGATGACCTCAAGCATCACCCAGAAACAAAGGCCCATCTTTCTATTACCAATATTCTCCTGGTGTTATGTGGCTTCAAGATATAGAATGTGGGGGGCAGCTAGGTGGATCATGCAGACAGCAATGAAAAGGGTGAGACATAATAGGAAGATAGCCTAGTGTTCCACAAGTATCTTACAATGTCAAGATAAATTAAGGAAAGCCTACAGCATGTTAGGTGGAACCACTGCGGTGGACTTCCAGGGGAAAAAGATGGCCAAGAGTCAAATGAGATAGATAGGCAGATATTAGACTATTATAAGCAATGAGATCACAGTTCCATCTGAGTATTGGGTTTTTATAATCCAATAAGATAAGGGATAAAACACATGTATAAATGAGTATGATACAAGGTAGACTATGACAAGAACAAAGAAAGGGTACTCTAAGAAATATAAGAAGAGAAAGATCAGTTGTGGGGAGGAGATGTGGAGGAGATCAAGGGAAAAAGCTCAGCTGGACTCACCTGATCTATATCTAGAAGAAAAGGATTTCAATAAGCAGAGATGTGGAAGGAGTACATTCTAGACCTGGGGACTACTCTGCATGAATGCATGGTGATAACAGGATAGAATGAAAGGACAAAGTGAGATATGAATACGTAGCAGTCCAATTTGACTGGAACATTTAGTTAACAGTGGAAACAGAAAAGGTGAGGTGGGGCCACATTGTGAAGGGCCTCCAATGCCAGTTTGAAGGTAATAGGAAATCACTCAAGGTTTTTGAGCAGTAAAATGGTATGAACATAACCTTTGTATTAAGAAAATTATTTTAGCAACAGTGTAAAGGATAGGTTAGAGAAGAAAAAGACTAGAGGAAGGGAAACCAGTTAGGAGAGACTTATAATAGTTTAGGTAAGAGGTAATTAAGGCCTAAACTAAGACAGTGACAATGAGTGGAAAGGAGAAGACTGGTTCAAGAGATATTGTTGGGGTACAATGAACAGGACCTGACACGTATTGGGTGCTTAATAAATGTTTGCTTACGTGATTGGACTTGACTGGACACTTCTTCGTTATAGGGATGATGAAGAAAAAGTCAAAGATAACTCCTGCTTGACCAAAAGCCAGATGGTGATGCCATTAACAAAAAGAGGAAATACGTTAAGAAGGTAGAAGGGACAAGTTTTAAAGAAAGGTGATAAATTCAGTTTTGGCCCTTGAGAGTCAGGGGAAGAAGACAAATTAGCAATGTTTTAAAACTGGTAAGAAGAGAACAAAGAGAAATCTGTGTACCATGATTAATTATAATGTCATGGAAGTTAAGAGAGGGGAGTCAGTCATGAAGAGTGTGGTCAGTATCAAATGCTACAAAAAGGTCAAAGAGGATGAATACTAATAAAAGGCCATGGGAACCAGCAATTAAGAGGTCACTGGACACTTTAGAGAGAGTTGTTCCTTCATAATAGTGAGGATTAACACAAGTTTGCAGAAGTGATAAGGTGAGGGATGAAGTAAAAGGTAGTGAATCTACAGACTATTCTTTAAAATGTTTTATTGATACCTTTTGTCTTTATATCATAGATATTTCCCACCAAACTCCAGACTGAACCCTCCCTAGTGACAAAGAAAAAATATTAATCAAAAAAATCTGATACAGAAACCTTATCTAACAATGCATATAAGATACCAGCCTCTTACCCAACTACCTCTCTGCCAGTTTAATTAGCTGGGGTCATGTAGCTGGTACGTATTACAAGCTGGATGTCCTGGCTTCAAAGCTGTCTCTCTATCTACGAAGCCACACTGTCTCTTTAATTTGTTTTTTTAAGTATTCATATACCATAGTTTGATTTAGTTATCCCCCAACAGATGTACACCTAATTTGTTTTTGGTTTTTGCCTTTTACAAAGAGTGTTGTTATGAATATTTTGGCATATGTTGGACATTTGTTTCTGTCCTTGACTATTTTGGAGAATATGAATAGCAGCAGGATTTCTAGAGCAAAGAGCATGGACAGTTTAATCACTTTTCTTGCATAATTCCCAATCAAAATTCAGGATGGTTGGGCAACTTCCATTAACAGTGCCTAAAGGTGCCGATTTTCCCACAGTCCATAAACACTATTGTCATCTTTGCCAATTTGCCTATTATGACTGTGAGGCGAGATGAAAGAACATGAGGTGTTTTAATACGAATTTCTCTTACTATAAGTAATTTGGTGTACTGTTTTCAGGTGGTCATTATAGCTTGAAAATCTTTTGAAAACTGTTCATATCCTTTAACTATTTATGAATTAAGCATTTATTTTTGGTGCTAAATGTTTTTGTCCTTCCCCTGTATACTGTGTATATTAGCTTTTGTCAGTGATATTTGATGCCAATTACTCTTTCTAGAGGTTTAGCAGAGACAAGAAGAAGAGAAAAAGGTCAATCAGGTTTGTCGACAGCAAAGAAGGAGTCAGAGCAACAGAATGACTGAATGAATAAAGTCCTAAAAGAGATGGAGGAGTACGGGAACAGGATCAGGAGTCAGAGATGAACAGAATAGTTATCTCCAACGTTAAACCTGAACCCTTCCCCCGCAAAAAACCTATCTATCTTCTTACCTGTGTATGCTCTAGGCAACCTCCTTCCTCTCAAAGAATCATACAACTGAAGTGCTATATAATAAATGAGCTATTTTCTCTAGTAAGCCTAAGAGCCAAGATGAAAACTTACCTTCTAGGTTTTCAATAAAATCTTAAAAGTAGTTTGATTATTCATCTTGCCTTTTTAAAATATAAATTTATTTAGAAGGAAGACCAAGTTTTTATCAATTCTGCTTATACCTGGCACACTAAGACATTCAATAAATATATACTCAATAAAATGCATTACAGTAATACTCTACTTATATGAATATTTCTAAAATAATATTAGCTATTGTCAAACACAGCAAGGGAAGGGCAATAACAACTAGCATAATGCCATACATAAAGTGAGTACTTAACAAATTCTTGTTATTGATAATGATGAAAGTTCCAATACTGGATAACCATTAAGGAAAATGGCAGTACCCAAGTGATCACTCACTGCAATTTTAAACCTATGATTCAAAAAAAAAGTCTTAACCATGTATTAATATTAATATTATTGTTCACTTGATTAAACTATTTCCTTTTCATGATTCAGCAAAAGTTTATAAGAATAACCACTGAAAAATTCTACCCTAACATATAACAAGAAAAAATTCCTTAAGAAACTTTCATTTTACTTGCTCTCCCTATTTAAAATCTAATATTTACAAATATCATCTTATTTGATCCTCACAACACCTCTGGGAGATAAGTGCTACTATTATCCCATTTTACAGTTGAGGAAAATGAGGAGGCAGATAACATTAAGTGACTTACCCAGGGTCACACAGCTAGTAAGAGTAAGAGGCTAGATCCGAAGTCATGTCTTCCTCATTCCAGGCTCTATCCACTGCACCACCTAGATGGCTACTTACATACTAAACTTTAAGGTAGAAGGGAAAGAACATTAGTTCTGGAGTCAAAGGGCCTGGGTTTGAATCCTTACTCTGCTGCTACCTGTGTGACTTAAACAAAGTCACTTAACCTCTCTAAGCCTCAGTTTCCTCATTTATAAAATGAAGAGTTTGAATTAGATGATTTCCTTTCTTCTCTACTCAAGTAATGTGAGAGTTACATATTAAGGCCATCAATAAAAGTGAAGTTAAACTAAAAATGAATCAGTATTAACTTTCTTCTTCAAGCACTCTAATATCACAGCTACCTAGAAGTTTCAGAAATTGGCTACCCATTGAATAATATCAACTATGGGGAACTGACCTAGGTCAGAGTAGTGAAAGCCTTATGGATAACAACTATATTCATCTTTGTGCTCTTATCCTCTGGAATCAACCAAAAAACTGACCTCTCTCTAAGCAAAGCCCTCTAAATAAATATGCTTTCCCATGACAAGAATATAGCTAGTGAAATATAAAAAACTCTTAAGGTATTAGTGAATTTGGAACTGAGAAGGAAACTTTTATGCATGTTGTACTTAGAGGAGAGAAAAAGGAATGTTGCTTGGAAAAACTTCATTTCAGAATGAATGAATAAGCAGTCATAAGATAATGCCCTTTTGGGGAGGGAACAAAATACAAGCTTTTCTCTTTAGCATCTCAAGTCCTTTACCACTTGGCTCCATCCATTCTCTCCAGGTTGAGTACCCATTACTCTCCCTCATGCATTCTGTTTTAGCCAAAATGGCCCCATCCATACACATCAATACATCTCCTGCCTCCAGCCTTTGTAGTCGTTGTCTGTCCTCCACCCCTGGCCCCCATTTCTGGATGTTCTACCACTTCACATCTGCCTGTCAGAACTTCTGCTTCCCTTCAGAGCTCAGCTGATATGCCACCTCCTTCAAGAAGGCTTTTCCTAATTTCTCTAGTTATTAAATTCCCACCTCCATTCATGAGTATTAAATTTATACATATTCTACTTCTCTATGAACATACTCTATCTGCCTAGTAGAATGTCAGTCCTTTGAGGGAGGAAACTCACTCATTTCTGGATTTGTATCCTCAGTGTATAGAACAGAGCTTGGCACATAGTAAGAGGTTAATAAATAGCTGTCATTGATTGATTAATTATTAGCAGAACAAAGACTCAAATTCAGGTAACCTGTATCCCAGGTCGGTATTAAACGAACTATGCCACAAAGAAGCTGGGAAAGAATAGGCAATTCTAAGGCAGGTCTTTTTTAAAGGAAGAAATTTCTATGATGAATAATTATCCAAAAGAAATAGTCTAATCTTTTATAGGATTCACAAATATCGGTCAATTAAGAAATGAAAAGAAAACATCTAAATTAAAGGAAATTTATAGAAAGTTATTAAACACCTACTAACATGCAGGGCAAAGAAGCAGCATATAAGTATTGCAGTGGTGTCAACTTTAAATAGAAACAGCCACATATTGATTTAGAAGCCATCAATTAATATTATCTATGATGTGTTGTATTTGTTTTTATTTCGTTAGACATTTCCCAGTTACATTTTAATCTGGTTCTGGTGCATGGCCCAATGAGCCCCAGGTTTGACCCTCTGGTGTAGTGAACAGAAAGCTGGTCAGGAGTCAGGATTCCTGGGTTCAAGTACTATCTCCGATATAGACAAGATGCACAATCATGGACAAGTCACTTAACCTTTTACTTTTTGTCTTACAGCAACTGAATGAGTTGCTGATCGCCATCAGTGCAGGGAATTGTTATGCTAAGGGAAATCACAAGTCCAGACCAAAAACAAAAAGAAAAGAAAAGAAAGAGTGATGACCAAGGGGAGATACAAAGAGATAGTTCTTATTTTCATGAAGCTTACTATCTAGTAGGGGACATGACACATATAGTATAAGATAATATATACTGGAGAAAAAAAGTACTAACTGCAGTCTGAAGGGGAAGGGGTCATGGAATAGATACAATTGGTCTAGGCTTTGAAGGATGCATAAGATTACAATAGATGGAAGAGATGAGGGAAATCTTTAAGTCAAAAACTGTATTATGATTATGACAATTACATGGTTTGAGGGAATAAGATGGCTATATATGCCTAGCTCAGTTCTCATTCTCATTCCATGGAGTTGAAAAATCAGTATTCCAACAGTGAAATAAGGCAATCAACCACATCTACATCATTATATACATGCTAATACTCCAAAAGATTCTTCTATGATATCTATTAGCAACAGCAGGACCTTAGTTAAACTTGACTGAGCTTAAGTAAGAGTCCTCTCATTCAGAATAAAAGAGTAAGTAAAAAAGAAACCCTTGGTGATCACTCTATATGGATTAAACAAAGTTCTGTTATAACCAGAAACAACTGTGATATAAAAACAAAAGGCACCAATTAAAAAAATGTCTTCTGCTGGGTGCCATTTTAGAACCCTTGGAAACAATTAGAAATAGTTTCCCATGAAAACAGTTTGTGATCAAAGGAGAACTCAGATAGAAGTTCCTTTTATAAAGACAAATCATGAAAATGAACTTTACATGTTTGGATTATATTCAAAGTGGATGAAAATGATTTAACCTTAGATCTTCTCTTCAAGATTTTGAAAACAATTGTAACTAATGACCTTAAAAATATAAGGAGTAGCCAGGCATAGTGGCACACACACATATGTAATATGTGATCCCTGCTGCTGGGAAAGCTGAGGCTGGTGATCACTTGAGTTTGAGAGGTCTGAGTTGTTGTGTGCTAAGCTGATGAGGTGTTCACACTAAGTCCAGCACTAGCACAGTGAGAAGCATAGGAGAGACACTAGGCTGCCTAAGCAGAAGAACTCCTCATGTTTGACAGAGAGCAGGTCAAAGCCAATGAGCAATGGAATTAGGCCCATGACTGACTGCTGTGCTTCCAATATAGGAGAGACAGAGAGACCCAGTCTCAAACATGTACGCGGGAGGGAAATCAAAACAACTCCATATGCTGTATTTATTTAATCTGAGGATCAAATGATGGGTTCTCAAAGTTACAGGTAATCTATGTAATGATGATGTATTATTCATCCTAGAAATAATCAAAGATCTATAGAGAAGCATACTCAAGGTTATTGGGAATAGTAAGAAATTGTTAAAATTATTCAAGCATTAACTTTAAGTTTGAATTATATAAATCAACTTTATTAGGTATTATAATCTAATACATTCTCATGACAATGACATGTGGCAGAAGAGTACAAGTAAGCATTCAATGACTGTTTGTGAGTTATAGATACCTAGAAGGTAGCATTTTTAAAAATGGCTCCTGTCTAGGTTAACCACATTTTCCTAAGACAAGTACCAAATTTGTTGGTAAGATTTTTCTGTATTGGTACTTCAAAATTTCTTCATTTACTATTATTCTACTATTAAATTCTATACTTATGAGGTGAGACTAGTACAAAGGCAAAAATGCTACTGTTGCTTTATTAAAATGGAAAAAAACTGCTTCAACTGTGACAAGAAAAGAAAAAGAACAAACACCATAGTAAATGGGGAAAGAAGGCTTAAACATTCAGATGGAGGTCTAACATTTAGGGAAATCATGTAACAGCAAATTTCTAAAAGTCTAACAATAATGAATATGTTACTAAAAATAGCTATACTTATTAGAGAAGAAAAAATATTCTGTAATCAAAGTATTCCGTATAAAGTAAAAATATCAATAGACAGTAATCCAAATTCAAAAATAAAAGAAAAAGTAAGAAAAATAATGGTACAAATTTCCATTATTATTTGATAGGTAGTCATTGACTGATAAGCGGTTTCTGGGAACCTATATCCTAGGAGTGTGAGCTTGGGCTAGAGAACTTTATTCTGTACCACAGCTAATGGGGGGAGGAATAGTTTTCATGGATCACAGAACTCTGGTATCCAGATAGGTCTAAGATAGGTCAAAAATCTCCATTAAGGTTCCACGTCCCTAGCATCTTTTCAAGGTAAAAGAATGTCAGAAGGGGCATTAAAGATAACTTAGTCTGACACTCTCATTTAAGAAATGAGGAAACTGTGGTTCTGAAAAAGACTTGCTCAAAGTGAGAGCCTATAAATAAATGACAGAACTAGGATTTGAACTCAGGCCTTCTGATTCCAGGACTATACAAACTATAACAGTTGCCTCTTCTGTTCCAGACTTGAAGCCTAATTACAATGGGACATTTTAAGCTTTGGAGCTCCACAGAGATAGACTCGCTACAGCAGAAGGAACTTTACCATCAGTCCCTCAACTACAATTAAATGTGCCATCCTTCCAAATTTAACAATACAAAGTGATAGTCTAAGACTGTTAATAAAGTACACATATTAAATTATTTTTTGGCTAATGAGGATGAACATTTGCTAGTCCAGCCATACTCCTTTAGCAGTGCTCTTCTGTGAACTATGGGAGAACTTGAAAGAAGGCAAATCAGTGTTATGCATAAAGTCTGTGGTTATAGAATGGAGTGAAATTAAAAGTAACTCAGGATAAGCTTGATAATTGGACCTGCAATTTCATTGATAAAGGGAATTTTCAGGTTAGAAATCCCCTCTTCCAAGATAAATGTGTATCTTCTCTACAACTTACAGTCTTATAGAGTTACCTGGGCCACTGAGACATTAAATACTTGCCAAGGGTGACACATTCAGCATATCAGAGGGGGGACTTGAACCCAAGTATTCTTGATTCCAAGGCCAGATCTCTGTCCTCTACACCATACTGTCTACTCAACAATAACATAACACAATTTGTTTTAGCTAGATAAATATATATACCACAAGTCATACTATCCCATGAGGGTAAATTTTATTAAAATGTTCATAAAACATTAATTATGCACATAGAACAGTAAGTGTAACTACTGTGGGTTATTGGCTGAATGACACATAATATATATGTATTTTTTGCATTTATATGATATCTTTCAAACAGAGAGTTCAGTGCATTTAAAAAACACTCAGTAAATAGATAGCAATTCTCACAACCTCCCCATGAGGCAAACAAAGCATTAAAGAAAGTAATAATAACCTCCTCACATCTCAACTCCCTCACTCATACAGCATGAGTATTTTAAGCTCTTTGAACTCTAAGTTTTAAATAGAGGACTTTAAGTTTTACATCTTTTAATATGTTATTTGTAAAGAATGTTACTTAAATGCATAACAGTGATGTTCCAGGGAGCATGACTAATTTGACATAGTAAACCCATTTAATGACTTCTCCACTAAGTAAGTTAGTCCTTTCCTTAAATTCTTCTGAAATCACTTGTATGTCAATTGAAATCCTTATTTCCCAACCAGAAAATATTTAAATACCACCACTAAGTTATTGCAGTGTGGTATAGTGGAAACGGTAGGTACTAGATTATAAGTCAAAGTCAATTTAAGAGCCACACAAAGCAGTGTCACATTATTTTATAGGCATCCTTCATTTTTTAGCACAAAAAGATATCATCTGGCTTGATCACTCACCTTATTCATAAAACTTGGTTCCAAATGTCTTTTAGCTGTGTCCATAAAGCAAATCTAACCTCTAAAAGATTTGCTATCCTGAAGATATTTTTAAAATGTGCCACAGACTCTGAAGATAATTCCAATGAATTCCAAAAATATTTTGGGGAACAATGGGACAAAATTCATTTGAATGTTTAAATTCTGGCATATTTGTGAAAAACTAATCACATTACTTTATAGTCACATTCCTACCAATACCAAACTTGGCATGTTGAATAAAAGAAAATGAATGAAAAGGAACTTATTAAGCACTTACTATATACCAGGCACTGTGCTTTAGCACTTATGCTTCGAATACAAATACAGAAAGCCAGGTAGCCCCTACTCTCAAGAAGCTTACACTCAAATAGAGGAAGACAACAGAAGGGTACAGTGGTCAGGGAAGGGTAATTTGGTCAAGGAAGACACAGGGAAAAGGAATGGAGTCCTATGGTAACTGGCTGACATGTCCTCTCCAGGAATGGCAGTGCTGATTTGATTACTATTAGCAGAAGAAGGTGGATGGAGGAGGAGGAGGTAGGAGAATGTACTGAGTTCGGAAGTGAAAGGAGCAAGGAATGAAGATAGTCAGGAAGAATTATCATGAAGATACTGGGTTGGGATATTTATGGTGAACATTCACAAATCATATTATGTATCATATAATAGAATACTTACAGAGACATACATACATACATATATACATATAGCCATTGATGAGGGGAAGATCAAAATCAGTGCCTATGTATGCAAAATGATCAAGATAATTTCCCACAAACAGGCACTGATTTTGATCTATCCTCACTGATGACAGAAACATACTCTTCCATCTGCAATATTCAAAAATCTTGGGGGTCAAAATTCTTCTATTTGGCCTCTGACCTTTCTACTGTCAAATGTTGCCAATTCTCTCTCAGTAGCAGCTTTTGAATCCATCCAGTCCTATATTTTCAATAGTCACCATATTAGCCCTGGCCTAATGTCTAGATTACATGCCTGGCCTTATTGTAAGGCTTAACCCGGTCTTACGACATAATGCCTAGATTCTTCAAGTTCCCTTGTAGGTCACCCTGACACAGAGCTCTCAACACTATAATCAATTCTGTATGCAAATGCTAAAATTAGTAGCCTCAAATACCATTTTCATATATCATTCCTCAAGAAATTTTAGGGGCTTGCTTATCTCATAAAAAATAATCATGCAAAATCACAAAGATATTAAATCTGATAATTGCATTACCCCAACTAGTGTCAATCCCAAATGTAAAAATGAAACAGCTTTCCTCTATTTTTATATGCTCGATTATCTGAGATTTATGTTGTCAATTCAAGGATTTCTGTTTCAATTTGTTAATTTCTTTTTTCATCAAGTGGTAATTCTAATAACTGACCTCTGAAATTTCCCTTTCCACATACAACCTGTAAATTTCCATAACAGATAGACACAGGACAAAGTCGAGACTTGTGAATCTCATTTATCAAAGGGAACTAAACTCCCCTAAGTGAGGAAACTCCTTCACCAATGAAGATCAGTACCTACTCTGCAATTTACAGTCTTAGAGAGTTACTAGGGCACTGGGAGGCTAATTAAAGAATCTAGGCTTAAAGACCTAAAATGTTTTAATGTTACAGGTAACATAGAAATTACTGATTGTGACAAATGCACACTGCAGCAAGCCAATTTATGATTAAATGGTAACATTTGTAATAATTATATTTTCTGTATCTCTTTCACTAAAGTCCTATACTACAGTACTACATGATGACGTGGTACACTTGAGTCTCAGAAGTTATGCCAACTGACTATATGCCCTGGAATGTTTTACTAAGAACCCGATGATGTCCTTCAAGGACCACCGTAGCAAAGTTTGGAGATACTTATCTCCAGTTGGATACCAGGTAATTACATTTTGGTGGCCACATCAACTCATGAAAACCATCTTCTAAGATGTGGAAGGGATGCAATCTATATTTGTAGAGATACTAACCATACTGATAAAATCATAGATTTGTTATTCCTTTAAAAGTAAATTCATATAGGCAGATATTTCTTGTTTTAACATGTCCATGCAATAACTAATCCACCAAGGTCACATATAATTAACAGTTCTAATTAAATACTGCTAAAATGCTTAAGAATAAGAACATGACAAATTCAGTCATTTCTCAAACATTTACTAAATAACTACTATGTGCTAGATCCAGGCTAGGTGTTAAGCAAACAGATAAAAGCAAAAAAGGTTTAGGTGTCAAAGATCTGACATGCTACTAGGAGGATGATAATTTGTTACTGTTGTTCAGTTGTTTCAATTCTGTCTGACTCTTTGTGACCCCACTTGGGGTTTTCTTGGCAAAGATATTGGAGTGGTTTTGCCATTCCAGCTCATTTTACACATAAGTAACTGAGGCAAATGGGGTTAAGTGGCTTGCCTAGGATCACACAGCTAGTAAATGTCTGAGGCCAGATTGGAACTTAGGAAGATGAATCTTTCTGACTTCAGTCTCAGCACTCTATCCACTGTGCCACTTAGCTGTCCAGAACAACAATCATATATTAGTAAAAACAAACATAAACACACAAAAAAAACATAAGGGGGGGGGAATACTAACAAAGCTACTGGAGAAATAGAGATCTTATATAAGAGTTGAAGCTTGAGCTCAATTTTGAAGATAGAGATTTTAAGAAGCAAAGGTGAAGAGGAAGTACAAATGCCTGGTACACAGCAAGTGCTTAATAAATGTTTATTGACTGACTGACATTCCAAGCACAGGGGATAGCCCATGCAAAGGCACAGATATAGGAGAACAAATGCCACATATGGTAAATAGCAAATACATTAGATTGGCTGGAACATCGATAGTGTAAAGGGGAGTAATAAATAATCAACCTGAAAAGATAAGATGGATTCAGGGATTAAAATGCCAAACTGAGGAGTCTGTGTTTTATCTTAGTGGCACCTGGAAGCACTAGAGATTTCTAAGCAGGCAAGTAATGTGATCATACCTGATTTTCAGGAATACCAATTTGGCAGCTGTGAGTAAAATGGATTGGAAAGGGTAGAGACTGAGAGACCAATTAGGGTGCTAATGCAACGTTATAGGTGAGAGATGATGAGGGCCTAAAATTGGGGATGTAAGTCAAGGGAGAGGGATGTTCTGAGACACAGGGAAGTAGAATTTAAGACTTAAAAACTGACTGGCTATTGGGTGTGAGGGAAAGTGAAGTGCTGAAGATAGCTTCCTTGGTTGCAAACTTGAGTTACTGGAAAGACGTTACCCAAGACAGAAATAGGCAAATTAAGAACAGAATCGAATTCTGGAGGAAAGATAAAGAATTCTGTTTTAGACACGCTAAGTTTAAAATACCTAATAGGCATCCAGAAGAAAATATGTAATAGGCAATTGGTAATATGGGGCTGGAATGTAATCGAGGGACTACAGTTGGAGGTGGAAATCTTTGACTCATCTGAACAGATACAAACAAAAATAAATTGAACCGAGAGGATCTAATGAGATCAATGAAAGTATGTGGAGAGAGAAAAGAAGGGCAAAGCTATGGGTGACATCTAAGGTTGGGGATAAGGAATGATAATAATCCAGCCAAGAGAACTTTGAAGAGGCAGCAAAGGAGGTAGGAGAACTAAGACAGTGGTGTCATAAATACCTAGAAAGGAGGGAGTATTAGGAGGACAAGGTAGTCAATATACTGCAGAAAGATCACAAAGGAAGAAGACTGAGAAAAGGCAGGTGGATTGGCAATTAAGAAATTATTGGCTACTCTGCAGAAAGCAATATAAAGTCAGAGGTAAGAAGCCAAATGGCAAGGAACTGAGATGTAAGAGGAGACGAAGTTGAGGCAATGAGTATAGAAGGCTTTTTCTAGGAGTTTAGCTAAGAAAGGAAGAGGTAAGATAATGGCTTAAAAGGAATGGTACAGTGAAGTAAAAGGTTGTTTTTTTTTTTTAAAGGATGAGAGAGACCTGGCATGTTTATGAGAAATAGGGAAGGCTTTAGTAGACAGTGAGAGAAAGGGATGGGATGATTATAGGAGCAAGCTGCTAGAGTATCACAGGTTCACTGCTCTAGAGCTGACACCAACCTGAGAGGACATCTAGTCCAATGCATTTTATAGGGAAGGAAATTGAGGCTCAGTGAGGTTAAGTGACTTGCCCAAGATCACAACGATGGTAGACCAGTAAAAGAATATTAAGCTAGCCCACATGTACAAAAATATTTACAGCAGCTCTTTTTGTGGTGGCAAAGAATTGGAAATTGAGAGGATGCCCATCAATTGGGGAATGGCTGAACAAGTTGTGGTATATGAATGTAATGGAATACTATTGTGCTATAAGAAATGATGAACAGGCTGACTTCAGAAAAACCTGGAAAGACTTGCACGGACTGATGCTGAGTGAAGTGAGCAGAACCAAGAGAATGTTGTAACAGTCACGTTATGTGATAACTAACTTTGTTAGACTTAGCCCTTCTCAGCAATGCAAGGATCTAAGACATCTCCATGATGGAAAATGCTATCCACATCCGAAGAACTATGGAGTTCGAATTCAGATCGAAGCATACTATTTGCTATTTCTTTTCTTCTGCTGTGTTTTGTCTCCTCTTTCTGGTGGTTCCTCTGATTGGTTCTAATTCTTACCTACAACATCAGTAATATGAAAATGTTTAATAAGAATGTACACATATAGCCTATATCAGATTGCATGCCGTCTTGGGGAGGAAGGGTGAGAAAAATTTAAAACTCAAAAGCTTATGAAAGTGATTGTTGATAAGTCAAAATAAATTAATACCAAAAAAAAGAAAAAAAAAAGAATTTGAAGCTAGGTCCTCTGAACTGCAGTAATAATCTACCTACCATGGAGACAGGAGCAAAGGTACAAGTAAAGGGGTTTGTCTTGCAAGAAGAACCGCTTCTTCATCAGAAAATGGGGGAAAAGAAAGAGAAATGGAGATGATGTTTTGAGACTGTAGGTTTTGAAATGCAGAATACAGGAAAAGAAGGATCTCCTCGTGAACAGCCTCTATTTTCTTTGTAAAGTATTTTCTATGCTGAGAGTGAGATGGTAGTACGAGGTGTAATGAGAAGTGAAAGTCTGAAATAGCCACCATACGGAGTGAGTTAATTAGCAAAGAACAAATAGACTGCCTAGTGTCATTGAGGGTCCAAATGAAATTAAATATAACAAATCTATAGTGGACTTGTCATTATATCTGTATGACTTCCCCAGAGTTGTTCAAAAGAACTGGAACAGGAGCAAAGGAGACATCAGATGTTGGGCATAAACCAAGGCCGGGTAAGGTAAGAGAGGCAACAGCATAAGAGGGCAACTGCTTCAAGGGTAGAGGAAAGTGTATGTTTAAAATAGTAAACCTTGGAAGGGAGCAAAGCGAAGCCAGAGCAAGGGAACTATCTTCAGAACCTAATGGCCCAGGAAAGCCTGGAAGTTATGGAGAGGATAAAGAATAGGTTTAGTAGAAGTGAGGCACAGGGAAAGATGGAAGGTTAAGGGGTTATGGTCAGATAGAGGAACTTTAGATTGTTGGTCATGCAAGTAGAACAGCTGTGATAATGAAATACAGGGTGAAGAGTATACTTGTGTGACTGAGGCAGCAAAGGTGTAGGTCATGGCAGTTAAGGAGACTGATGAACTAGAAGGCTGAGGTATTGAGGAAACATCAAAAAGCATACTGAAGTCTCCAAACATAAGGGCAGGGGTTGGGGCAGAGCAGAATTCAAGTACAGAATTCTTCAAGAAAGAAAGTAGAATGATCTGGAGACTGGTAGTTAACTACCACCAAGATCTAAATAGGATGATAATCCTGGATAGAACGAACCTTAAAGAGAGGCTACTTTTTGATGATAGCGGAAGGAGTCTGGAAGTGACAACAGGGAGTCAAGAGTATACCCACGCTTCCTCCTCATGGACCTCAGAGGACATCTAGGCCCGCTCCTTAATTTCACAGATGAGGAAATGGAGGCCTACAAAGGTAAAATAGGATCCCAGGGCCACATGAGTAGTAAGGATCAGAGTCTTCTGACTTCAGAGCTGGAGTTCTTTCCAATATATATACCATGATGCCTCAAAAACCAGAGGGATCATGGAAGAGGACACCCAGTCTTTAGTAAGGAGGTGCTCTGCGTGTGTGCAGAAAATGCAAGGAAAGAGGAAAAGTCCAAGACAATGCAACACGGTACAGTGAAAAAATCAGTCTCTGGAGTAATAATAGCTGGGCACAAACAACACCTCTGACACTTATCTCTGTACTTTTGGCAAGTCACAGCCTCCCTGGGCCTCAGTTTCCTCATCTGTAAAATGAGGGAATTGAACTAGATAGATAATCTCTGAGGTTCCTTCCAGCTGTAGATCTATGATCCTATGGAGGCAAGTGTGTTAATGAACAAATGGGAATTTCAGAAGGCACAAGAAGAGGATAAGGCTGGAAAAGGCATGAGAGGAGCAGGGGTGTGGTAGATGGGGATAAAAGAACGAGAAGTGTGGGGGAGGAGGGAGAAGACAACACTTACTTTGGTAATGCATGTCACTAGGATTAGGAAAGTTAAAGGCAGGAGTTTGCTAGCCATAGAATGGGGTTATATCATCGTATGACTGGGGTTCCCACCCTTAAGTACCATACAAATGGTAGAGGGTACCACAATGGAAATGGGGAGACTAAGCTTGGTATCAGCAGCCCTTCAAATATAGATTCTGAAAACAAGAGATCTGGTATCTGAGTCCTTGGTCTTGGTTAGGGTCCTAAAAGGGAGGGGAAGGCTTGGTGTTAGAGGTTTTAAGTAACAGAGATGAGGTACCTAGTTATCTAAGGTTTAAGTCCTACAGGGAAGGGCCTGATGGCTGAGGAACAGGTCCATTGCTGGATTCTAGTGGTGAGAGGCATGGCATGTGATGCCTGGGTTGTGTTCAGTTAAGCAGTATAGGTGGTAATGTAAAGCTCTAGTGCTGATGCAATGAGTAAGGGTAGAGTAGCAGCAGGGACGATGAAAAGTCAGACAAACTGCTTACAGCATAGGAAGACACTGACCCAGTTCCCCTGAAAATAGCTGCTCCCCTTCAAGGTGTTTGCTTTCTGGTATGCTTGAGGTAGTATTTGTTGTCCCAGGTTCCACATGGGGCATTGATCATTAAACCAATGTCAGAATGTCATCAATGTCATTAAACCAAAAGTCAGAAAGCAAAAAAACGAGGATATTATTTTGTTTTCTGTGACTTATATTTCTATTTTTTTCCTTCTCAGTTTTCAAAAATGACTATATCAAGTATTCATGTGAAATGTTATTATGACTATAATACTTTGAAAGAAAACTACAAAATGATGTCAAGAAGGCACATTTCACGTTAAACACATTAGAGGAGGCAAACCCACTAACTTCAGAAGATTACAGCCATTAAAATAAAAGTTAAAAATAAGAGTTTGTAGTCATAATAGTGCGCAGTCTGAATCAATTTTTTCAGCAATTCAAACTCAGGGCAAAAATTTCAGCTGTTACTCTATTCTTAATCCACACTGCTATTCTTCACTACTCCCTTTTTAAAAAAAGAAATTTCAAAAAAAGGACATAGTGGCTGGTCCTTACTTATGAACACTTGACTCTTAAATGAATCATATTCAAGAATATGGAAGTGAGAGAGACCATATCAAAAAGCAGCCCACCACCACTGACACAGAAACAACCGCTCAATTCAGAACAGCAGGTAAATGACTAATCTAGAGATACCTTGTTTTAAATAGTGCACAGGTTTGAAGAAATAAGGTGCTGATGCTCAAGATTACCTACTCATCCCTTAAAGGGGCCTTTCTTCCCAGATGCCAATGGCAGGGGAAAATATGTTCCTAAGATCCAAAACTAGAAACCAAACTGTATTTCTCCATAAAAATATTATAAATGATGGACAAGCATAGCTGAAATAATATTAAACATTCAAATACAAATCCAATCCATGAATAAGTTTTAACTGGATTCTGTATCCTTTACTTACCAAGTCATATATCTGGTTTGCCAACTGTACCTTCTCATCTGCATCTTCCAAAGCTTTATAATAATCCTGTGTGAAAATATGTTAATGTCAATAACAAATGTTGAAAATTAAAATGTGTATTTCAGAGACAAAACTGACTTCACATAACAGTGCTGTAATGGCAAGAACACCAGATTTGGGAGACAACATGGTATAGCAGAGAGAGTACTTCCCAATTGTGGAATTGGGAAGACTTGAAATCAAATAATGCTTTCAAAATTTCTAGTCACTTAATATCAGACAGTCTCAATTTTATCCTCTGTAAAATGAAGATGATATATTACCTCCTTCATATGTTGTGGACCTCAAATGAGATAACATGTCAGGTGCTTTACAAATCTTAAAGCATAATGTCTACATAAATGTCAGATATTGTCATTATTTTTTGGAATTAGAGGACCTGGGTTTGAATCTTGGTTGTGCTTATTATTTGTGTGATCTTGAGCAAGTCAATTAAACTCCTGATGTCAGTTTCCTTAACTATAAAATAAAGAGATTAGACTTGAAGGTTTCTAAGATCCCCTTCTGGTTCTAAATCTATGATCCAATGGTTCATCAGTATGTAAATCAGCTCCAACATAATTTATTATGCAAACACTTAAAAGAACATTTCAATAATCATTAAAAAGTAAACACAAACTAGTTGCTTAATCTCTCAGTACTCTAAACAACTAAGACTAGGAGTTCCTAAACCAATGAAATCCACAGTCCAGGCCCTATCCTTATGCCTTAAAAAAATTTTTACTGTGGAGAAATCTGTTCTTTGCTGCCTGTAGTGAGGATGTTTCAGCTTTTCAAAGGTTTGCCTTATCAGCCAGAAGATATCAGCCTGCTCTGTACTGCATGTTGCTGTAGAGGAAGTTCACCTGGAGGTAGTCAAGTTCTTGGTGGAAGCCTGCAAAGTGAACTTTTATATTCCCCTAGATAATGCTGTGGAGTTCAACCACCTGGGGTAGTCAAACTGTTGTTGCAGGATCATCAAAACTCCTATATTGTCTGAGAGTCTACTAGCCAAAGTGGTTAGTCCAACAAGAACTAATAACAAAACTAAAGTAGAAGCTATAAGTCACTCTCCAACAGGCAAAAGAAGGTCACTTTAAATACAGAAGCATAGGCTCACAAGATGTCAGAACTAGAGGAAATGGCAGATGTCTTCTAGTCCAGGGGTTCTCAAAGTATGGTACATAGATTCCTGAGGGCCCCTGAAACCCTTTCAGGGAGTCCACAAGGTCAAAACTGTTTTCACAGTAATGCTAAAATATTATTGGCCTATATGTCTCCTTTTCCCAACTCCGTATCTGTGACAGATCAAATTTTCTTCCAACCAAAACAACATATCCCAACAGACAGAATACAGATGGAGATTTGTGAATCCAGCTATCTTCTATAAAGCCAGATGTTTAAGGATATTTGTAAAAATATGTAAAACAATGCCATTCTTCTCATTAATTTTTTTTTGTTTTGGAAAATATAGCTATTTTAAATAAAATGTTATTTATGCTCACATATGGGGGGGTTATACTGTTAATTTAATTAATACATATTTTAAGAATACATCAGTTTTACTTTCTAATAGGGAAAATAGAGACTTTTATAACCCACTTAAACAAAAACTCTTTGGGGTCCTGAGACCAAAAAATTTAAAAACTGTTGATCTAATCCAACCCCTTATACTTGAGGCTCAAAATAAGTGACTCACTCAAATTTAGTAAAGTTAGTAAATCAGAGTTGTAGATGTTATCCATTGGTTCTATTAGGATTTTACTTAGTCTCTAAGTTCTAAGGTTCCATTAAAAAAAAAAACTTTTAAAAAAGAGGGGTTGAGGGAAGGGATGAGGAAGAAAGAACTGAAGTCTTCAGAATTTTGGGAAAGGTTCTGAAGGAAAATAGGTATAAAGTTACAATTTCAAACTGAACTTCAATTTGAGGTTCAAATAAGGCTAAAAAAAGATTATTTTATCTACTGAATGTTTAATATCATGATTAAAAGCTGATAGAAGAGTACATTTAAATATTCACCCTTTAAGAAACATTACAAAAAATGCCACTTGCACTTATATTAAAAGAATAAGTTCACCTTCAATTTCTAGCTCTCCTTAGCTATCCTATATTCCCTGTAAAATCATAAAATCACACATTGATTCATACAGCTCAACCATCAGATTGTTATCCGGAACAAATTAAATTCAGAAAAACATGGTTAATTTTTATGTCATGCTGCTTTACTCCCCTAACACCCTGCCATCAGACCTCACCAGAGGTTGATGGATCTAATTATCTCTGGGATAAAGATCTTCAGGACTTCAGGTATCCCTAGTACCTAAGTCAGTTCTGCTCAAAGCCTAAATCTGGTAGACTGTCAGGACTATGATTTGGTCCTGGTTCTGTTCTCAACTTTCCTTTCTTAGGGTCCTATGGAATATAACCAAGTTTAGGCCAATAGTTTACCTGTGTGAAAAAGCTTTGGTTCAGCACAGGGGCAGATGGAGGCCTAGGCTAGAATTCTGGGGAATCCATAATTAGCTAGGGTTCAAGGAATCCTTCAGTCTAGGATCCAGCACATGTCACATTAGATGTCTGGCAATCTATGGGGTATGTCAGAAGTCCTGGGGATTTTTCATCCAGGTTACATCATCACAAAATTGAAGGGTCTATTTTACATCCTCTGAAGGTAAAAGCAATTGATTACAAGAAACATCTCATCAATGACCTATATTGAAATGGCACAGATTGAACTGAGAGGAAAGTATTCTTTTAAATATATTAATTTATGAAGAAAAAAGGAACCAACTCATTTTTATAATTCTGCAACTTTAAATGAAAAGACACAACTTTCAATGAAACAAAAATTACAACATGAAAAAAACATTTCAATTACTGTAACTCCTTTTGTTGAAGCTGTCATACTCTAGAAAGTCTAAATCTGTCCAGAATCATGTAAAAGCCCAACAATTACTTCCTTAATTAGAAAGAAAATTAAAACGACAATCTTCCTCAGTCTTCCTTAGAATGTTCCAAGTTTTATGGTAATGATTTCCAATGCTGAACATACTTTTTTGATGGATGTCATTTGTTCTTCTCTCCATTCAGGTTTATTTTTCTTTGCATTCATAAAGAATTCACTGACTCTCTGCTCTAGTTGATCCATTGCATCTACAATATACAAAAAGAAGCCTTCAATATTATGTTAGCAATCTCATACCCTGAATACATAAATTTTTCCTTATAAAAATAAATGTACATCATATTTTATAACTTGCCTTTCTTTCTTACAAGATTCTTTCCAAAAAAATACTTCCATTTGTCCCTTTTCATTGGCCAGTATCTTATCTCAAAGCAAAATGATAGGATGTCTTAATTTCCTGAATAGAAGAAAAAACTACAAGTCCCCCAAATGATCAAATAGTTTAAAATTATTTTCCTTTCTTAACTAAGAAACTTCTTCAACATTCAATGAAATTGATTCAAACAGAGATTTATGGTCTGCCTATATTACCATTTTTAACTTTTGAATGGAAACTCCTTGGAAGTAAAAACTAAATTAAATAGGTACAGAAACTGCAAAGCTAGGAGAGCCCATATGTGACTGGAAGTAAATCATCATAACTAATTTATCAGAACAGACATTCCAATTTGTAATAATGTATCTTCATAGACTCACAGCTCTTAAGATGATCTGGCCCAATCCACTCATTTTACAAATCAAGATTTAAAGACAGCAGCATAGTGGATAGAGGGCTAGCTTTGGATATAGGAACACCTGCCCCTGACACTTATTAGCTGTGTGAAAATGGACAAATCACTTATCTTTTCAATTTCCCAAGCAACTCTAAAACTGTAAGTTGCAGATCTACAAACATACAGAGAATATTTTTAAAATAAATTTTATTGTTATCTTCTGTTTGTTTTTATATAATCTGCATTTCCCATTGTTTCCTTCCCCTTTACCCTCTGCTAGGGGAAAATTCCTCATAAAAAAGAAAATGAAGGAAAAACAGTTCAACAAAACTAGCCAATATATATACATATATTGTATACATATACATATATATACATTAACAATTAACATTATATGCATTGCTCCATATACATAGCCCCCTTCCTTCTGCAAAAAAAGCATTAGGGTGGGGACAAGGGAGTATTCTCATATCTCCTCTCTGAGGACAAGCTTATTCATATAATTTCACAGCATTCAGTTTTCATTGCTTGGTGGTTTTTGTTCTTTCCATTCATTTTGCTGTAGTCATTGTTTATATTTTCTCACTGGCTCTGTATTAAAATTTGTATCACTTCATCTAAGTTTTCCCACGCTTTCCTGTATTTGCCATATTATATTCATAATTTCATGTAGAGTATTCCATTACATTCATGAAGTGTACTTTGCGTCCGTTCTTTGCAACTACAAGAACTCTTATATTTTGGGGTATATTCCTTGGGGTTTATGCCTAGCAGCAGAATCTCCAGGTCAAAGGGAAAGGCCATTTTAGTCACTTTCTTTGCCTCATACTAAATTGCCTTCCAGCATGTCTGAGCCAATTCACAGCTTCACCAATACTTTCCCACCTTTGTACAACCCCATCCAATACAGACTATTCTTATCTTTTGTCACCTTTACCAATCTCTTGGTTGTTGGGCAAAATCTCAGAGTTGTTTTAATTTGCATTTCTCTAATTATTCTTGATTTGGAGTGTTCTTTCATAAGGTTGTTAGCAGTACACAATACTTCTTTTGATAGACTAGGTTCCTACACAGAGAGCTTAACAAATCAATGAAATCAAGATTTTGGACTCCTTCCCCACTCCCCAAAATAAAAAGAAATATAAAGAAACCCCTCCATTTATATATAATCCATCTTATTTACTCCATAATGTGACTTTTGACAAATCACAATGTCTCTAGGCCTGTTTCCTAATCTGTAAAACAAAAGGCTTGGACTTGATTGCTAAGGTACTCTCCAGCTTTAGAATTATACTTCTATGATTTGAGTACTGGTAGTCTCCAGTCTTGGAAACAGTTGTATTCTAAAATTTAATTTGTAAATCAACTGTTTGGAATTCAAAGTATATTTTCTCATAGAAACAATGTTACAAATAATGCTTGTTCTCATGCTAGCCCAGTTATTTACCTTGGGAATGTAACTAAAATATCCATTTGTTATAAAAAGACAGTAGAAAGTGATACTGTTAGAAAGTTTTATCAGCTTTTGTGAGTGTTAGTAAGGGGAACTCATTTATAATATTGTTCCTACTGGATAACGTCTTTCATAGTCTACACAAGGTACTACAGGAGTCCTAATGACATCTCTCTCTCCAGCTGAACAGAGATGCAGGTATACATGTGGATCAGAACAAGTCATAAATCTAGATCCTACCCACATAACAAGGAAACATAGCAGCTTAAGGCCTATGTCCTTCTGGGAATTGTTCCTCATGTGGCTCATTTATTCACATGAATTGCCCATTAATGGTCAGAGACTACTACTAAAAAGAAGAATGACACACAGCAGAGTGTTAATAATATATCTTTGTACCTACATAGTGCTTTAATTACAAAATATTTTCATTACCTTGTCACAGCAATCTCATGAAATGAGTATCATTATTTATTTCTTTATTATTAGTATCATTATACCCATTTTACAGAAGACACTTTGAGGCACAAATGAGAAAACCAAGGCTCAGAGAAGTTACAGAATTTGCCCCAGTTCACTTACATTTTAAGTGACAGAGCCAAGTCATGAACCCATATCTTCTAGCTCTGATTACAATACTAGTCTTCCATACTACTACTGTATTTTATGCTTTTTAAAATTCTTTCCCTTTCCCTTTTGTTTAATCCTCACAACTACGAGACTGGCAGGCAGTGCAGCTATTATCCCCATTTTACATATGGGAAGACCCGAGGCTCAGAGAGACCTTCACTGGAAAAAGCAGGGCATGTACTTGGACTTCTTTCTTGTTTTGGAGCACAATTTTGAGGTACTGCCTCATCTTTCGTAAGAAAGAATCACTTGATGTTCTTTTGTAGGAAAATCACTTAGTCTTGTGGAAAGAACAGTGGCCTGGGTAGAGAGTTAGCTTACTGGTTCCTGACACTGAACAGGTGATGCTTAGGTAAGTTCCCATATCTGCACTACTAGAGTAGGCAAGAACCTTCCCACAAAGAAATTTCATTTCTAGACTTTGTTCACTCACTCCTCACTCAAGACTGTTAAGTCTTCCATATCCGCTATTAAGAGATAGCTTTTTGGTTTTTGTTTTTTTAATGCTGCCACAAAAGCCTAGGCTGGTGCTCGGATACGTTTTTCTATATGAAAATAAAATTGAAGTTAATTTAAACATGATTGACAGCATCTGTAATCTAACCCCCCCCAAAGCCCCTAGTTCCACATTTGCTGAGCTATGAATTCCACTGAAAAAAATTATCTCAGACGGTCTTAAAGAAACACGCAGTTTTCCGCACAATTCTAAGTGGCCCGAACCTTTGCACGAAGTCAAACACTTCCCCACTTTCTCTCGCCAAAGAAGCATGTTCATTCGGAGGACACCATTCGTTACCCGCCCATCCCAAACCCCACCAGACGAAAGGCGCTGCTGAGACTGGGCCGTTTATGCAGCAGGGGGCGCTGGCGGGAGGGGAACAGGTGCTCGGAGTTCAAGCAAGCGCGGGGAAAAGTCACTCACTCTGCACCTGCAGGTCCATCTCGCGCATCTCCGTAAAGCGATCCCGCAGGTCCATCGGCAGCTGCTCAATCACTGTCGGAGAGACACAACCCGTCAGAGGGGGCGGGGCCAGAGGCCTAATTACGCACGTCCGTCCGTACGTAAGTGCGTGCGAGGAGGGGGACGAGGGGGGGAGGCGGCAGCCCACAGCGAGGCTGCCAGTTACCGTGAGAAAGAAACATCCCCCCGCCTCCCCCCATTCCCGCCCGCCCGTTTGCTCGCCCGCCCGACGCTCCCGCGGGCAGCAGCCGCCCCGCCTCACACTCACTCTCCAGATAGTCCTCTAGGTACAACATCTCGGCCCTTAGAGCTGGGGAAATGGGGGGAGGGTCCGGGGGTTTGTTTGTGTCACTCGCTGTCGCCGGAGTTTTGTCCCTTTCAATATGGCGCCTCCGCTAGCAGCAGCCGCTCGGCTCGGGCAAAAAAAACACTTCGGCGCCTGACGGCGTTCGCCTCACCGCCGCCCGGCACGTTCATTGGTCGGCCGCCGCAGTGACGTAGGCTGCCCGGTGCCTTCTCTCGCAGCCTTGTGGGAAATGTAGTTTCGCTTCTGCAGAAGTTGAGAAAGAATCGGCCATAATGACTTCACAGCGAAACTGCGTCTCCCAGGAGCGACTGCAAACGGTCTTGCACAAAATCTGAAATGAGGAACCGCGGTCTATTTGTTGACTTTGTGCAGGGGGTGCTGGGAGTTGTAGGCAGGTACATGACATGATTCGAAATACAACTTTTCGCCGGCTCCTCCGCACGGTGAATTCGTGTCCAGCTGATGGCTCTCTCCGTGGTATCCCGGCTGGGCTTGGGAGAGGCGAATAACGGGAGGGATGTAATGCTAGTCACCTGGAACGCAGAGGCTGCAAACAATCTAGATTGTTTTGAAACCATAACTGTTTGCCTGTATCTTCCTTCCAGAAAGCTAGAACCCGCTGGTAGGTTTAGCAAAGCTTTGCATACGACTGAATGTACTTCGTGCCTGGAATCGAGGTGTTGCCAGGTTTCTAGCACCTTCTTTAGGAGGTGAGACTTTGTTGGCAGGTGGGATGGCATAGCGTGTTGAGTGCTGGACTTGGATTCAGGAAGACTAGAGTTCGAATCCTGCCTCTACGTTCTGTGCGACCTTGGGGCTAGTCACTTAATGCCTGGTTTTCTCATTGGTAAAAAGGGGATTAAACACGGGGTTGTGAAAAACAAATGAAATCACAAGTGTGAAGCCACTTGCAAACCACAAAACGCTATGTAAAGGTTAATTATTTTTTCTTAAGTTCTTTTTCAGATTTCTTTCTTCACTTTCTTTAACATTGTAAGGAAATAAACATGTTTCCTTTGTTGAAGCATTTATTAGGAGCCTATTGTATGTCAGATACTGTGCTAAGCACTTTCAATTATTATCTCATTTGATCCTCACAACAACCCAGAGAAGTAGGTTATTATCCTCATTTTACAGTTGAAACTAAGGTATACAGCATTTAAATGACTTGCCCAGGGTCATACAGCTGGTGTGTGAGACAGGATTTGAACTCAAGTCTTTTTGATTCCAGGTTCAGCCTTCTATCCACTGCTCATCCTAGTTGCCTATAGGAGGTCAGCTCCTGCTGATTATGAACATCAGTTGATGCAATAAAAAATTTTTTTTTAATTTTACTTTGAAATAGAAATTTTTATCCTATCTTTTCTTTGCCTTATGGGTTAAAAAAGGTTCACTGCATCAATTGATAAATCCTGGTACTTTGAGGTATTATTAAATTCCACATCTTCTAGTCCTTTGAGGTATTATTAAATTCCATGTCTTCTAATGTTGATAGCTAGCATTTCTATAGCATTTTAAGGTTTGCAAACTTTTCTGTTATAGACCTAGATGCATACCACCCCTCACAGAGGGAAGGAGAGGGACGCCCTGAAGGGCACCAAAAGTCACTGCTAGTACACAAGTGGCCAGGTATGCAGGTGATTAAACACCCTGCAGTGGCAGACCCACCTTAGAGTTTTATTTCCAGCCTTTTCTTTAATGCTTAAGTACTTAAGTGGATCTGTGGTTTCTGTAGAGTATTTCCTCTAACCCTGAGGATTACAACCCATTCAGGTTCTCTTGTCCTCCCATAAATTCCCCACAGAAGGTCCAGTCAGTATATTTTCCCTCAAAATGTTCATTATTGATATATACTCATTTTCATTGGTCCATATTGATATTCAATGGAACAAACATTTACCTATTAAGTACTAAGTACCTACTAAGTACTAAGTAACCTACTAAGTGTTAAACACTGTATAAGGATCTCATTTGATCCTTACAACAACTCTGTGAGGTAGTTACTATTATTATCCTCATTTTATAGTTGAGGAAACTAGGGCAGACAGAGGTTAAGTGACTTGCCCAGGACATCCTTCTATAACATTTTCTTCTTCTCCTTGTAATTAGCAAGGGCTGTAATTACTTCATACTTCAATGATCCATGATTTCTTTACTGTGGATACTTCTTCCAAGTAATCCCCTCATGCATTATTAGTAGATGGTTTCATGAAATTCTGTAGCCAAAAATATTCATAATATAGTGGCCAACCCAATGAGCCTTTCTAAAGTGAGGAAGGCTAATCCTTGGATGCCAAATAATATGGTTGACCACTGTGACTGAACTCTAAAGCCTTTCAGATTGATAGTTTTTTCCAGAGTTTGCACTACCCTGGCATAATCTCTGAGAACCCAAGGCCACTTCTATGTCATGATGAGGCATCTAAGTTGGATTTCATTGGAGGCATATTTACTTTTTAACTAATAGTGTGTTTTCATTTCCCAGTGGAAAGTAACAGCCATTCCCTTCCATCTTTCCTGGTTGGTTCTCATTTATGTTTCATTGAGTCCCTTATGAGCAAGAACCATACCCTATTTACCTTTGTATCTACCCCAGCACATACCATAGTCTTTTGAATACATTAGGCACACTCACACTTAATAAATGCTTACTGAATAAATATTTAGATGAATGAATGAACTTCTTCTCTGGCTTTACTCACCATTTCTTTAATTAAGTACTTTCAAATCTAATAATGACATTGGGGACTTATATATTCTAGAGGTTATATGGTACAACATTAGTTTTTTATTCCTTTTGAGTTCCATAATATCTTGTTCTTTTTGAATTCCTATACTTGTTTGCTGGATTTCTGGTATTGCTGAAGTGAACTGCAATAATGTACTTGGATTTGTATTCACATTCCAAACCTATTTGTCCCTAACCTACTAAATGATGCCCACATAGCACCCATTCTGGCACAAAAGATGGCATTCTTTTTAAGTCAGACAACCACAAGTAGTGTTAACTTAGTACTCAAATGGTTCCTGCAAAGGAGTGAAATGTGATTTCCACCCTGGAACTTGAGGCATTCCTAGAATTTATAGAGAGAGGCTTGCTCTTCCACCTTCAAAAAGATAGAGAACCTTAAATAGCAGCATGTTGTTCTCTAGATAGTGTGACTGAAATATATGCCATAGTAAGATCTCTTGTTGTACAAGCTAAATTTTGAGTTAAAGTATTAGATGAATTTTTAGAATCATTGAAAAACATACATCTTATCAGCACCATCCATTATTGTACCAAGATTTAAATTTAACAAATGTAATCAGCAGCTTGATGGGGGCACTGCTATTTATACTACAGAGTTATGCCATCTGTCTCAACATTGAGATTTTGAGGATTTCCTAAATAACACTTTGTGTATCACCTTGTAAGTGGAATTCACACTGCAACTTACTATTGGAATTATGTGTCGAAACTAAATCTAGCATTTCTAATGGTTCAGGTAAGGATCTACCTATGTAACTAAATATTAGACAAATTAAACTAGTGATTTCTAGTGTAAATGCTGTTTAGTGCAAAGGCAGAGAAATAATCCTAAATGTTCCTCAAGATACCGAAGGTTATAATTTTGTAGATTAAGGAGTACATATTTTATAAAAAGAAAGACTACTTTGAGAGAGTACTGGGCGTGGGGTATACTATTCCAAATCAATTAGAAGGAAACCTAAGATTGTCGTAATAATCCATATAAAGATAGTTTGGTTATTCGGATTTCAACAAAGCCTAGAATTAAGTAATTTTGAAGGTTAATGACAAGATGCTTGAGGATAATACAATATTTACAAATGGTTATAAGTGTAAGATAGGTGTTGACACCAGTCGTATATCAATAATCAATAGATACTTTTTTTTTTGGCTAGGCAATGGGGTTAAGTGACTTGCCCAGGGTCACACAGCTAGTAAGTGTCATATGTCTGAGGCTGGATTTGAACTCAGGTCCTCCTGAGGGCCAGTGCTCTCCACTGCACCACCTAGCTGCCCCTAATAGATAATTTTAAGAGTATGGTATAGTGGTAAGGACATTGGACTTGGAATCGGGAAAGACCTAAGTTCTTCTGTCACCTTTTAGTAATTGTGTGACCATGAATAAGTCACTTAGCTCCTCTGAACCTCAATTGTAACATAGGTGTAACAATACCTATAGTATTTACCTTACAAGGTAGTTAGCACCAAATGAGGTGATGTTTATAGGTCACTTTGCAAACCTCTAAATATCAAATAAATAATAGCTATTATTGACCATATTTTCTCATAATGACTCTCATCAAAGTTGTTGAGGTCACAAAGCATTCTTCAAGTCTATAGTGATTACCCGTTTAATATTACCAAGGGCTATATTGGGAATGTAGAGTATGGCTTCTTTAGAGAAGCTTCCTTTGTCATTGCCAAGGAATGATACAAAAACTTAGGAAAGAATTGGTTCACAGTACTGAGATTCAGTGTCCCATGCATTCATACCCATCTAGTTACAATATGCCCGTCATGCCAGTACTAAAGTCTCTAAGAATGGTAAACTTAGAATTTGTGGAAATCATTTCTACCCACGATCTGCAATTATTTAAGTCCTTGACTGGCTTGGTAGGAGGAAAGTTTTTGAAAAACTTGACCTTACCAAAGCTTATCAACTGTGGCTGATCACTGGTGGGGGATTGGTAATGATTTTAGACCTTTGAACATTATAACTCGTCAAGTAACATCCCAAGTTAAATGCCTTCTCTTTGGAATTTTTCTTACCCCTGGAGTTTTCCTGCTCTTTAGGATTCCAGGTGAGGTATCATAAGATTCTGAGCATGTGATCAACCAAGGATAAACCTGTGGGAAGACCATAAGGAAGCCCTACATCAATTTGATACATCGGGTGTCCAGACCAAAAAAAGTGAAATTTGAGTTTCTGTCATTACTTTCTCTGTTTACTACATCAGTGTTGCTTGAATTCATTTCATCCAAGAAACAGGTATGTAGAATTCAAAATGCACCTAGTATATAAAAGTTTACAGTTTGACAGCTGTTTATGAAATGGCAACTACATAGATGATCAAAGTAATATGTTGTTCAGTCATGTCTGACTCTTTAGGACCCCATGTAGGGTTTTCTTGGCAAAGATACTGGAGTGGTCAGCCATTTCCTTCTCTAGCTCATTTTTTAGGTGAAGGAACTGAGGCAAATGGGGTTAAGTGACTTGCCCTGGATCACACAGCTAATAAGTTTCTGAGGCCTGATTTGATTGGAGGTCTTCCTAACTCCAGACCTGGGGCCACCTAGCTACACCTTCAGGCAAAGTAAGAGCTCTAGGTTTTTCCATGACTACTCAGTGTCTACCGTATTTTTCTTCTACAAAAATATAATCATGTCTGAGCTACTTCATTGCCTCTTGGAAAAGACTCTTTGTGCCACTGAAATTATGAAGATGAGAATGCTTTCCAAAATGTCAAGCTTCTATTTCTCAGCATACAAAAGAGAACACAGGTCACTTACCCCTTACTTGCTC
Source organism: Vombatus ursinus (assembly GCF_900497805.2). Lineage (NCBI taxonomy): Eukaryota > Metazoa > Chordata > Mammalia > Diprotodontia > Vombatidae > Vombatus > Vombatus ursinus. Next base: position 3,353,634 of record NW_020950566.1, on the reverse strand, counting down.
CTTACATTTCACGTTATTGAAACTCGGGTTAGCCACAAAACACTAGATTGCTGCTGAGGCGCTTTTCACTCGGTATACTCAAAACCAATGTCCACTGTGGCACTTAGGTTGACCAGGAAGTTCTTTTATGAAGGTAATCAAGACACAACGACATCTATGACTGTGACTTTACAATTTGTACTATTTACAAGCCTCTTGTTGGGGCTTTTTCCTAAGGTTAAGCCTTCATCCTTAACTGTGTTATCACATAATGCAGGCCTGGAGTCTATTTACACTAGTGATTTATACTAGGATTAGAATTTTTATGATTGACAAAAGCACAACCCTTGATACATAAAAATGCAGGTATAAACATCCTCAGACTTCCCACAGTTAGAGCTCCATACCTCAATTGCCCTTCCTTTATGACAGTCATTAAGCTGGGGCTATATGAGCTAAGAATCCCTTGTCTTCTACCATTAGTCAATCTGATACAATACTTTCCAAACATGATGGGAACTTCTTGTGGAATGGGGCATGTATCTATGTATGTGTAGAGACGGAAAACTATTAGATGACTTAGTACTCCAAAAGACTTTGTCTTGCACTGTCATGAGTTATACAGCTGGGGCTGTCTGACTGCCTTTGTCAAAATCTCAAGCTTATCTGTCCCATGGTCTTCTCTTTGATATTACTGGAAAAACAAGAACCCATTAATCTATATCAATCAATGGGTAGCAAGTTTGAGCTGGTCAGTTACAAGGGTTGGCAGTTCTTGATAGGCAGCTAGGTGGCACAGTAGATGAAGTACAGGGTCTGGAGTCAGGAAGATTCATCTTCCTGAGTTCAAATCTGGCCTCAGACATTTGCTAGCAGTATGACCCAGAACAACTCAATTAACCTTATTTGCCTCAGTTTCCTCATCTGGAAAATGAGCTAGAGAAGGAGATGGCAAACCATTCCAGTATTTTTGCCAAGAAAACCCCAAAATGGAGTGCAGAGAATCAGATACAACTGAAAAACAGCTCAAGAAGCTCTTGATGAGATAGGAGAATGCAGTTGTAGGCTTCCCAGGTTTCTAAAAACAGGTAAAAAGCAGCTCTGCCTGGTTTCAACTCCACAGAACAAAATGCCCATCCCAGGATAAGCTCATCACTTCTAATCTCATCATCACACTGTTGATTCAGGTCTTGGATACCACTTCCCTCAGCCTCTTCTCCCCTCTGATTGGAGGGCCAGAAGGTGGGGTACTGAACTCTTCCCAAAGCCTTCTTTTTTAGAGGCAGAAATTAGACTTTTAGCTCACTCCACTTTGCATTAGCATCTCTGCCTGTACCCTCCACTACCACAGCCCCCACTTTCCAACTTCCTTTTGTGTGTTGTCGTTCTCTATTAGACTGTAAGCCCCTTGAGGGCAAGGGCTGTCTTTTTTTTTTTTTTTTAATTTGTATTCCCAGTGCTTAGTACAGTGCCTGGCACATATAGACACTTAACAAATATTTATTGAATTGAGGTGAAATTAAATTGAATATTCAGTGTCCATGAATACAGGTTTTGTACTCATAAGGCATTGTATCATCTTCACTAGAAGTTTTGCCTGAGGAATTCAAGCTATTCAGAAGCTATCACCATAAGCATCAGCATCAACATCAATGTGCCCATAAAGGATGCCTCTTAAGGAAAAAAATTGTGTTGTTAATTCCAAAATGTGGTCATCACACTATTTTGGGTCATTTTTTTCATGGAAATATTGGGTAGAAGCTACACAGGATGGTGTACTTCCTGCTATGCCTGCCTGATCTCCAGACTCAGGTGAGGAGGAGTAAGACCTTCTTCAGATCCTGCACCTTTCATCTCCTGTAGGTTCTCTGAGAGAGAGTGGCAAAGGGCTGAGCTGACTTCTGTCTGCCCCAAAGCAACTTCCCCTTGCTCATGACTTCCTCCTGCTTGTTACTTCCCCTTGCACCTCAAGACTTCTACCTCCTGCTGAGGTGGATCTCCAGCCTCAGGTAGAAGAGCAGCAAGACTTTCTCTAACTACATGCCTTCCATGTCCTGCTGCCCATATTCCTCAAGTGAAGGCTGCTAGAGGCTGGCAGAGTGACTTTCATCTGTGCTAGCACAAGGCAGCTTCCACCACCTGCTACCAGCCTGATATTGCAACTTCATTGTGGAGAAGCTTGGGTGCAAAGAGGATCAGTCTTCCCTTTGACCTCAGGCCTTCCATCTCTTGTTGTATCTGTCGCTTGAATGAAGAGGAAAGTTGGTGGGGAACAGTAGTTCTATCTCCTACTGCTCTATTTCCTGCCTAACCTTCAACTTTCAGAGAGTGGAGTAATGAAATGGGGCATACCATCTGATCATATGCCTTTCATCTCATGCTACACTTCTCACCAGCCTGATCACTAGCCTCCTCTGGCAAGAGGAGTGGTACTTTCTACTCAATGATGAATATTCTCATACCAGCTCTTACCATACAATCTACTGAGTCTGAACCCTTATCATCCAAATCCTATTCCCTATCCACCCCCACCTGATTACTTATTTCCATTTCCCTCAACTCTGCCTCCCCACCCCCTGCAAAGATGTATAAAAAATACCACTTAGCCTTTCCCCTGTGCACTCTGGAATGCTTATTCCATAAGCAAAAAACTCCCCTTGATCCTAAATATTTTCTTCTCCCACTCCTTCCATATTCTAGTTATCACTGCAACCTGGGTCCCCACTGCTGACAGTCACCCTGGCTATCCTTTCTAGTGTTGACTACACCCTTCACTCATTACCCTTGGCTCACTGGTCAAGGAAGGAATTAGTATACTACTCCTTCCCCATTTCCACTTCCACTCCAGGTTCTCCCTATACCTTCATCACTTGGTAACTTCTTTGAGTTTCATACAACTCATATCTACAACCCAATTAAAAATCTGATAGCTGTTGTCCCCAGACCTCCAAGTCACATCTCTTCCTCAGTGAGTTTAATGCCTGACTTACAAATTTTCTCTCCTCCCCAATGCCTGCCTTCATACTTGGTGCCTTCAATATACATGTTGACTCTCCTTGAAACACCCTAAGACTCAGTACCTCAACCTACTCATTTCTCATGACCTCTACCCCACCTCAGTTACACACAAGTATATGGTCATATCCTTGATTTTGTCATCACTCACAAATGCACCACCTCCACATTAAAGAATTCTGAAATCCCATATGACCATAATTTGTTGACTTTCCACTTCTCCTTCTTTCTCCTCTTAATAAATCCTATTCTTCATCCACACCTTAACCTCCAATCCCTCAGTTCCTCAGTTTTCTCCCAGGCCATTGCCACTACATCAATCACTCTCGCATCTTTCCCCAATCTTGACCCTTTGGTGAACCAGTTCAACTCTACACTGTCCTTTTCTCTTGTGTCCCTCTACCCCTTATTATATTGCCAATTGCATTCTGCCAAGGCTTGGCTTTTATTCCCACCATATGCTCCTACACAGGTGCTACTCAATGAAGGTGAAGAAAATCATACAACCATACTGAGTAGGGTCATTACAAATTTATGTTACGTAACCTCAACTGGGCTCTGACTGCTTCTAGGCCCTCCTTCTGTACCTTATCAGCTCAATATCACACTCTCTAGAGCAATTCTTTCAATCCTTTTCATCCTTCCTCAATCTTCCCATGGCTCTCCATCCTCCACTGTCTCAGCCAAGAATCTCACCTCATATTTTACAGGAAAAAAATTGAGGTCATTTGTTATGAACTCCTACACTCCCCTCTTCATCGCATATCACATATACCTTTTGCCACTATTGTCCTTTACCCCTGTCTTGCAGGAACAGGTGACCTTATGCCTTACCAAGGCTAATTCTTCTATTTGCACAAATAATTCCATTCCATCCCCCACCTCCAACAAATTGTTCTTTATGTCATCCTTAATCTATCATTTATATTCAATCTTTCCCTCTCCACTGGCTCCTTTCCTACTGCCCACAAACATGCTCATGTCTCCCATATCCTGGAAAAACCTTCCCTTGGTCCTTCTATATGTGCTAACTATTGTCTTCTATTTCTTCTGCCCTTTGTGGCCAAATCCTTGAAAAGGCCATTTATGATAGGTGCCTCCACTTTTTCTCTTCTCACTCTCTTCTTGAGCCCTTATAATCCTGCTTATGACCTCATTATTCCACTGAAAATGCTTTTCCCAAAGTGACCAGTGATTATATCCAATGGCCTTTTATCAATTCACATTCTTCTGAACTACTCTGCAGCCTTTGGCACTGTTGATCACCCTTGATACTCCCTTCTTTTTAGGTATTCTGGATCCTGTCCTTTCTGGGTTCTCTTCCGAGCAGACAGCACTTTCTCGGGCTCCTTTGCTGGGACCTCTTCCAAATCATGCCATCTAACCAGAGGTGCCTTGCAGGATTCTGTCCTGGGCCATCTTCCTTTCTTCATATGGCATTCTCATCAGCTCCCTTAATTAGCATCCCTATGCTGATGATTCCCAAATCTACCTATTCTTTGCTTACCTCCAATCCTGCATCTCCAACTGCCTTTCCAATATCTCAGACTGGATGTCTAGTAGACATTTTAACCTCAACATGTCCAAAACTAAACTCATTATCTTTCCTCCCATACTCCCTCCCTCAACCTCCCTATCACTGTCAGGGGCAAAATCATCCTCCCATTCGTTCTTGGTGACATCCTAGGTGTCATCTTTGATTCTTCACTATCACTCTTCACATTCAAGCTCTTGCCAAGGCCTGTTGATTTCACCTTTGCAATATCTCTCAAATATGCCCCCTTCTCTCCTCTGACAGTGATACCACTGGTACAGGCCTTCATCACCTCACACCTGAACTATTGCAGTAGTATGCTAGTGGGTTTGCCTGCTTCAGGTCTCTCCCCACTCTGGAGGTCCAGCCTCCAGCCACAAAATAGTATTCCTTTTTTTTCCCTTTTAAAAATTAATTTATTTTTAGTTTTCAACATTCACTTCCATAAGATTTTGAGTTTTAAATTTTTCCCCACCCACTTCTCCCTCCCCCTCCCCAAGACAGTGTACAGTCTGATATAGGCTCTACATATACATTCATGTTAAGCATGTTTTCCCATTAGGCATGATGTAAAGAATGATTAGAACTAACGTGAGGAACCATGAGAATGAAACAATAAAACAAAACAACAAAGGAAAAGGAGAGCAAATAGTATGCTTCCATCTGCATTCAGATGCCATATTTCTTTTTCTGGGTGTGGTTAGCAATTTCCATCATGAATCTTTTGGAATTGTCTTAGATTCTTGCATGGCTGAGAAGAGATAAGTCTAACAAAGTCAGTCATCCCATAATGTGGCCGTTACTGTGTACAATGTTCTCCTGGTTCTGCTCACTTCACTCAGCATCAGTCCATACAAGTCTTTCCAAGTTTTTTTGAAGTCTGCCTGCTCATCATTTCTTACTGCACAATAATATTCCATTACATTCATATACCACAACTTGTTCAGCTATTCACCAGTTGATGGGCATCCCCTCAATTTCCAATTCTTTGCCTCCTCAAAAAGAGCTGTTATATTTTTATACATGGGTCCTTTTGCCATTTTTATGATCTGTTTGGGATACAGACCTAGAAATGGTATTGCTGGATCAAAGGGCATGCACATTTTTATAGCCCTTTGGGTATAGTTCCAGATCGCTCTCCAAAATGTTGGATCCTTTCACAACTCCACCAACAATACATAAGTGTTCCAATTTTCCCACATCTTCTCCAACATTTATCATTTTCCTGTTTTGTCATGTTAGCCAATCTGATAGGTGTGATATGGTACCTCAAAGTCATTTTGATTTGCATTTCTCTAATCAATAGTGATTTAGAACATTTTTTCATGTGACTATAGATGACTTTAGTTTCTTCCTCTGGGAACTGCCTGTTCATATCTTTTGACCATTTATCAATTGGGGAATGACTTGTATTCTTATAAATTTGACTCAGTTCTCTATATATTTTAGAAATGAGGCCCTTATCAGAGACACTGGTTATAAAATTATTTCCCAGTTTTCTGCTTGCCTCCTAATCTTGTATGCATTGGCTTTATTTGTGCAAAAACCTTTCAATTTAATGTAAACAAAATTGTCCATTTTACATTTCGTGATGTTCTCTATCTCCTGTTTGGTCATAAATTCTCCTGTTCTCCCCATAAATGTGACAGGTAAACTATTCTTTGCTCTCCCAATTTTCTTATAGTATTAGCCTTTATATCTAAATTGTGAACCCAGTTTGACTTTATTTTGGTATGGGGTGTAAGATGTTGGTCTATGCCTAGTTTCTGCCATACATTTTTCCAGTTTTCTCAGCAGTTTTTGCTAAGTAGTTATTTCTTATCCCAGAAGCTGGAGTCTTTGGATTTACCAAATAAATTAGTATAATCATTGACTGTTGTGTCTTACATACCTAATCTATTCCACTGATCCACCACTCTATTTCTTAGCCAGTAACAAGTAGTTTTGATGATTGCTGCTTTATAAAACAATTTAAGATCAGGTACAGCTGGACCACCTTCCCTTGCATTTCTTTTCATTAGCTCCTTTGATGTTCTGGACTTTCAGATGAATTTTGTTATTGTTTTATCTAGCTCTATAAAATAATTTTTTGGTAGTTTGATTGGTATGGCACTGAAGAAGTAAATTAATTTAGGTAGAATTGTCATTTTTATTATATTAGTTCGGCCTACCCACGAGCAACTGATATTTTTATTTAGATCTGACTTTATTTGTGTGAAAAATGTTTTGTAATTGTGTTTATATAGTTCCTGGTTTTGTTTCGGCAGGTAGACTCCCAAATATTTTATAGTGTCTATAGTAATTTTAAATGGAATTTCTCTTTCTATCTCTTACTGTTGGGCTTTGTTAGTAATATATAGAAATGCCAATGATTTGTGTGGGTTTATTTTATATCTTGCAACTTTGCTAAATTTGTTTATTATTTCAAGTAATTTTTTTTACTTGATTCTCTAAATAAACCATCATATCATCTGCAAAGAGTGATAGCTTTGTTTCTTCTTTGCCTATTCTAATTCCTTCTATTTCTTTTTCTTCTCTAATTGCTACAGCTAACATTTCTAATACAATATTGAATAACAGTGGTGATAATTGACATCCTTGTTTCATCCTCAATCTTTTTGGAAATGCTTCTAGCTTGTCCCCATTGCATATAACACTTGATGATGGTTTTTGATAGATGCTATCTCTCATTTTAAGGAAGACTATTTATTCCTATACTCTCTAATGTTTTTAATAGGAATGGGTGTTGTATTTTGTCAAATGTTTTTTCTGCATCTATTGAGATAATCATATGATTTCTGTTAGTTCTGTTGTTGATATGGTCAACTATGCTGATAATTTTCCTAATATCAAACCAGCCCTGCATTCCTGGTATAAAACCTACCTGGTCATAATGTATTATCCTCAAGATAAGTTATTGTAATCTCTTTGCCAGTATTTTATTTAACATTTTTGCATCTATACTCAGAGAAATTGGTCTATAATTTTCTTTCTCTGTTTTGGCTCTTCCTGATTTAGGTATCAGCACCATATTTGTATCATAAATAGAATTTGGTAGGACTCCTTCTTCACCTGTTTTCCCAAATAATTTATATAATATTGGAATTAGTTGTTCTTTAAATGTTTGATAGAATTCGCTTGTAAATCCTTCTGGCCCTGAAGATCTTTTCTTAGAGAGTTCATTGATGGCTTGTTCAATTTCTTTTTCTGAAATGGGGTTGTTTAAGTATTTTATTTCCTCTTCTGTTAATCTGAGCAATTTATATTTTTGTAAATAGTCATCCATTTCACTAAGATTGTCAAATTTATTGGCATACAGTTGGGCAAAATAGTTCCTAATTATTGTTTTAATTTCCTCTTTCTTAGTGGTGGATTCATCCTTTTCATTTTTGATACTGTTAATTTGGTTTTCTTCTTTCTTTTTTTAAATCAAATTAACCAAAGGTTTATCTATTTTATTGTTTTTTTCATAAAACCAGCTCTTAGTTTCATTTATTAGTTCAATAGTTTTCTTAGTTTCAATCTTACTCATTTCTCCTTTGGTTTTCAGAATTTCTAATTTTGTATTTAATTGAGTATTTTCAGTTTGTCCTTTTCTAGCTTTTTTAGTTTCATGCCCAATTCATGGATCTCTTCTTTTTCTGTTTTATTCACATAAGCATTTAGAGGTATAAAACTTCCCCTAAGGACTGCTTTCACTGCATCCCATAAGTTTCGGTATGTTGTCTCATTATTGTTATTCTCTTGGATGAAGGTATTGATTGTTTCTATGACTTGTTGTTTGATCCGCTCATTCTTTAGGATTAGATTATTTAATTTCCTATGAGTTGTTAGTCTGTCTTTCCATGGCCCTTTATTACATGTAATTTTTATTGCATCATGATCTGAAAAGGATGCATTTAATATTTCTGCCTTTCTGCATTGGATTATGAGGTTTTTATGCCCTAGTACATGGTCAGTTTTTGTGTAGGTGCCATGTACTGCCAAGAAAAAGGTATATTCCTTTCTGTCCCCATTCAGTTTTCTCCAGAAGTCAATCATATTTAACTTTTCTAACACTCTATTGATCTCCTTAACTTCTTTCTTGTTTATTTTGTGGTTAGATTTATCTAGTTCTGGGGTGGGGGTGGGGGTTGAGGTCCTCCACTAGTATAGTTTTGCTGTCTATTTCTTCCTATATCTCCCTTAACTTCTCCTTTAAGAGTTTGACTGCTTGGGGCAGCTAGGTGGTTCAGTGGATAGAGCACCAGCCCTGGAGTCAAGAGGACCTGAGTTCAAATCCGGCCTCAGACACATTAACACTCACTAGCTGAGAGACTCTGGACATGTCACTTAACCTCAACTGCCTCACATTAAAAAAAAACAAACCGAGAATTTGACTGCTATACTTTTGTACATAAATGTTTAGTAATGATATTACTTCATTATCTATGGTACCTTTTACCAGGATGTAGTTTCCTTCCTTATCTCTTTTAATTAGATCTATTTTTGCTTTTGCTTTGTCTGAGATCAGGATTGCTACCTGTGCTTTTTTTTTTTTTACTTCAGCTGAAGCATATATTATGCTCCAACCTTTTACCTTTACTTTGTGTATCCCTCTGCTTCAAATGTGTTTCTTGTAAATAACATATTGTAGGATTATGGTTCTTAATCCACTCTGCTATCTGTTTCCATTTTATGGGAGAGTTCATCCCATTCACATTCACAGTTATGATTACTATCTGTATCTTCCTGTCCATCCTATTCCCTTTCCTCCACCCCATTTATGCTTTTTTCTCTCCTTTTCCCCTTTCCCTCCTCAGACAGTTTTGCTTTCAACCACTGCCTCCCTCAGTCTACCCTTCCTTCTATTATGCCCCTCCCTTTCCTTTTCCCTTTACCCTTTCTACTTCCTGTAGAGTAAGTTAGATTTCTATACCCAACTGATTATGTTATTCCCTCTTTGAACCAAATCTGATGAGAGTAAGCATCGAAACAATGCCCATCTCCTTCCCTTCTTTCCCTCTACTATATTTGGTTTTTGTGCCTTTTCATGTGATGTAATTTATCCTTGTCTGCCTCTTCCTTTCTTCTTCTCCCAGTACAATCGCCTTTCACCACTTAATTAGATTTTTTACCATCACATCAAAGTCAGCTTAAATCTATGTCCTCTAAGTATACCCCCTTTTAAATGTCATAATGACATTATAGTTCTTAAGAGTTACAAATGTCATCTTCCCTTATAAGGATGTAAATAGTTTGCCCTTATTAATAATAATAATATGTTGTTGTTTTTTTTTTCTTTCCTGTTTACATTTTTATGCCTCTCTTGAGTCTTGTATTTGAAGGTCAAATTTTCTGTTGAGTTCTGCTCTTTTTTATCAGGAAGGTTTGGAAGTCCCGTGTTTCATTGAATGTCCAACCCCTCCCCTGAAAGATTATGCTCATTTTCACTGGGTAGTTGATCCTTGATTGTAATCCAAGCTCCTTTGCCTTATAGAATATTGTATTCCATGCCCTTTGATCTTTAAATATAGAAGCTGCAATGTCCTGCGTAATCCTGACTGTGGTTCCAAATTGTTTCTTTCTGGCTGCTTGCAGTACTTTCTCTTTGATGTGTAATTTTGGAATTTGGCTACTATATTCCTTGGTGTTTTCAATTTGGGATCCCTTTTAAGAGGTGATTGGTAGATTCTTTCGATGACTAATTTACCCTCTGGTCCTAGGACCTCAGGGCAGTTTTCTTTGATGATTTCCTGAAGGATGTTGTCGAAGCTCTTGATATTGTTTTCAGTTAGACCAATAATTTTCAAATTGTTTCTCCTACATCTATGTTCCAGGTCAGTTGTTTTACCAATGAGGTATTAATGTTTTCTTGTATTTTTTCATTCTTTTGTTTCTGTTTGGCTGATTCTTGCTCTCTCAGAGTCATTAGCTTCCACTTGCCCCATTCTAATTTTTAAGGAGTTGTTTTCTTCTATTAGATTTTGTACCTCCTTTTCTAGTTGGCCCATTTTACTTTTTAAGGAGTTCTTTTCTTCAGTAAATTTTTGTGCCTCCTTTTCCATTTGGCCAATTCTACTTTTTAAGAACTTGTTTTCTACAGTTAATTTTTGTCCTTCCATTTCCAAGCTATTGACTCTCTCTTGCATATCTCTCATTTCTTTTCCCAGTTTTTCTTCTGTCTCTTCTATTTGACTTTTAAAATCCTTCTTGAGCTCTTCCAAGAAGGCTTTTTGGGCATGAGACCAGTTCATATTCCCCTTTGAGGTTTTGGATGTGGGTATATTAACAATGTTGTCCTCTTCTGGATTTGTCCATTGATCTTCCCTTTCCCCAAAATAAGAATCTGTGATCATTTTCTGTTTCTGCTTTTTGTTCATGGTGTTTGCCTATTTTCTGTCTTTTTACAAAAAAAAATGTTGAATTCTCCTTCTGGAATGAAGGGGACACTTACCCAAGCTTCTTTTCCTGCTCACCAGGCCCTTGCACTTGAACGTTTGGCTCCTGGTCACCTGGGCCTTGCACAGGGTTGTTTTGCTGCTGGTGGATTTCTTTCAGCCTGGAGCTTTGCCTTCTGGAGTTGTGCTTCCCAGAGCACTGAGTGATTTCACTTCTGGAGAACGCTGTTGCCCATGGTCATTTTCCCAGCTGGTGTCTACCAGTTCCCCTTCCTGTATTGAGGCTCTGGAGGGAGTAGGGAGGGTCCTAATGTTCGCACATGTCTGCTCCACCAACCTGGGTCTCAGGCTCTCCCCCTGGTATGCTGAGGTGAGGCTTGCCACTGGCTTACTGGGACATCTCCAGTTCTGTACTGCTCCTTCTTCCCCAGAGCATGAAGGGCCTTTCCCATTATTCCCCCAGGCTTCTTGGAGTACAAGACTGCTGTGCCCTGTCTTTTTGCTGGCTCAGGGTTTTTCCTGGGTTGATCTGGGCTTTCAGAGGTCAATGAGGGAGGGTGAAAGCCACTACTTCTTACTCTACCATCTTGGCTCCTAGAAGTGGAAGCTCAATGATTTTCCCCAAGTGCAATGTCAATCACAACCAACCATGTCAACCACACCACCCTCCACCCCTTGCCCCTTCAAAAACTCCATTAGCTCCCTAAAGTCTCCAGGATGAATATAAAATTCTCTGTTTGAAATTCCATTCAGAATCACTACAGAATGTATACAATTTTGGAGTCCACTTATCAAGACTTAGGAATTACATGAATTACAAAACACTCTTTACAGAAATAAAAATAGACCTAAATAGTTGTGGGTTATTAGTTGCCTATTGCTGGGCCATGCCAATATAATAAGATGGCAATACTATCAAAATTAGTTTGCACATTCGGTTCAATACTAATCAAACTACCAAAGGGTTACTTTATGGAACTTAAAAAACATAACAATAACACAATTCATCTGGAGGAAAAAAAAGGTCAAGAATTTCAAGGAGAATAATGAAAAACAAAGTGGGAATTTAAAGGGTCTAGTTGTAGCCAATTTCAAAATATATTGCAAAGCAGTAATCATTAAAAGTGTTTAGTACTGATTAAAAATAGAAAAGTTGATTCGTGAAACAAATTGGATCCATAAGATCTAAAAGCAAATAGATATAGTGTGATAGTATTTAATAAATCCAGGTCCCCAACTACTGGTGTTAAGGACTCGCTTTCTGAAAAAAAACCACAGGAAAAACTGGAAAGTCATTTGACAGAGATTTCAAACTATATGCCACAATAAGCTTCAAATGGATATGGAATTAATTATTTTTCCCCCAAACCCTGTGTCTATCCTAACATCTTTATTACTATCAAGGTCAACACCATTTTCCCTTTCTCACAGGCTTGCAGTATAGGTGTCATCTTCAAATTCTCACTTTCTCTCACCTCCCTTCCAACTGCCATATCCAATCTGTTGCCAAGGCCTGTAGATTTCACCTTTGCAACCTTCCTTAAATATGCTCCCCTTTTCTCCTCTGGCATTGCCACTACACTCTCTCTGTCATATTCAAGGCCCTTCATAAACTACTCCCCTCCTACCTTTTCATTCTTTTTATATCTTATTCCCTGCCATATAGTCTTTGATCCACTGTCATTGGCCTCCTTGCTCTGCCACAAGCAAGATACTCCATCTCTGAACTCCAGGCATTTTTTCTGGCTGTCATCCATTCCTGGAATGCTCTACCTCCTCATCTTTGCCTACTGGCTTCCCTGCCTTCCTTTAAGTCCCAACTATCATCTTGTATAGGAATCTTTTCTCAACACTTCTTAATTCTAGTGCCTTGCTTCTTTTGATTATTTCCTATTTTTCCTGTATGTAGCTTGTTTATATGTATTTGTTTGCTTGTCTTTCATACTAGATTGCAAGTTCCTTGAAGCCAGGGTCTGTATTTTGTCTCTTTTTGTATTCCCACTGCTTAGCACCATGCCTAGTACATAGAAGGTCCTTAAATGTTTCTTGACATATTGACTGACTGTTGAGGAACCAATTCTGATATGGAAAAGATTGTAAATACATGCAATACTTAACATAACTCATGTACTTTTCTATGGTTAGTTACCAAGAACAGGTCACTAATCTATATTGATTTATATTAGACTATTATAGGGTAAGAACTTCTTGATTAGGGTAGACTCCTTAGAATTGCCCAATATATATGCTCCTAATTCTATATAAACCCTCTGAAACAGGTCACAGTTTTTCACTAGTTATTTTTGTAAGACAGAAATTACCACATACTACCAGAAGTATTTATCATAGTTGGTTAAGGGATTTATAAAGAAAAACAATCCTTGAGCTACCATACTATTCATTATGTTCAGGAAAATGGGACAGGATGGTGATGGCTGCTAGCAATGAATTACTGACATAATTCCCCAGAGAGTTATCTAAGCAGGTAACACAGGCTGTGCAATTAGTGGAAGCTATTAGGTGTCAGTAGTTGGGTTTGGAAGGTTGGGGAGCAATACAGAATCACTGGGAGTCATTGGGATTGAAAAACTTTTCATTGACAAACATAGCATATTGTCAATATAGCAGACTTTCAACAGGGTTAATAAGAGCTGTCATACCCCACAGGTTTTTTGTGAGGATTAAATGGGATAATATATATAAAAAATGTATAAATCTGAAAGAGTTGTGTAAATGTTAGCTATAAAAGATTTATTGGTAGAAGACATATGACATAACTAAGAAAACCTGAGTTCAAGTTCTGTCTCTTGCACATATTGACTATGTGAACCTCCTAGTAGTTTAGGCAACTCTTTAAATTGTAGAGAATATGCCAGCCTGAGTTAGGAGAGAGTTTCTTCATCTGGCAGTTCTCTATAGCAGTGAAATCTCAGATTCAGTCTGTAACTCCATATAACATTTTAAGAGTATAGGTCTGAGTCACCCCCATCCCCTGCCCCAACTCCTTTAACAGTATATATAGCATTTGGGCAAGAAGTCAACATCTTTATATATTGCTAAGGGTGCATTTGGCTAGATTTTTGGAGGGAAGTGACTAACAAGACTAACTGGGCTTCTTTTTGTATTTAGTTAGCTGTAAAATTTTAAGAAAATTGGCCAACAAATTTGAAGCCCATACCATCTGAAGAGAAGTACTTCACCTAGTAAAATCTCTCTATTAAGAGGTAAAATATGAAATTCAATCTTACATGTACCAACAGACATCATAGCTCAGGGTATAGGAACAGAACTAACATTTTTTTTTTTTTGGCAATTGAGGTTAAGTGACTTGCCCAGGGTAGCACAGCTAGTTAGTGACAAGTGTTTGGTCTGAGGCCGGATTTGAACTCAGGTTCTCCTGACTTCAGGGCCAGCGCTATATCCACTGCACCACCTAGCTGCCCCAGAACTAACTTTTTAATAAATTTGAGTAACAATTCAAGAAATATTTACTCAGTTCAACAATCACCTATTATGTGTAATAGTGACTTGCACACAAGAAGTGACAGTAAAGATCTTACTCATGAAATCCTTTACTAGATAAGGAGGTAGTTCAGTCATATGGCAAAAGCAAAGGATTACAGATAGGGAGCCTGAGTGCTAAATTTGTAACCGTATAATGTTTAGTAAAGGAACTAGAGAAAGGAACATAGCATGTTGGGTGGATCCCTTGTAGAGGACACATGGAAGGATGTGACCAACATGTGTCTCACAGGATGAGACAATGCTAATGACTTGCAATCTGCATCGTTGCAGGGAGTGCCCATATCTGTAAGACCATGGATCCATTGAAGTATTGAATTGCAAGTCCTCGGGAATTACTGATGGGATAACATTTTGAGAAGGACTTCCACTCAATTCAGACTTACCTGAACATTTACAAGAAAAACATACACATCCTGGTTGCTGTGTTGTTCACACTTATTCTTGGCTTCTTGTTTTACCAAGAAAATCAGTCTTACCTGTGAACTGTAAATGAAACTAGTTTGAAGCATGTTATCAATAAAATTGAGGTCACAGATCCTATTTAATAAAAGGTTCAGAGTACAGATTAGTATGTTTGTTAGTAGTTCTGTGTTGCAGAACTTCAAAAACATTTTGATTGGGCAGTAGCATAACTATTAAAAGCTAGGGTACAGGGTTGTCATGACGAAGGCCATGAACCAGGCTTATGGGGGAGAAGGAGGAATAACCTAGTCCCTATGTACAAGATCACTAGTCCTAGTGATTCATAGATAAGATTAAGAGGATGTGGTGGACATTAAAAGAGGAGAAGTGATTTCTGAATGGTTTCAGAGGGTTCAGAGGGAGGGTGTGAAAGTGTCATTGTAGAGCAAGAAGTATGCCAATTCCTCTCACTGGCCTTATGTATCAGGAGGTATGAGAGAAATAACAGGAAGCTTAGTGGCTTGTAAAACCAATAGATGTGGAGTATTCAAGAGGAAATTAGATTGCAGTGAGTACAAGAAGGGGAAGGAAGAGACCTAGTATTAATAAAACAATAAGTACACAGAAGAAATGAAAGAAGTTCAAAAGAGGATTCAGAAAAGGAGGGTTATTTGTTACTGCCATGTTAAATTTATTTTACACTAAAAAAAAATCCAAACCTGTGCGTAATCGAAATTTATAGGTTTTTTTTTATACAGTCCTCTTTTCTATTTGTTATATATTGGATTTTCATTTTTATTGATATTTAAACTCATAATAAATAGAAAAATTAATTTTTAAAATGTTATGATACTTTGTTTCAGTGCTGACATGGAGACACTTGACCTTGAGCCAAAGTTTAATTAGCTCAGTAAGGTGTCTGAGGTCACCACCAGATGGTGCTGAAAGCCTGTAAACACCTGAGCCTTTTGGAAAGTCATAACCTTTTTTTATGCCATAGCCCTTTTGGAAATCCGGTAACACCTTCTCAGAATAATATTTTTAAATGAATAAAATCAAACACACAGGACTACAAAGGAAACCAATCATTTTGAAATATTGCCAAAATATTTTAAAAAATCATGAACCCCAGGTTAAGAACCTTTGCTCTCGGATTTATCATGACTGAACCCTGGCTAGTCATTTTCTAGCAGAACTTAGATTTGGGCAAATTCCAGGACCTATCCTCATCCCCAATGTAGAATGATATGTTTAAAGCTAGAAAGGACTTGTGGGGGCATCTAGTGCAATTCTTTATTTTTAGAGATGAGGATGCAAAGGTCCATATAGGTTATAACTTGCCCAAGGTCACACAGTGTGGCAGAGCTGGGATACAAACTGAGGATCCTCTGAGTCCAAATCCAATGCATTTTCTCCTGCATTATGTTGTATCTCAACGTGGTGGTAACATGTTTCCAGGCTTGACTTAGATGACATCCATCAATTATACTTGACTTAGAGATCCTACCCTGTAGGGGCCTTTCACTCTCTCAGTTTACTTTCTATTGCCCTTATAGATTCAGCACTTAATATATAGTGATCACATGATTTTTAATAATGTAAAACAAAATGCAGAAGAAAAATAAACATTTTCCCTGCCAAACTCACAACCTCTCAGATCCCTCCAGATCTTTAGTCCGTATGAGAAATCCCTGAGAGCTTGTAGAAAAGAAATGGGTAAGAGGCATTTGCCCCCATGCGTCTCAGGCTCATTGAGTAAATGGGAAAGCAAGGAATATGGCATTTCCTTATTTCACTGTTCAGCAGACAAATACAAGAATGGTAGCTGGTGGACCTTGGACTATACTAGGATATGTCAGTCATGGTTCAGATCCATAGTAACCAGTTCCATCTAACTGCTTCAGATTCCTTTTGTGCTACTAATGGTACTCTTGCTTCTATTTTAGCCGCTGAGGCTGCCGTATCATCAGAAGATGAAAAAGAGAGATGTAAAATACAGTTGGCCTTTTATCTTTTTGCATCTTTCCTAAGAAAAGATAATTGATAATCAAGATCCAGGGGGCTAAGGAGAGGACAAACAGTCCTCTGTGCCAGGATCATCCAGGATTCAAGGATTGCTCTGGAATTGTGTGTGTGTGTGTGTGTGTGTGTGTGACTTCCTTGGACTCAGAGGAAATAATTGAAAGAGATGAAAGGGTAGGGCAAATTATACTGGGCTACACTTTAAAGTGTTTTATGAATGTGTTATTAATTATTAAAATCTGTCCATTATTATCCATTTGGAATGCATATGCTTACTTGTAATGTCCCTATCTACTGTGGAGGCTCACCTGTTGGCCTTTGTCAGTTTCAGTTATGAATAATTTCTTTTCTTTGACCTTTGGCATATTTTATCTTTTACTCGAAGTTTCTAATATGTGACCTATTATGTTCCAGAAGGCCTTTATGTCTATTAATGTTGCAAACTGACATGTGTATGGTAGACAGAAAACAAAATAAAAACATTAAATTTATAAACAAATGATCATTAAAAGTAAACAAATTTGTTAGATACAAAAACAAGGTTAATTTCATCATTAGGCTTGAGATCAAAGAGATTTACCATGGGAATTCGAGCCCAGGTTGATCAAGAGGAAATAATCATTGGGGCAACTTGGTGGCACAGTGGACAAAGTACCAGGCCTGGAGTCAGGAGGACCTGACTTCAAATGCGGCCTTAGAGCAGACACTTGTCACCTACTAACTGTATGACCCTAGGCAAGTCAGTGCCTCGTCAAAAAAAAAAAAACAGAGAAAATAATGATCTTGTGATTATTATAGGAAAGAAAAAGAGCTTTTAGGAGACATTCAGATGAAAACAAAATAGCTTTGCAGACTGATATGATGGTGATGTGTGGAGATTTCAATTATAAGGTATTGTGCTGGGGAAGGATAAAAGATGGGAACAGATTGTCTGACCTTAGATTAGAATAAATGGGAGGGAAGATGAGGAAAATAAGGTCATTCATGACATTCTTATAAAGAACTTGAATGATTATGTGAAGATAGTATTGGAATAAATTTTACGTTAAGTCTTATAATTCCCTTTATATATACATTGTACCATTTGAACCTTAACATGTAATCTTACGGAATTTTAAAGGGATAGGATGATTTTAGCAGATACTTGAGCAGGTATAATTCCTATTAATAAGAATTGGCATAAATGGGGTATAAATGTTTATTTATGCCACTTTAGTCAGTTCTGGCTCCTTCCTTTTTTCATCTCTGTAAACCTCTGAAGCAAGGGAGCAAAGGGGAACGGTAGAAAACATTGTAATTTTTAGGAAATATCCTTCATCATCTATAAGCTTCACAAAGGTTCTTTTACTTGTAGAGTGTACTTTATGTTATTATACATGCCCAAGCATTTGATAGATACCATTTTGATTGTCATTGAAACTCAACATTGGAAAAAGATGAAGTTTATCATTTTACCCTTAAATTTCCCCTATTGTAACTATAGGAATAGAGAGGGAACTTGTGATTTCACTGGCACAGGGAATTCTGGTGAGGAATATGCCTCTACCAATACACTCAGTACCTTCTTCACAACTTAGTCTTAGAGACTTTCCTAGAGCACTATGAGGCTATGAGGCTATGAAACTTCATCCTGGTCACATGATAAGTATGTGTTAGTGGTATGTCTTGAAAATAGGCCTTCCAAAAAAAGAAAAAGAAAAGAAAGTAGGCCTTCCAGGCTTTAGGGTTAGTTCTCTATTCACAATGCTGTGCTGTTTCTCCCTGACAATTTTCTTTCAAAACCTATAGATTTCTAGTATTTCACCCTGAACATTATAGGTTCTGGTCTAAAATTCTCATTACAATTACATTGTATAAATTTTATTAATGAACCTATAGTTGCTTATGCCCCCTGGACTAAAATTTTTAAGCATCTACTTTATTTACTTTCAGGTTTAGTGTCTTTTTAATACAAATAACAAAGACAAGTATTTTCTACCACAGTTACATTTTAGTGATTGATAAACTGTGATGATATGCTGGCAGCTAAGTGGCCCAGTGGCTAGATTGCCAGACCTGAAGTCAGGAAGACTCATCTTCCTCAGTTCGAATCCGACCTCAGACACTTGGTCACTTAACCCCATTTGCCTTAGTTTCCTCATCTATAAAATGAGTAAATCTATAAAATGAGCTGAAGAAGGAAATGACAAACCACTCCAGTATCTTTACCAAGAAAACCCCAAATGAGGCCATGAAGAGTCAGACATGACTGAAAAAATGACTAAACAAAAAATTGAGATGAATAAAAAGTTTTGTTCTATTTCTCCTAAATTTATATCCAGGTCATTAAAATATGAATATAAATATTATAAATATATGTAAATATAAAGATAAAAATCTTTAAAGATTAGTCCAATTTTAGTATTCTGCTTTAAATATTTTGTATTCAACCTTTAGGATAGTTCCAAACTCATATTTAGGAAATATACCATATTTGTATATAAGTTTTTGATATAGTTAAAGTTCAAGCTCTAAGGACAAGGGCCATGTGACTGACTTTCATAGTACCATGTATAAGATAAGAACCATTGTAAACACTTAATAAATATTTATTGGATAAAATAATTCTTTTTAGGTTCATTTGAATACTTTAAAATATATTCAATTGAATCATTTTTTTCTTTATATTACATTCATTTCTGGGACAGAACTATCTCCTACAGTCCCCCATTGGATCCGACTTTACATCAAAAAACCAGTTAAGCAAAAGCACCAGATACAGTGACTGCATCAGAAAATCTATGTATCACATTGTCTTAGTAGTCCTTCACTTCTTTGTAGTAAAAAGAAAGGTATGTTTCATAATCTGTTTTCCAGGACCTTCACAGGTTATTCATGTACTCAATGTGACTTTCTTTTAGTGATTTATTTTTTCATTTACATAGTTGTAGTCATATATATTTTTCTTTTGGTTCTTTCTATTTCACAATATATCAGTTCATATGAATCTCCCCATGTTCTTCTGAATTCCTTTTTTCCATCATTTCTTCCTATACAATAATATTCCTTTAAGTTTTTATTTCAAAGGTTTTTAGCCATTCTATAATTGAAAGATATTCACTTTGTTTTCATGTCTTTCTTTCACAAATAGTGCCACTATGAGTTTTTTGGTACAGAGTGGACCTTTATTTATTTCTTTTACTTCCTTGAAATATAAGCTCAGAAGTAGGATTATTGGGTCGCAGAATATGGACAATTTAATCAATTTCATTGCATAATTACAATTTGATACCCAGAATTATTGGATCCATCAACAATGCACCCATGGGCCTATCTTCTCACAACCCTTCAAACATTAATTCTGGTTGTTATTGTTTTATTTTTGGCTGTCTTTGTCAATTGCATAGTATGAAGTGAAACCTCAGAGTTGTTTTTTAAAATTTGCACTGTTGGTGGAGTTGTAAATTGATCCAACCATTATGGTATATGGATACATTGGAACTCTGCTATAAAGAATGACAAATATGAATATATGAAATGCTAGAGAGAAAAGAATGAAGAGCCAAATGAATAATATACACAAATAACTTCGTTGTTGGTTGTTCAGTCGTTTCAGTTGTCTTCATGACATCATTTGAGTTGTCTTGACAAATTTACTGGAGTGGTTTTCCATTTCTTACCAGCTCATTTTACAGTTGAGGTAACTGTGGCAAATAGGGTTAAGTGACTTGCCCAGAATCATACAAGTAGTAAGTATCTGAGGCCAGATTTGAACTCAGGTCTTCCTGACTCCAGGCCCAGTACTCTATCTACTATACCACCTAGCTACCCCAAAGTGAGCATTAAGGGGTTAACAAATTCCTAGTCAAACACAACTTGTATCAGCTTGTATCCTTGATCTCATCCCTACCTGTCTTCTGCAGCTGTTCACTCCTTCTGTCCTCTCTTCTTTCTCTCTCATCTTAAACTACTGGCACCTTTCCTTCAGCCTATAAAACATTCATACCCCACCCCTAATCTTAAAAATCTTAAAAAAAACCCTCTCTTGATCTAATCATCCTCATTAGCTATCATCATATAGCTTTCCTCCCCTTCTCAAATTTTTTAAATTTATTTTTAGTTTTCAACAGCACTTCCATAAGCTTTTGAGTTTTAAATTTTTCTCCCCTTCCTTCCCCACCTCCCTCCCCAAGATGGCCTGTAATCTGATATAGGCTCTACATATACATTCCTATTAAACATATTTTCACATTAGTCTTGTTGTAAGGAAGAATTAGAATCAATAGGAAGAACCACAAGAAAGAGGAAACAAAACAAAACAGAAGAAAAAAAAGAGCAAATAGTATGTTTCCATCTGCATT
This sequence comes from Vombatus ursinus, assembly GCF_900497805.2. Lineage (NCBI taxonomy): Eukaryota > Metazoa > Chordata > Mammalia > Diprotodontia > Vombatidae > Vombatus > Vombatus ursinus. The sequence goes on along the minus strand of NW_020950566.1, from coordinate 3,332,437 downwards.
CAGACTCCATAGTTCTTTCTCTGGATGTGAAGAAATACATCATGAGACTTTTGGAGATGTCTTAGATCCTTGCATTGCTGAGAAGAGCTAAGTCTGTCAAAGTTAGTCATTGCACAACATGGCTGTTACTGTATAGAATGTTCTCCTGGTTCTGCTCACTTCACTCAGCATCAGTCCATACAATTCTTTCCAGGTTTTTCTGAAGTCTGCTTGCTCATCATTTCTGATAGCACAATAGTATTTCATTACATTCATATACTATAACTTGTTCAGCCATTCCCCAGTTGAAGGGCATCCCCTCAATTTCCAGTTCTTTGCCACCACAGAAAGAAACTGCTATAAATGTTTTTGTACATGTGGGTCCTTTTGCCATTTTTATGATCTGTTTGGGATACAGCCCTAGAAGTGGTATTGCTGGGTCAAAGGGTATGCACAATTTTATAGCTCTTTGGGTGTAGTTCCAAATTGCTCTCCAAAATGGTTGGATCAGTTCAGAACTCCACCAACGATTCCTTAGTGTTCCAGTTTTCCCACATCTCCAACATTTATCATTTTCCTGTTTTGTCATGTTAGCCAATCTGATAGGTGTGATGTGGTACCTCAGAGTTGTTTTGATTTGTATTTCTCTAATCAATAGTGATTTAGAGCATTTTTTCATATGATTATAGATAGCTTTAATTTCTTCATCTGAAACCTGCCTGTCCATATCCTTTGACTATTTATCAATTGGGGAATGACTTGTATTCTTATAAATTAGTTCTCTATATATTTTAGAAATTAGGCCCTTATCAGAGACACTGGTTGTAAAATTATTTCCCAGTTTTCTGCTTCCCTCTTAATCTTCATTGCATTGACTTTGTTTGTGAAAAAAAAACTTTTCAATTTAATGTAATCAAAATTATCCATTTTGTATTTTGCATTTCATAATGTTCTCTATCTCTTGTTTGGTCATAAATTCTTCTGTTCTCCATAAATCTGACAGGTAAACTATTCCTTGCTCTCCCAGTTTGCTTATGGTATTAGCCTTTATATCTAAATTGTGAACCCAGTTTGACTTTATTTTGGTATATGGTGTAAGATTTTGGTCTATGCCTAGTTTCTGCCATGCTCCTTTCCAGTTTTCTCAGCAGTTTTTGTCAACAGTGAATTCTTATCCAAGAAGCTGGGGGCTTAGGATTTACCAAATAGTAAATTAGTATAGTCATTGACTGTTGTGTCTTGCATACCTAACCTATTCCACTGATCTTCCACTCTGTTTCTTAGTCAGTACCAAGTAGTTTTGATGATTGCTGCTTTATAAAACAATTTAAGATCAGGTACAGCTAGACCACCTTCCCTTGCATTTCTTTTCACTAGTTCCTGTGACATTCTGGACTTTCAGATGAATTTTGTTATTGTTTTCTCTAGCTCTATAAAATAATTTTTGGTAGTTTGATTGGTATGGCACTGAATAAGTAAATTAATTCAGGTAGAATTGTCATTTTTATTATATTAGCTCAGCCTACCCATGAGCAACTGATGTTTTTCCAGTTATTTAGGTCTGACTTTATTTGTGTGAAAAGTGTTTTGTAATTGTGTTCATATAGTTCCTGGGTTTTTTTTTTTCGGCAGGTAGACTCCTAAATATTTTATAATGTCTACAGTAACTTTAAATGGAATTTCTCTTTCTATCTCTTGCTGTTGGGCTTTGTTGGTAATATATAGAAATGCCAATGATTTATGTGGGTTTATTTTATAACCTGCAACTTTGCTAAAGTTGTTTATTATTTCAAGTAGTTTTTTACTTGATTTTCTAGGATTCTCTAAGTATATCATCATATCATCTGCAAAGAGTGATAGCTTTGTTTCTTCTTTGCCTGAACAAATGTTCTAATGTTCTAATACATTCAATTTCTTTTTCTTCTCTTATTGCTAAAGCTAACATTTTTAGTACAATACTAAATAACAGTGGTAGTAATGGACATCCTTGTTTAACCTCCGATCTTATTGGAAATGTTTCTAGCTTATCCTCAATTAAACTTCTTGAGAAGACAATTAATACTAGGTGCTTCCACTTCTCTCACTTGCTTCTAAACCCTTTATAATCTAACTTCCAACCTTATTATTTAACTGAAACTAGTTTCTCCAAAGTCACCAATGATTTCTTAATTGCCAATTTTAATGACCTTTTCTCAGTCTTCATCTTTCTTAATGTCTCTTCAGCCTTTGACTTTGTCATTAGCCCTCTTCTGAATAATTTCTCCTCTAGGTTTTCACAACACTGCTGTCTCCTGGTTCTCTCCTTCTACTTGTATGATTTCTCCTCATTCTCCTTTGCTGGATCATCCTCCAGGTCACTCCCAGGTTTATATATCCAGCCCTAAACTCTCTCTTTAGCTCTCATGTGACATCACCAGATGTCTTTTGGATGTCTCGAATTGGATACCTCATAGGCATTTCAACCTCAAAATGTTCAAAACACTTATCTTTCCTTTCAAACCTTTCACCTTCCCAGCTTTCTAATTACTAACAGGGGCACCACCATCCTGTTACTCTTCTAGTCTCAAAACCTCAGTGTCATCCTCCACTACTTATACTAATCCCACCAAATCCTATTAGTTCTGGTTTTAAACACTTTCTGGGTAAGTCCTCTACTCACATAGTTGTCATTGTGGGTCTGATTGATGCTTATCACCTCATGCCTGGAATATTACAGTAGTCTTCTGCCTGGTCTCCTTGCCTCAAGCCTATCCCAATCCACTCTATTTTCCACTCAGCTGCCAAAGTGATTTTCTCAAAGCACAAGTCTAACTATGTCCTTCCCCTAATCAATAAACTGCAAGGACTCATACCTCCAAAGTCAACTATAAAATCTTCTATTTGGCTTTTAAAGCCATTCCCAACGTGTCCTTTCCTACATCTGTGTACTCTAAGATACACTTTAGCTGTTCTACTTGGTGTCCTTCAATAGATACTCTGTCTCCTGACTTCAGGTCTTTTCACTGGCTATCTCCCATGCCTGGAATGCTCTTTCTACTAATCCCTTCCTCTTGGCTTTTCTTACTTCTTTCAAGACTCAACTTACAGCAGGCCTTTCCTATCTCCTTCTGCAAATGCCTTCCCTCTAAGATTTGCCTTCCATTTACACTCTGTGTATTTTGTAATAGGGAGTTATTTGCATGTTATTTTCTTCATCAGAATGTGAGTTCTTGAAGGGCAGGGATCTTGTTTTTGCCAATTTTTGTATCCCCAGGGGCTTAGCACAATGCCTGGTACAAAATGATATTTAATAAATACTTGTTTACTGATCGACAACAGTCAATTATAGTACCATATTGTCAAAGTTAAAGGATAATTCCTTCCAGTTAACAGTAGTAAACTTTGGGGCATATTCTTTTTAGTTTATTTGGTTGTTTGTTGGGAAGTTTTTTTTTGTCAAAACAAAATATATCAAGTTTTCTCTCTGAAGGAAGGTAAAGTTTTATCTCTTGTTATTAAAGGTATTGTTCAGTCGTGTCCAACCCTTTGTGACCGCATTTAGAATTTTCTTGGCAAGCATACTGGAGTGGTTTGCCATTTCCTATTCCAGTTCATCTTACCAATGAGCAAACTTGCTTAGGGACACACAGCTAGTGTCTGAGGCCAGATTTGAACTCATGAAGATGAATCTTCCTGACTCCAGGCTTGGCACTCTATCCACTGTGTCACCTAGCTACCTTGTTATTAAAGGTAGTGAGGAGCAAAGCCAAACCTCACTTTCTATATCATTCAATTCAGTTTTTCTAATTATATACTTGTTCTGAGAAACATGTGATGTGCTGACTATTGGCTTCTTATAAATGTTATTTTTTAAATCCATAAAAGGAAATATTGTGTATTTTTTCAAATAAAACTTAATGGTGTATATTAAAGTAGAAATCCTATGAATTTGACAAATCTAGTTTTTGAGACTCTTAATTGCTTAAGGTCAAGGAAGGAAACCTTATGGCAGGTCACATTGAGGTGCAAATGAACTTCATAGAAAGTTGAACTCCAATTTTGTATAAGTGAAAAGAGCTCAAGTGAAAATAGAAATTTATTTCTCAAACTTCACTGAATTCTATTCAAAACCTGTTTTATAGCTGTAGTCTGAATACATCAAACTGCTTAGCAGAAAAATGGAAGTCTCCAGGAGTCATGATGCAGTAGTGCAAGATTACTTACCATTGATGACATTTGCCCAGCAAGTATTCTTTGTAAATTGTAGTTTCACCTGGCTATAATAAAACCATAATAGGTTTTTTCTGACACACTATTATATGTGTTTTCCTTTTAATTGACATGTGCTTAGACTGGAACTAATATCATTTTATGAATGATATTTCTCTATTTGTTTCTCAAATTGCATTAAAGATTTATGATTATAAGATAGAATGCCAATAGCTAATTTATTTATTTAAGATGTGATGGCTATAGGCTAAAAGTTTGCCTTAGAGATTTTTTAAAAAATATTTTTACTTTTCTCTAAATAAGTTTTGTATCCCTCTCTCTTTGTAAGTCATTTTAAAACAATTTAGATGTGATTAATCTGATCAAACTATAAGATTATGAAAATAACTGAAGGATTACAAATTACTTATATTAATCAATATAGATTGTTAAATAAATTTGTGTAATATCCAAGGAGTGGATTGTGTTTCTTCTAAAATTTAGCATGTAACTGTTCATTTCATAGTACGTTAATATTTAGGTGATCTTTAAGATTTCATTTAGCAGTAATATTTTGTGACTCTATAATGTAGAAATGTTTTCTCTTTTAAAATACATTACTCTTCACTGCTCAAATCTGCTCAAATTATACCTGTTTTCAATATAACATTTGATATGAACTGTTTCCTAGATGAAGAGTAAAGTTACAAAATGAAATGTTTACTATTTAGAGACTATTGAATCATAAACCATAACCTAGAAAGAATATAGAGAGGCCACTGATCTATCCTCCTGATTCTAGAAATGCCTTATATAAACTGTCCCTTACTAATAGTTAGGTATTTTATTTTTAGCCATCACAATAGAAAGGCTAATAATTGTAATTGTTTTAATAGTTCTTAGTATCAGGAAGTTCTTTATATCTAATGCAAATTTCATTTTTTTTTCTTGTCCTGGAAAACTGATAGCTGATAGCTATTCTCTGTATAATAATCTATTAGGTAATGAAATAAGATTATGAATGTTAGAAAATTACTTGATGCCTTTAGTTTTTTATTTTAATACATGACTAATTTTTCAAAACAAGTTGGTTGTTAATTTTTGGGCTGTGATCTCATCCATGTGGAAGTTCAACCTACTTGTGCAAATCACAACCCTTTCATATTGCATCATGTGCAATTCTTGTCTATATCTTTTTAAAATCATTTATAGACAATCTACTAAGCACACTGGCAGCCTTTTGTGTTTCTTTTAATATTTTGTGAACAATAGTGTATCCATGCTATCCATCAGTTATCACTTACTCTAAAAATATTATTGATTATTTCTGTCCCTATATGACCTTCTTTTCTAAATATATCCCTCTCTACTGAGACTTCGCTTTTAACAAAAATTTCAAAACTGTTTCTAACATTATATGCAATATTCTATGCCTATAATTAGCCATTTCTGCTGTGAAGATAGATACGTACATTTTCTCAACTTTTTTTCTGGGGCCAAGCTTAGCCCTGAAAATTATATAGTGTTCAGTTTTATTTATTTTTCTGTTTAAATTGTTGTAGTCATTGTATATGTTGTTTTTCTGGTTCTACTTACTTCAGTCTGCCTTAGTTCATACATCTTCCCATGTTTCTTTGCATTCTTCATATTTGTCATTTCTTATGGCACAGTAATATTAAATTACATTAATGTACTGAAATATTTACTAGCCATTCCCAATTTGTCGGCAGATACTTTACTTTCAGTTCTTTGTCAACATGAAAGTACTCAAAATAAAATTTTAGAATAATGGAACCTTTCCATATTTCTTTGACCACATTGTGATACATGCCTAGTATTGGGATGTCTATAACCCTCACTCAATACATATATGACCAGCGTATATTATTTTGAGTCACATATGTCCTTTTTTAAAAAATTATTTTTATTTATTTTGTTAAATATTTCCCAATTATATGTAAAAAATTTTAACAATCATTTAAAATTTTTTGAGTTTTGAATTCCATATATGTTCCTAATACTATCTTTTATGATACCATTCGTGTGCAAACCATCTTGGTATAGGCTACAGCTTACATATATCCACTATGTGTGTTTCTTTTGCCATTTGGGTTTCATGTAGTTATAATTGTGAGATTTTGTTGTGCTATAAGGCCAGAGCCATATAGCATTACATGGAAAACATTAATTTTTTAAATGTCTTTTGCAGTTGTTGGTGTTATTGAAAGCATTGTATGATTTTCCAAATGTATGATATCTTCTCTTCAATTCTGCCTCTAGCTAATTGCCTAGCCAGTAATTTCAAGGTGCCCCAAAAGTTTTGTCTCAATTTTAAATTGTTAAAGTTTTTGAGACTCCCTGTGATACAGATGAACTAACATGATGGCCTGTTCATTTAACTGCTTGTCATGATCTAGGAAATACATAGTTTTTTTTATTTATTCATACTTCCTACAGTGGTTGTGCCAGCCCTTTTCCTGGCTTTTAAGACTTGAGAGAGAGAAGATTGTAAGAGCACCATATAAAAGAGAGCTGATCAGAAAAGAAAACAAAGATACAAATGTCACCTGGAAGTGAAGGTCCATATGATGGTAGATTACATTAATTCACAGTGACACACAGTAGATCAATTTGTGTGACTTCTACCAGAGGCATTCAGGATATCTTCTGTTTCTTTTCTCTTCTTTTCTTTCCCCCCCCTTTTTTTTTGTTAAAATTGCCATTCAATCCTTTTTGTTTAGAAACTTCCCCATTAGTGATATTTTGAATATTCTTCACCAAAATCCTACTCTGATGCCTTATTCTGACAGGGAAGTCTGAGAGGTTCTCAAGTGTTATGTCAGTGGAATATAAGCTCTATTGGTTTCTACTAGGATGGGAAGACTTCAGGTATGGGCTTAGCAACAACCTATATCTGTTGTGTTGGGACAAGCCGAGGTAAGATATGTTAAGAATTATCTTCAGAGTTTTGGCCAGTAGTTGAAAATTTTCCAGTGGTCATGGCTATCCATGAAATATTCATGAAATAGAGTTAGACTAAACAGACATCGTAGTCCTTTGTGGCCCCTTCTCCTTCTTCAGTAAAGGTGGAAAAACAGTGGAAAGGGGGCCAGAGATTGCTAAGAATCACAGAGTTCTTATATAATCCATAAATGCTGAAATTTTACTGAGGCATAATTCGCCTCCTTTTCCTGGTGTATCATTAAGAAAATCAAGGATACATGCCTATTTCTGGGCATTTGGGAGACATGGAAAAAATAGTTGTGGTTTTGGTCAGGCTTTAATCAATCAATTAATCAAAGTGCTTCTTACAAGCCAGCTGATGTGCTAGCTGTTAGGAATACAACTACAAAAGTGAGATCATCTCAGCCATTAAGGACATTATTCTACCAGGGGATAAAATATGTTCACTGATAAGTAAATAAAAGTGTTATAGAAAATAACTAACAATGACTGAGAAGTGGGCACTCAGAATTGAGAGAATAAGGAAGGACTTTTTGAGAATGGTGGTGTTTAAGCTGAATCTTGAAGGAACTAGAGTGTTAAAGATGAGAGAGCATTCCAGGCATGGGGGACAGTCTGTGCAAAGAAACAGAAGCCCACTATGGGGCTGCTGCAATAATATTAGCCTAAGGGGAGGGTAGTAAGAATAGACTAGAAGGAATAAATGAGAGATTTCAAGGGAAATATGTATAGGCTTGGTTAATAACTGGACTTGGTCAATTAAGTAGGTCTTTGAACCTATAAAATATGCCATTTAGCCTCATTTTGTAAATTATTATCTTCTAAAAATTAGGTATGTTAGAGTGAAAACAAATAAGAATCCTGGAAACCATTAGCAAAAAAAGACTGAAAATTTCTGTTATATAAGATATGAAAGAATGTTGTAGAGAAAGTATTGGTCAACATATTTTTAGAGAACCCACATGTGCCCAACAATGAGTCAGTACTTTTTAGAACTGAAATGTGAGCAATATTAGTGTATAAAAATAGTAAACCAAGAGGAAAAAGCGAAGGTTTTTAATAATTTAGAAAAATTTGGGGCTTTCTATGCTCCTTGGCCAATAGACTGTCTCTTTTTACCTAGACAGTAACATAGCCCTATTTCTTTCTTAATTTCCTACACTATACTCTCATGAAAAATGAAATAAGCCAGTTGTCACAGTGCTTAGGACATAAAAGATAAATACTTGTTGAATGATTGGCAAATTCTAATGTAAATGAATTGGAGAAGAGAAGGGAAGGTAATAAGCATTTATATAGTGTCTACTACATGCTAGGCATTGTACTAAGCATTTTTTTAGGAAAAAAATATTATTTCATTTGATCCTCACAGGAACCCTACAAGGTAGGTACTATTATTACCCCCATTTTACAGTTGAAGAAACTGTGAAAATATTCTATAATGTTCTATTACTATTATTATTTTTGACTTCTTTTAATTCCTGTGGGAGAGAGGGGGAACCCAAGTAACTGAAAAACAGTATCTTCCAAATTTACAAGAACTATTAAAAACATCTTTTCTAGAATTAATACAGTAAGCTTCATAATATAGAATTAGATAATGTTTTATTTTTGATTTATTAAATTTAATTTTGGCCAGAAAATAATACTTAGGAATCATGATACAGTGGAAAGGGCATTGGCTCTGTACTCAGGGTACTTGGGTTCAAAACCTGCCTCAGTCACTTGTGTGTTCTTGGGCAAATCAATTAATCTCTCTGGGCTTCAGCTTTCTTGTTTGTAAAGTAAGGAAGTTGGCATATATGTACTCTTGAATCACTTTCAGCTCTAAATATAGAATCTTATGCTGTAATTAGGATACTTCCTACTCAAAACTTTCTAATGGCTTCCTGTTGCCTCCATGACAAATTCTCAATTTTTTAGCTTAACATTAAAGACCCATTATAATTTTTCTTCATCATATCTATCCAAACTTAACTCTCATTAAATCCCAGCAATTCCCGTTCAAGATCACACCCCACTAAACTGAAAGATACCTCAGAGACAATCTAGTCCTACCTGCCTGACAAATCTTTATATGACATTGCCAATAAATGGTGAGCCAACATTCATTTGAAGACTTCCAGTGAGGGGGAATCTAGTACTGTTCAGGGCAATACTTTTCTACTTTTATATAAGAAGTTTTCCTTACATTAAGCCTAAATTTGCCTTTCTGCATGTTAACCTGTTACTTCTAGGTCTGACATAAAATCTTCAGGTCATTTTCAGATTTATTGCTATCTAGACATGCCTCCCCATCTCATATTTAGGAAGTTGAATTTTTAACCCATTTAGTACTTTACATTTATCCCTGTTAAATTCCATCTTGTTAGATTTAGCCCAGTGTTCTAGACCATCAGAATTTGGAATCAAATCTGTTAGTTATCTCCCCCAGTTTTGTGTTGTCTTAAGGCAGCTAGGTGGATAGAGTCCTAGGCCTGGAGTTAGGAAGACCTTTGATCAAATCTAGCCTCAGACATTTACTAGCTATATTACCTTGGGCAAGCCACTTAATCTCCATCTGCATCAGTTTCTTCATCAGTAAAGTGGGGATAATAATATTACCTACCTCTCAGGATTGTGAGCATCAAATGAGATAATATTTGTAAAAAAGTGCTTAACAGAGTGCCTGGCACGTGTTAGGTGTTATGTAAATGATGATGATGAGGAGGAGGATGATGATAAATGTGCTGTGTCTTCAAGTCATTGATAAAAATATTAAAAAGGATAGGACCAAGGAACTTTCCTCCATCAAGACATTTCACTTTTCACCTAACAACTTTTGCCTAATTTCCTGCTTTTGAAGCTTACAGTTGGCATAAATGTCAATTTAAATCAAATCTGGACTCTTTAAACACTCATGTAGTCTTTCTGCTTATGCCAAACCTACTTATTAAAGGCATAGTGTTTGCTCCACTCCCCTACCCCCCACCCCTGCTCCAGAATACACCACAACTAGCATTTTAAACAAAAATGGACTGTACTTTCTATAATGTAAGTCAATTTGCCTATCTTGGCTTGTAAGCTCCCAGAGGGCAGGTCTTTTGTATCAGAGAAACAGAATTCTCTATATTTGAAAAGGATCCAAATCATGTGTAGTGCCATCCATATACAATAAAACAACAATTCCAATGAATATATCATTCTAAAAGGATATAACTGAACCTGTATCATCTGAAAAAGAATTTTTCCATAGCAAGCTACTTATTTCAGGCTCTGGGTCATTAATTTGCAGCAATCACCAACAGGAAAATGGAATTTCCGTTTATCTTCAAGCTTGACTTTTATTCCAGATTCAAGCAAATACACCTTGTCTTTGAGCTAATTTCATCTGCAGCTGACTTAGTCATAGTTTCCTTGAAGCTTCTGTTTCCTTCCAGTCTATGGGAATACCATTCATATGTTAACCACTTAACTTCCATTTTTTAAAAAAAAATCTCCCCACCTTCATTGAGATTCTCTATTCACTATCACAATTTTTTTGTTGGTGTTAAATCTTTAGCATGAAGAAAGTGAAAATAAATGTATATTTTGAACCAAGATTTTATAAATACAAAGATTATTTCAGATTTTTGTAGGTTAAGATATGGTCTATAATATCATTTTCAAATTTTGGTTTGCTATAGTTGAAATTTCAAGTGAATTAAAAAGATTGTCATTTAAATAGAATTATTACAAAAATTCTTATTTCTAATTTAAAGATAAATTTTGAACTTTTCTGCTTAGTACTTAAAAACAACTGCAAGGGTCTTCAGGAGTGAGACACTCTAAAATAGCTTCTCTTTATGTCTAAAAGTATGTTAGATATGACAGACATTTGTAGCAAGAAGTGAAAAGGTAATAAAATACTTAGGATTAATAAAAATATTTTATAATCAGTGCTATTCAGAGTTGAGACAGGAAGTATTACTCAATTTAGATACTTATGGAGAGATATAAAGCTAGCACAATGATTCACTTGACAAAAACTTAATGGAAGAGGAAATATCCCACAATATGTCAAAACGCAGAGAGACATTTACCGGTCAGTTCTCAAAGCCCGCAGTGTTAATTCAGCATCAGGATCAAATCAGGCAAAGTTGTTTACAGACAGATAAACTGAAGGATCAATAAAACCAGAAGGAGAGCTTGAGGAACAGAAGCCAACAGAGTTCCTAAAGTCATTACCATAAAGGCATGAAATAGGGCTGCCAGGTCAGGTTCAACAAACAGTCCAGTCACGTACACAGGAAACAGAGTTCAGGGCAGGACACAATGAGTTTACATTATGGTCTTGGCACATATTGCTCACTGGAGGGCTTCAGATTCTGTGAGGTCTTTTGTTAGCATCTATTTTCACCTTTCTCTTTGGCTTCTACATCTGTACTTGTTTGGGGCCTGAATAGTGTGTCTTTCAAGCAGCTTAGACATCTAAAAGCTATCAGCAGCTCTCCCTTTGTTCCAAATTATAAGTACCTCTCATAAGCTGTGTCCTTGTTTTCCCACATATTTTTCCCTTCTCCCAGAGCTGGTGTTATAATGTTGGAGGAGTTAGAAAGTGCTTAAAAGTTGTGATTTGAGGAATATCCAAATAGGTTAGTTGCTCACTAACCTATTGTTGTTCAGTCATTCAGTTGTGGCCAACTGTTTGTGACTCCATGGACCACAGCACGTTAGTGCTATCCATGGGGTTTTCTTGGCAAAGATACTGGAATAGTTTGCCATTTCCTTCTCCAATGGATTAAGGCAAACAGAGGTTAAGAGTCACATAGCTAGTAAGTATCTGAGACCAAATTTGAACTCAGGTCTTCCTGACTCAGGCCCAGCCCTCATTAACCTTATAATAATATATAATATAATAATAATAAGGCCAGAAATTCTGTCATCAAAGGTAGGCTAGTTCTGGGAGTCAGTAAGTTTTCAGTTCTTCTGAGGTGGTATGATCTAAGGAGAGATGTGTTTACTACTTGCCTGAGCTATGCTTTGTCTGTGAGTGACCACATGTACTCTTTTCCTCCTGGAACTGAGGGTCCCTCTCTCCTGTGGCCATGCGCTCTGTTGTGCTATTGTTTCTCTTTCCCCTTGGACTGCAACCCGAGACTATGACCCAGATCCATGTATGGGTGATGCTACAGAGTACTGCACCCAGTGCCAGCAAATGAACCACCATAATCTCATTCTGACCAGTTGTCTGACCCCTTTTCTGTCTGTGGGTTGAGAGCTCCAGAAGCTACTGCTGCCAATTTAGTTGCCCTCAAGGCCTGCTCAAGTCTTTCAGAGCATTGCCTGTTTTGGACTGTGCTGCACCCTCACCTGGGCATGACAGACCTTTCCTACCAACCTTCTAAGTTGTCTTGAGCTGAAAAATTGTTTTACCCTGGCCTTTTGTGGGTTCTGCCACTCCAGAATTTATTTTGAGGTGTTATTTAAAGTTGTTTGGAGGGGAATTTGGGAGAGCCCAGGTGAATCCCTGCCTTTACTCTGCCATCTTGGCTCTGCTGGGCAAAAGTTACCATTTCCACCAGTTTCCACCTAGCCTTTTACACAGTTTTATAATCTGGCAAGCAATGGGCATTATGGAGGCTTGAGAAAAATCTCCTCACCAAAGTCCCATTTGGCTACTTTGCAGTTGTGCTAAATGAATTCTCTGGCATGACTGGAAAGGAATTCTGGTTGGTGACACAAGAATATGGTAGTAATGAAAAAAGCATCTCAGATCATAACTCTGATAAACAAAAATCTTTAAATTGAGGGATGCAGAGTAGTATCAAGAAAAAATAATTTAAAAAACAGACTTAATCTAAGCGTCAGACTTTTTACTATCTGCCTGCCTAGGTATAGCTATAATAGCCCTCAGCTATCAATGAAAAAAAAGTTGACTTTTTTGCAGGTGCAAACCTTCCCACGACAGCGGGGAGCAGCAGGATTTGAGCAAGTTACATAGCAGCTAAAACCAGCAGATAGTAGAAGAGAACGGTTGGACTGTCTGGCAGAGAATAGCTCAATAGAGTTAAGTAGAATAGAGTAGAGCTCAGTAAAGCAAAGGACCTCACATTAGTGGATAAAGTGGATAAAGTAGCAGAGCTGATAACATCTATAGAGGAAACCATTATATTCCCTACTCATGTATGCTCACCGCCTGTGTCTCTTACCCAGCTGGTGATATGGTATGTAACATTTGGGAGCATATAGTCCTGAGTGCATGGGAAATCGTGTCTCTTATTTTGCTGTGCTCTTATGTGTTTAATAAATATTTTTTTCATTGATTTATTCCTTAAATGTATTTTACTTTGAGTTTGTGTGCCCTCTGGTCCATCAGTGAGGACCTGTGATCTTTTGGTATGAGTAGCTAATGATCTACCAAGTGCCTTGAACATGCTGTAGGTTTCTGGTGCTACACAAGTCGTGGATTGAGTGCCCACCAGTGCCTTCACTATAAGAGTTCCAAAAAGAAACTATAAATCACATGGTAAAATATATACTTAATTTAAAATAGCAAAGTAACATCCACATTGTATCATCTGGGCAAAAGAAAATACGTAACTAAGGCAGGCTGATCAAGACTTTGCTTCATGGTACTGACATTTAGAGGGCACTGATAGCACTTGCATCATCATTGGAAACAATGCAGCTTAGCATCTTTTTTTTTTTACATCAAGCATACTTTAGTATAGGTATCTGTTATTTAATTGTTGTGGGAGCTATACATAACTTAGGTAAGTCTTAACTTATACTCAGATAAGTCTGAGTATAAGTTGCCTCACACTCAGGAATTTAAGTGACTTCTCATGGTATCAAAGGCAGAAGCTGATCTCAGGTCTTTTAAACCCTAGGCTCAACACTCTTACCTACTAAGCTGTGTTTCCTTTCAGAAAGAATCACTAGTTAACATAGTTCCCTTGAAGATGTGCTCCTCCTTTGCCCAGCCCACACTGCCCTCAACCTCATACCTCCCCTGCTCAAGTCCTCCCCAGAAGTGGTCTAGTGGTATCCCCGGGTCTCTGCCTGCTTTGTCTTGAAAAACAGTGATCTCCCTTGAATGAATTTGTCTTAAAAAGTTGGCTTGAAGGTACCTGTCATGCTGCATGTTCTGGGCATGTTTTGTGTCACTTGCCCCAGGCACAAAAAATCTAATTCCAATTATGATAGTATCTATATCCATGTTCAATATGGACGCAATAATCTTTTTAGATCTTGACCTTATGATTCAGTATGTTAACTATACCTCCTAGTTTTGTGCCTCTTCAGATTTAGTACCATCTATGCCTTTATCCAAGTCATTAATAAAAATGTTAAGAAGCACAGCAATGAACACAGATTCCTAGAGCACTCCAGTCACATTTGCCTTCCAAGATGACATTGAACTGTCGATGTCTACTCTTTATATTGGGGCCATTAAATCCATTTCAAATGTACTATTGTCTAGACCATATCCTTTCATTTTTTTTCCACAAGTACAGCATGAGCGATTTTGTCAAATGTTTTGCTAAAAATTAGATAGTATCATAGAGCTAACACTATAACAAACCTCAAAGGCCGTCTAATGCATCTACTAATTTTATAGATGAGGATACTGGGCTCGAGGAGGTTAAGTGCATTGCCAAAAGTCACACAGTAAATAAGGATCAGAAGCAGTATGTGAATTCAGATTTTCAAATTCTAGAACTAGTACTCTTACTGTACCATGCTGCATATTATATCTATAGCATTCCCGTAATCTACTATTCTAATAACCCTATCAATAAGAGAAATAAGATTAGTATAGTATGACCTATTATTGATGAAGTCAAGCTAGTCCACATCAGAATTCTTTTTTTCCTTTTTACTCACCATTTCTAAGACACATTCTAGAATTTCTCCAGGAATTAGAGTCAAGCCCACTATCCTATAGTTTTCAGATTTCTATTTCCTTCCTTCTTTTGAAAAATCAGGACATTTACCCTCCTTTAGTTCTGTCATTCTCATTATCTGTGGTCTTTTAAAAATCATAGGCAGTGGCTTAGCAGTTCTATCTCTCCTTCACCTCCTAACTTTGGGTGTTCATCAAGACTCTGTCCTGAATCCTCCTTTCTCTCTACACTTTCTTGCTTGGTTACCCCACCATCTCCCGTGGATGTAATTATCATTTCTATGCAGATAACTCACAAGTTATATATGCAGACCATTTCTTCCCTGAGCTTCAGCCCCCCGTCACCAACTGCCAATTAGATATTTCAAACTGGATGTCCTGGAGATATCATAAACTCAACATCTGTTAAACATAATTTACTGTGTTTACTCCTGAACTCATCCCTCTTTCAGATTTCCCTATTTCTGTTAAAAGCACCACTGTTTTTCTTCAATCTCTCAGCTTTGTCACCTTGGCATTATCCATTATCTGCACTCATCAGTTGCCAAATCTTGTCATTCTCACCTCCACAATTTCTCTCTCACCAGATCCCTTTTCTCTTGTCATCTAGTTCAGGCAATCATTACTTCTCACCTAGATTATAGACCATTCTAATTGGTCTTCTTGCCTCAAGTCTGTCTGTACTTCAATTTTTTGTAACAGCTGCCAAAGTAATTTTCCTCAAGTTCAGATTTGACCATGTCACTCCATTAGTCAATAACCTGCAGAAGCTCCCCATTGCCTTTCTTTAATATTTTTTTTTTTGCAAGGCAGTTGGGGTTACGTGACTTGCCCAGGGTTGAACAGCTAGTTAGTGTCAAGTGTCTGAGGCAGAATTTGAACTCAGGTTCTCCTGACTCCAGGGCTGATGCTCTATCCACTGCACCACCTAGCTGACTCTTTCCTACCTCCTACCCATTGCCTTTAGAATAAAATATAAACTCTGTTCAACTTTTAAAGCCCTTTACAACCTGGCCCCCTAGTATGCCTTTCTAGTTTCATAGCATTTTACTCTCTTTCTTCTACTCTGTTAGTTTCTTCTCTCAGTTCTTCACACAGAACACTACAGTTCCCATCTCATTGTCTTTGCATGAGCCATTCACCATGCCTAGGACACACTCCTGTCTCCTTGAACCCTTTTGCTTCTTTAAGATATGACTCAAGCACCATCTACAGTGAAACCTTTCTTGACCTGTTCTCAAATGCTAATGCCTTCCTTCCTTAACTACCTTTGTATTTGACTACCCTGTTTTCATTTGTATTGATTCTTTTATGTGTATTAGCATATGCTTATATATGTGTGTGTATGTGTATATATATATATACACACACATATACATACATAGTGTGTGTATATATATTTATATATGTGTATATGTATACATGTATATGTATGTATATATATGTATGTATGTATATGTTTGTCTTTCCCAACAGAATGTAAGCTCTTTGACAATAAGTTTGTGTGATTCTTTGTATTTGTACCCCTAGCACTTTGAATACTACTTAGACCTTAGTAGGTGCTTAATAAATGCTTTTTGACTGATTGATTCTTTCAGCCTCTAAGGATATCATTCAGATATCTGGGACAGATGACTTAACTGATTAAGGACAACTGGGTATATTTTTTTACTATCTCTTTACTAACTTTGGATATCAACTCATTATCTTTTTTTTTCTATCCTTTTTGGTCCCCTTTGGCAGAGAAAACAAAATAAGAGTTGACCAGTTACCTTCTCTCCATCTTTCCTTTTCATCATCCTATCCACCCCAGTTAATGGTCCTATCCCTCTCTTTTCTCCAGTGTAGCATAAAATAAACAAACAAAACCTCTTGTTGTTATTAACTGTCCTGACACTATTCTCACAGGAATATGCCATGCTTATGCATTCGTCTGTTATGTTGTCTTGCTTCTTGTCTTTGCATGTCTTTTAAAAATTTAATTTGGTTTGTGAATCCCCTATGTGAACACATTGCCTATTTAGGCAGTTCCCCTTTTCTTCCCCATCAGAATTGTTTCTTTGTACCTTTAGACTTTCCCTTTTGGGGAGCTTTCAATACCACCTAAACTGATTTCCCTTGGAGAGTTATAGATTATCCTATATGCCTTTAAAAAAATAACCGTTAGTATCGAATTATATAGTTAAAAATTATCTTTGCCTATTTTATGGAGATCAATTAGACTCTAATTTTACTTTGCATTTCTCTGATTATTGTGATACTGTACATTGTTCATTGGAACATTTCATCTTCATTGATAGCTTGAGTTTCTTCCTTTGAGAATTGCCTGTTCATGTCCAGTGATGACTCACTTACCAGTTGGGGGAATGATTCTTACCCTGACAATTTGCTTTACTTTCTTATGAATTTTGGATATCAGATTTTTGTCATATGCTTCATGCAAAAATTTTACCCAGTTTGTTTCTTTTTTTTTATTTTGGATGCATTATCAATTGTTATGGAAAGGAAAAATGTAATCAAAATCATGTATTTTATCTCCTATAATTTCCTCTGAGTCAGATTTTTATTTTTTGACATTATCCTCACTTCACAGTTAAGAAAGATATAACTGTCCTTTGTTCTCTAATACATTTAGATTATTGTTCCATTTGATTTTTTTGCATATTGTTAGATTTTTGGTTTGGTCACATTGTTTGTCAAATTGTATTCGGTTTTCTTATAATTTTTGTTGTATAATGCTTTCCCTAATGCTTTGTTACAGTGTTGTTATTAAACATTTGACTTGGTGTTCATTTGTTCTAATTTATTATTGTGTAATATATTCTACTCATTTTTGTTATTTTGTATCAGTTTTACTAATTACTGTTTTATAATATAGTTTGAAACCTGAGAGTACAAATTGTCCCTCCTTTTTCTTTTTTATGATTTCCCTTGACATTTTTGAACTTTTATATTCTTCAACTTGAAGTTATTTGAAAACCTTGTTTTCTTTACTAGGTTAGCTTTATTAGGTTTACTAGGTTACTAGGTTGGCCTAACCATGAACACTGAATATAAAAACAACTGTTTAGTTTTTTATTTATATAAAAATTCTTTAGGCTGGTTTAAGTTGTGTGTATGTCTTGGTCAGTTAAATCCCATATATTTCATATATTGTGTCAATATTTTACAATGAATTTCTATTTTAAACACCTTTTTCTGATTTTCATTGGCTCTATAAGAAATGCTAATGATTTTGTTCTATCCTTTTATATTATAAAATGTTTTATGCTATATCCTGCTATTTTTCAGAGGTTATTATTTCTATTAAGTTCTCTTTGGTCTTCTAAATAAACCATCACTTCATCAGCTGATAGATATTTTAATCTCTTCTTTTCTATTTTTTTGTTTGTTTGTCTTATTGCTGTGGCTGGCACTTCCAGATAATTTAAAAAGATGATTAGATGACTTTGAGGCAGATAGAGATAGGGAAGGACTATGAAAAAATGCAGTGGAAAATATGGTTCTTGATTAAGAAATGTAAGAGGCTAACCTACATAGGAACATGATTCCTATATATCATGAAAATTTTATTCAAAAAGGGCATTGGAAAGGACCCCAAAAGATATGGAGTATACCAAATAACATTACCCCCAAACCAAAATATATCTTATCAGATGAGAAGTAAATATCTATTTCCGTGACAGTCCTTTCCAAATAAACTGTCTTTGTAAAGTCAGACCATCATTTTAAGATCCTAGGATCACTTGTTACAAAACAGCTCAGAATCAATATCAATGAAGAGGAATGAATAGGATGAGAAGAAGATATGGTGAGCATGTAAAGCAATTGCACCTGACTTATTCAAACAAATTATGATGCTTGCATGTGAAGTCCTTGTGGCATAAGTCAGGAAGAAGTGGGTTCAGTTTCTGCCTCTAGCACTTCCTTATTATGAAACTATGTGTAAATTATTTAATTCTGTTCTTCAGACAACTCTCATTACACCACCACTGTTGTTTTACTAACCCTGTATAACTTTTGGGTGAAATTTCCTTCTATTGATACACTGATTCAAAATTGTACCTGATTATCACCGTTGATTCACACATAAGATTTTTCTTACTACTATGATTTCTCTAGGAATTATCTAGAGATTCATTCCTGGGCTGATTTGCATATCAAAGGCCATAGTAGGCCTCTGCTTTTCTTTTTAAAATGCAATTTAAAAATAAACGAGGTATATCAATGGAACAGGCTAGACAAGGGAGAATCAGAAGCAATGAGAATCAATATCCCAGTGTTTGATAATCTGGAAAACATAAATTACATAGGAAAGAGCTCCATATTTGATAAAACTGCTAGGACAACTAGGAAGCAGTCTGACAGAAATCAGGCTTAGACCAACATCTTACATCATAGTTCATAAAACATTCTAAATGATTATGGGACCTTGATCTTTAAGATCATACTATATAAAAAATCAGAAGAAAAGAAGATCATATACTATTGATAGGTATAGGAGGGATATATGTTCCTAACCCAACCAGGAATAGAGGCAATTATAAAAGGTAAAACATAATTTTTATTACATTAAACTGAAAAGCTTCCGCACAGACAAAATTCATACACCTAGGATAAGAAGGGAAGTAGCTAAAGGAGAAAAAAATCTTCATATATAATTTTTCTGGGGGTTTAGTTCATAAAATTTATTAACAATTAGCATATCTGTACATTTTGAGTGTGACACTTGTGTGAAATACATATATGTGCACAACCATACCACACATGTATATTATACATTTATTGTGACAAAATACATGTATTACACATGTATATAGTGTACATATTTGTTATATATGGTATGTATCTATGCATATACATATGTGTATATAAACCAAAAACCATTCCCTCAAAAGATTAGTGATCAAAGGATAGGAACAAACAGTTCTCAAAGAATTGTAAACTGTTAACAACCACATGAAAGGATGCTCCAAATCACTAACAATGAGAAACATGTACATCAAAGCAAGAGATATGTGAAGACACTCTCATCTTACCCCTTTGTAGTGGTGGGAGGTCCTTAAGGGTTGCACAGTGCACATATTTTCAGACTTTTTTGACATATTGATCAGCTATGCTGATTTTTTTCTCTCCTTTTTCTTTCTTTTTGTGTTAAACAAATACCATTTGTTATATAGATTGACTGTCTGGGAGGAAGAAGAGGGAGGATTTTGGGAGAAACTATAGTGATGTAAAACAACAAAACCATCAATTAAAGACTTATTTAATAAAATTAAAATGCTTGAAAATGTGTCTCAATATGTATTCTTATATATGTATATTGTATACTCATATGTATGTATACATATACAATATATGTATATATACATATATGTAATATTTCCAGGTTAGCTGTGTAGAAGATAAATAATCCAACGTTTTCTGTCCTCTCATTTTTGTATGAATAATCCTGTGCCTTTTGACTTGATATATCTTGATATGGGATAATCTTCTTGGCTAAAAGATCCTCTATTTAAGAAACTGGAGACAATGTATTTTCTATGTGAGCTGAGCTTGAGTGAATTGCTGTTTTTTTGAGAGCAGATGTTGAATTCCATTGATCTGTAATCTATCATTTGATCTTACTAGCTCTGGGAAGATTTCTTATCCAATTCCTTAAAAATGGAAGCTGAACACTGTCTTTGTGTTTTTCACATAAGCATTCAATGAGATAGCATAGGTAAAACGCTTTCCAAACCCTAGAGCACTATATAAAGGTATATTGATAATGTTGTTATAAGTAGAAAGTAGTAGTAGTGGTAGTAGTAGCAGAAGCAGCAGCAGCAGCAGCAGCAGCAGCAACAGTATCTCTACTTTCTGAATTCAGGTTCTGTCATTACATAAGAAGTTTTCAGGCTTTCCTTAGAATTATGTCTTATTTTGTAGCATTTTCTACTTTTGTTGTTGTTGTTGATTTTTTTTTGTCATGTCTGACTCTCTGTGACACTATTTGGGGTTATTTACTACTTCTACTAACTGCCCTTCTATCTTGAAAATTTTATTTCCAATTGATTCTTGTATTCAAATTTTCTGCAACTTTGTCCATTTGTTATTGTCTAAGTCATTTCAGTCATGTCTGACCCTTCATGACCCTATTTGGGGTTTTCTTGGCAAAGATACTGGAGTGGTTTACCATTTCTTTCTCCAGCTCATTTTACAGATGAGGAAACTGAGGCAAACAGGGTTAAGTGACTTGCCCAGGGTGTCACAGATAGTAAGTGTCTGAAGCCATATTTGAACTCAGGAAGATGAGTCTTCCTGACTCCAGGCACAGCACTCTACTGCACCACCTAGCTGGCCAGCCTTCTCCATTACTGTCCTTTATCTGTTGCCTTGTTCTGTTGTTGTTGTTGTTGGGTCTTTTTTCCCCCCAGATGTTAGACCTTGTTGTAGATGCTAGGTATTTTTTTTACCAAAGTCTTCTCATTCTTTAGTGACACCAGATCCTCCTCAATTTTTAAAGTGTTTATCATCCGGTTGGATGTGTCTTATGCTAGATTCAGCTTTTTTTCATGAAAGTAGTTGTTTTCACTACTTCTGCTGACATCTCCTCAGGATCTTTTAATAAATAATATTTATTCATCATGGCACAAGATTTATGTATGTGCTTCATATTCTCTTCTTCGTCTTTGTCTTTGTCTGAGGAGCTATAAGGCTTTTTGGTTATTCCTCTTCCCCTCATTTATTTTTTATTTTGTTAATTTTACTGTGTTTGTATCTATACATGGAGTGGGGCATGAAATTGAGCAGCTGGGATTTTTGTGATTTCTCACTCTATCTCGTTGGAATGTCAGTGTTATAAATTATATTTTTTGTTGTAATTAATTTCATTCATGAATATACTTTTGTTGCAATTAATTTCATTCATAATAATTTCAATTAAGAACTACATGTTCAAACACAGCAAGACTCTTAATAAATGGAATCATACTTTAGAAATAGTTATACATAGAAACTATAATCTACTGTTTTAATATACTTCTAGCATTCATCAAAATTCTACATTGGTTATATATATCATAAGTTCTTATAACTAATATCTGTACATTCCAGTATATTTTAAATGATTGCTATTTTAAAGTTCATATATATGAACACTCAAATGCAGGGCTTTGAGGTAAGAAAAAAGGAAATAATTCCTTTTCTACTTTTAGCATAATCTTGATGACGTTTCCCAACTTTGATCACATATACCTTTTCTCTAACAAATGACAATAAATATGGATTTCAATGAGCACCCTAGCTTCTGCTAACTGTTTGAAGCTGTACAGTCCTATAGAAAACCTACCAGTACTGTGAAATCATACTACTAAAACACTAGTTCACATTTAGTGGTTCATGAACCCCAAAGGGCTTTGTGGTGACGGTCCGAGGGGTTTATACTAAATTTTTTAATAGTACCCTAAGCAGTAAATAATTTCTCAGTTATATTACAAATATATTTTTCCTGATTTGAAGGTTTTGATGGCAAAAGTTTTTACTGTAGGTATTGTAAGCAATTAACAAATAAATCTAAAAGAATATTATGAATGTTAAATAATGTTATGTTAAATAATCCTGGGACTTCAAAAAACAATTTTTTTGTTGCTGTCCATAGAACAAAAATCTTTAGGAACTACTATAGTAGAACAATAAAATCATATCAACAGTTTATGGTGTACTTAAGGATAACCAGGCATAACTTTGGCATTCTTATGGATCACAGTATCATTGGGAAACTCTCCTACAACTCTGGAAGCAATTGATTCTGATTTTATACTCTATTCCTTGAGAATGCTCTGAGAGCTGCCTCCTTTCTGTCCTCCCTCCCCCGCCCCCAGTCAAATTGCCCACTTCAGTTTTTGCCCAACTCTTACAAAGATTTGTTTTCCTAGTGCTCTCTCCCAAATTGTTTGAGATAAAAGTCTGATGATTAAGCCAACAACTGGTAGATAGCATCATCAGAAGTGCATTCTCCTAACTTCCTGCATAGGGGACAAGGATGCCATACATTTTCAGCACTAAAGAGCACACTACAGTTCTTGCCCAGACAACCATAATAAATAAGCCACTCAGGTCCAGTTATTGGTCACTGATGGCTATTAGGGAATTCTACTCCCTCTCTGCTCAAGATAGTGCTTGTGTTACTAATTCATTCACTTAGTAAGAGATATTATTCACCATTTTATTGAAGTTGAAATGAAATAGTAACAGAATATCCATATCAGATAACATATATACTCTTTTGTAACTTTTTACTTGTCTCTTCACCCTTAAAGTATTATTATTATTTTAATAACTAATGAATTTATTTTTAGTTTTCAACATTCATTTCTATAAGATTTTGAGTTTTAAATTTTCTCCCCCTTCCTTTCCCAACCACGAGACAGCATGCAATCTGATATGGGCTCTACTTATACATTCATATTAAGCATAAAATATTATTTAAAAAAACAAGCAAATGTACTTTTGAAAAATTCATTAGTAACTAAGATTTTAATAACTATTTTGTTTAAATTTCAATTTAAAAACTTGGTTTAAATGTGAAGAAATTGTTCTTCATCATACCAGAAGCTTCATCATATTGGTAGTTCTTTAGGAAACTTTTATTTTTTAAAGGAAAAAAATGAGACTTGAGATAATTTTAATTTATCAGTTTTTATATGTCATATGTTTTGAGAATTTTTGCTTATTATTAGTGAATAATGCTTACAAGCAATAATAAATCAGTGTGCCTCAAAACATTTTTCTTCTATTTCACCAAGTTCACTTATTGCTCCATTTGGTTAGATAGTCTGATAGCTATGCCTACATATATGTCTATATGTTTATTCATTCAAGTTGGTTTTGATATAGACCCCAACAGTTCTTTGCATAAGGAATGTGACCATAGACTTTAAACTTCTGTAGTGAAATGATGTGAATCAGAATTAGATGGTTTCTACACTGTGCTTTAATGGATTAAAATATTGGCAAATGCTCGTACGGACAGTTGTGGTAAAAGGGAAAGAGGTAAAAAATTTCAGAAATCTGATTAATGTCTAGGTTTGTGATCTAACTGGCCTTTTTCTATGTTATCTTGTCATGAAATTGTGCTTTGATTCTTAAAAGAAAGTTTAGAAATAGGTTGTCACTTCCTAGTCCAAGACCTTTTTTTATTATTTGTTGTTCCTTGAAAATTTCATGTTTAGATCGATGAATTACATCATTTGCTCACTTTAAATTCAATTGTTGTTATTAATTACTTTAAAGTAATAATACATTTATTTAGTAGTTTCTGTTTCAGGAAAATAAAATTAATACATAAATGAAACTAAAAACTTCCTTTTACTTTTGGTAGAAAAACTATTGCATTTCACGCATTACATTTAGCAGTGAAAACTGAACAAATGCAAACAGCTGCCAAGTCATCCATCCAACATTCTGTTTACTCCTTACAAAGAATGAATTTTCAAGAATCAGACATATGGACATTATATCATGTGTATATGAACACTTGTGAATTGAATCCAAAAAATGTGCTAATCTAAAACTATGGCTACAGCAATAATCTTGCTACAGTTCAATAAATTAAAATGTTAGGATCTCATAATATATTCAATTTAATTCAATTTAAAATAAATTTATTAATTATTAATTTTGTGTGAGGGGCTAGTTTAGGTACTGGGGACACAGAGACAAAAATTAATAAACAAAGAAAAAGTCACTTCCATTTATATTTATATTCTGTTAGGGTGATGCAACAAATATCTACTGTGGAGTAAAACAAATAATACAAAACAATTGGAGAAAAGAGAGTATTCTAGGCATGGGAGACAACATGTGCCAAGTTACAGGGGCAAAAGATGACTTCTATTTGGGTGACAGTTAATAGTATATTTTGCTGTAACAAAAAGCATGTGTAAGGGAACAATGCAAAATAAATCTGGGAAAAGTAGAAAGTGACCAGATAGTAAATACCAGGATGAGGAGTTTATCTTTTATCCTGTAGGCAGTATGGAGTTACTGAAGATTTCTGAGCAGGAGAGTAATAGCTTGTGCTTTTTAAAGATTATTTTGGCAGCTTTGTGCAGTTTGCATTGGAGAGGTGTGGTTTTGAAATCAGGAGAGCCAATTAGAAAGCTATTGCAATAGTTCATGAAAGAGGTCATGAATGGCTAAAGTAGGGTAGTGGTTTATAAAAGGAGAAATTTGTACTAGATGAGCTCTGAGGTCCCTTCCAGCTCTAAATCTGTGGTTCATGGATCATGTGAGTAGAAAGAAGAGAATGGCTGAGGGGTGTTATATGTGCCTTGTCCGGCATAACTGACAAGGCTTTCCAGGTAATTTAATATTTGGGGGTGAAAAAGAGGAAAAAGTCAAGAATAACACCAAGGTTACAAACTTCTGTTACTGGAACATGGTGGAGAACTCAATAGAGATAGGAAAGTTAGGAGTAGGAGAAAGTGTAGGGAGAAAGATTGAGATCCTTTTTTGATATGTTGAGTTTGAGATGCCTATCAGGCATCCAGGTGGAGATTCAGGTTGGTGTTGATCCAAGATGAGTTCAGAAGAATGATTATGATTAGGGTTATATATACAGAACTAGGAGTCATCTGCATAAAAATATTGAAACCATGAGAACTGATGAAATCATGAAAGGGAATATATATAAAGAGAATATAAGAGGTATCAGGACAGAGTCTTGAAGGACAGCTATTATTTTGGAATAGAAAAGTGGATGATGATCCAGTAGAGACCTAAGAAAGATGTCAGACAAATAGGGGAGCCAGCATAGTAATGTCACTGAAGCTAAGGGAGGAGAGAATACGTAGAAGGTGGGGAAAGGAAACATCATTATCAGAAACTTCTGAGAGATCAAGGATAAGGACTGAGAAAAAGTAATAGGATTTAGAGCTTAAGAGATTATTGTTAACTTTGGATAAAGCATTTTTAGATGAGGACTGGGGACACAGATTGGAAGAGGTTAAAAAATGAGTAGTTAGTGAGAAAGAGCAGTCAATGAGTGTAGAGATAGGATGATAATTTGAGGAATGTAAAGTTAAGGCAAGGTTTTTTAAGCATGTGTTAATCCTGGGCATTAGACATATACCATTTACATCTAATTCAGTATCAACTTAATTTACATTTACCTATCAGTCATACAATAGCTAGTATTTTATAGTATTCTAAAGTTTTCAAAAAACTTTAAATATGTTATTTCATTTAATTCTCACAACAACTCTGAGAAGTAAGTGCTATTGTTATCCACTCTTTCTAGATGAGAAAACTAAGGCTGAGAGAGGTTAAGTGATTTACCCAAGGTAAATACTTAGCTAGTAAGTATTTGAGGCACAATTTGAATTCAGGGCTTCCTGATTCCATGTCTCCACTCTTTTCACTGTGCCTCCTACCTGTCATCATATCTTCTGGCTTATATTGTCCCCACAAAAAGCTAACCCAAGGAAATCTCAGTAAATAGTTTGATTATAGCTTTTATAACTCTACACATATGAAGAGGGCCCACTTATAGCCATATTTTCCCCATGAATGTGTCTCAGCAAATAGTGTGGGAGATTGCTACGTTTAATAATTTCTCTTTTATGATATGACCATTTTGTCTCCCTAAAAGGCCATTGTGGTAAAAGTTGTAAGATGTTGTTCTGTTTCTAATTTCTGCCATACTGTTCAAAGTTTGGAAGTACTATCCCCACTTCATTCTTATATCTTCCACATTATTTTCCTTGATATCCTAGACTTTTTATTTCTCTGACTTTTGTTTTCAAATTATTTATCCCTATATAGCCACCCTGGGTACTCTGATAGCACTAAGTCTGCAAATTAAATTTGGTTTATATCACAATTTTGTTGTATTGATATGCCCCATTCACGAACAATGAATATCCCATAAATTTGTTGTCGTTCTTTATTTATTGAAATAATTTTTTTGTAATCGTTTTCACATAAATCTTGAGTGTAACATATAGTATCCTTAACTCTCTCCATTGGTGAGAATAATTGCTGTAGAGTACGTTATTTATGTAGCATACATTATTTATCCCTTAGGGGTTTTTTTATATAATTCACTTGCAAATCCACCTGAACCAAATGTTTCCCTCTCCTCTCCTGTCCCCCTTCCCCCTGCTTTGGTAGATCACTTGTGATTAGTTCAGTTTCTTTTTCTGAAATTTCTAGTGTAGTTTATAAAATATTGCAGTAATTTTGAGAAAACCCAACTAAATCTGAATCTAGCATTTCTGTAGGTAGATTAGATCAGTAAAATTTTCACCAAAAAATAAGCTTTTTGCCATTCTACCACCTAGAAAGAATTCTTCAAAACAGGGGACCACAAAGAAAGAAAAGAGGCTAAAAATAGTAACTTGGGGTTACAAATACCAGACCCAAATGTTCTAAGGCAGAGGTGTCAAACTTGAAGCTACAAAACTCTGTAGCGTGGCCCTAACCAGATTGAAATGTAATTGGGAAATATTTAACAAAATAAATAAAAATATGATACAATATAGATAATGTTAACTTATAGTTTTCTAAGTCAAGATGAGGCTTACAGTGATCTGCTTTTATTTGAGTTTGACATCACTGTTCCAAGACATCTTTTAAAATCTATTTTAAGCTAGTAAATTAGGGTCATTCACTACTATAGTTGGAATTCCTTGGGTTCAAGGAATTTTAAAATGAGGATATTTGATCAATATCTCCTACTTCTTTTAATTCCTTCATTTAGTAGCAAATACCTCTGCAAGTAGGATACTATAAGATAATGCAAGCACACTTATTAAGGAAGGGAAAAATAAGTTCATTAATGAAGTTTATATGTCCAAAAGAAATTTATTGAAGGCTATTTTGCCAACTGAAGATGGGTAATGCTTACAGACCACCAAATTTGCTTCTAGATTGGAGATTTGATGTGACAGTTCCCCAGATTGTGGTAATATCAAAGCTCTAAGGACAATTTCCCCATTTCCCCTTTTTTATAGGAAAAATCCTATCTCTTATTTTTGTTAGGATGTTGATTGGTAGGGAGCATGATACTTCTGCTTTTAGATCCATGCTTTTAGATTCTTCAGTGTAATTTGTAATTTGTTAGCGGAAATGAGATTGTAAAAGTGGAATGCTCCCTAATATATCCCAGGTTGAGTAACAGGGAGGATTATGGAGGTTCTGATGCTTTGTCAGATGCTTTGGAGCCACTTAAGTCCACGTGACCATTTATCAATAAAATTGTTATTAGGAAACAAGATTGTTGTTGTTATTCAGTTGTGTCCCAGTCTTTGTGATCCCATTTGGGGTTTTCTTGGCAGAGATACTGGAGTGGTATGCCATTTCTTTCTTCAGCTCATTTTATAGATGAGGAAACCGAGGCAAACTGGGTCAAATGACTTGACCAGGGTAATATAGCTAGTAAGTGTCCAAGGGCAGATTTGAATTCAGGAAGATGAGCCTTCCAGACTCCAGGATTGGTACTCTATCAACTGTGCTACTAGGCCTAGCACCAGGAAGACTTGAGTTCCAATCTCCCCTAAGACACTGTCAATGTGACTGTGAGAAAGTCACTTAATCCTGTTTGCTTCAGTTTCCTCATTTATAAAATGGGCTGGAGAAGGAAATGGCAAACCACTCCAAGAAAACCCCAGAAGGGGTCATATAGAGTCAGACACAACTAAACAACAGCAACAACTTCTGACTCCAAACCAAGGAAGAGAGGAGGATACCTCATTGGCTTGTTTTAAGGGGAGAAGCAAAATTTGGAAAATTTGGAAAAATTTACACATGCAAGATACATGCCAAATCATAAAGGCAGAACTCCCAGGGAATTTAGGAAGGGTACCAGGAAAATGACCTCTCAAGTGAGGAATCAATGGCATTAAGAGGTTCTGATGTTTCCATCCCTCCTTGTGAGCCTACATATGAAATGCTAACTCAGATTCCATGGGTGAAAGGAAACAAATAATTTTCTAATACAGAAAGATCCTAATAATGACTTATTTATTAAAAGAGATATGCTTAAATGTGTATATTCCTCTGTATATTCTATTGTAAGCAATGTGGATTCATCAGTAATACTCAGATTTAGTAAGGATAGCACTTGCAGGCACAAAGTTCTAATAAGCCAAACCATAGCTTTATACACATAATAAGAAGTGGTAGAGAACTATAGGGACCTCACATTATGGAAAGCATTGCAGCAGTCAAAATTTTATTGACTCTGTGGCAGGTAGAGACGTATTGAAAGTCAAAATTATGAGGCACGAGAGGATATGGTCTCTCCTACCATTCTCTCAGTTCTAGAGATTACTTTTTTGTTCGGATAGAACATGATCTTATTGGTGCTAGTATCCTTCTAATTTGTAGATCACAACCCCTCTATATCTTCTAATCCTATGCAATTCTTATCTGTGTCTTTCTGTAAAATTTTCAAAGATGATCTGCAGAATGCACTGGGTGCCTTCTGGTTCCTTTCTGTACCAGCCGCGCCGACCTTATGCCGGCCGCGCCGTACTCTCCTCCTATAAGGAGCAGGCTGCCAGAGTCATACTCACTCATCAGTCTTCGGTCCTCAACCAGATAAACACACAGAGACGAGCCATCGGGAGGCACCAACACCAGAGCTTTATTCAGAGGCCATCACAGCAAGGCCAAGCAGGAAGGCCAGAGCAATGATCTGACCATGCTCGTCCTTAAGTACCTACTTGCCCCTCCTCCCCAGCCTGCTTACTAGCCAATGATTGTAGGGTCAGATACCGGAAGGGGCTGTCTGAGTTTAGCACACCAAGGGAGAGGGAGTGACGTAGGAGGCTAGGACCGGATACAGGAAGGAGGCGTCTGGGATAGTGCATAGACAGAGTACGTGACCTAGGAAGTCAGGAAGGACACAGGAAGGAGGCGTCTGGGGTCAGTGCTACACAAAGGGACCCAGGAAGTCAGGAAGGTCACAGGAAGGAGGCGTCTCGGGTTGACGTTGCATATAGGGAGGGGACTAAGCAAAGGGAACTCAGTCCTCTGCCATCCCACTCCCACGTGGCACCGCCCCTTGCCTCAGGAGCACAAGCTCTGGCTACTTCCTTGCACCCAGCTTATCTCACATAGCACTGCCCACTGCCTCAGGGCTTCTCCGTACCCAGCCCATCCCAGTTCACCACAACTCCACCTACCACAGCCCCTGCCTCGACTTCCAAATACCCAGATCTTACCCTAATCTTGCCACAGCGCCCACCTGGTAGTTGCCAACATAGACAGTCCCTCACACCTTTCACCAATTTTATAAATGAGCTACAGTCTATCATACCTCACTCTTAATATATAAACCTTCTTTAAGGTTATACATGTCCTCAATTATGTTTTTACATCACTTTTTAAATGTAAGTCATCATTTGTAGTAGGCTGCATCCTGCTTACATACATCATTTACTTTTCCATTTCACTTAGGTAACCTATAATTTTGCATCTTTTAAGAGCTTTTGTGTTTCATGATTTTTAGCTACATGACATAATAGGATAAATTTTATCAAAAAGACAGATATTTGCTGAAGCGAACAAATTGGGATTGCTAAACATTCATAGTTTCCCTAATATATTTCAGTCTGTAGTTTTTCTTCTCTCCAATTCTGGGCCCAACTTACTATCTATCTGTATTCCATTGTAAAGACGGAGGTACATACACACACATATATAGTCACACAAATCATTTTTTGGATAATTTTTTTTTAATTTATTTATTTTTAGTTTTCAACATTCACTTCTACAAGATTTTGAGTTCCAAATTTTCTTCCCATTTCATCCCTCCCCCTACCCTAGGATGGCATGCATTCTGAATGCATCCTTCCCCTAATCTGTCCTCCCTTCTATCTCTACCCCCCTTCTCTTATTCCCTTCCCCTTCTGTTTTTCTGTAGGGCAGGATAGATTTCTTTACCCCATTTCCTGTATTTCTTATTTCTTAGTTGCATGTGAAAACAACTTTTTTAACATGTGTTTTTAAAACTTTAGGTTCCAAATTTTCTCCCTTCCTCCCTCCCCACCCACCCTCACTGAAAAGGCAAGTAATTTGATAAAGATTATACATGTATAGTCATGCAAAACACTTCCATAGTGGTCATGTTGTGAAAAACTTAAGTATATTTCCCTTTATCCTATCCCGCCCCCCATTTATTCTATTCTCTCTTTTGACCCTGTCCCTCCTCAGAAGTGTTTGCTTCTGATTACCCCCTTTCCCAATCTGCCCTCCCCTCTATCATCCCCCTGCTCTCTTGTCCCCTTCCCTGCCCTTATTTTCCTGTAGGGTAAAATAGATTTCCATACCCAGTTCAGTGTGTATGTTATTCCCTCCTTAAGCCAAATCCTATGAGAATAAGATTCACTCATTCCCTGTCACCTTACCCTGTTTCCCCTCCAATGTAAAAACCTTTTCTTGTCTATTTTATGTGAGATAATTTACCCCATTATACCTCTCCCTTTCTCCTTCTCCCAGTATACTCCTCTCTCACCCCTTAATTTTATTCTCCAGAAATCATCCCTTCATCTTCAACTCACCCTGTGCCCTCTATTTGTCTCTCTCTCTATATATATACATATAATTTTTTCCCTCCAACTATCCTAATACTAACAAAGGTCTCATGAGTTACAAATATCATCTTTCCATGTAGGAATGGAAACAGTTCAACCTTAATAAGTCTCTTATGATTTCTCTTTCTTGTTTACCTCTTCATGTTTCACTTGAGTCTTGTATTTGAAAGTCAGATTTTCTATTCAGCTCTGGTCATTTCATCAAGAATGCTTGAAAGTCCCCTATTTCACTGAATGACCATTTTTCCCCCTGAAGGATTATACTCAATTTTGCTGGGTAGGTGATTCTTGTTTCAATCCTATCTCTTTTGCCCTCTGGAATGTTATATTCCATGCCCTCTGGTCCCTTAACGCAGAAGCAGCTAAATCTTGTGTTATCCTGATTGTGTTTCCACAATACTTGAATTGTTTCCCTCTGGCTGCTTGCAATATTTTCTCTTTGATCTGGGAACTCTGGAATTTGGCTACAATATTCCTAGGAGTTTTCCTTTGGATATCTCTTTCAGGAGGTGATCGGTAGATTTTTTCCATTTGTATACTGCCCTCTGGTTCTAAAATATCAGGGCAGTTTTCCTTGATAATTTCTTGAAAGATGATGTCTAGGCTCTTTTTTTGATCATGGCTTTCAGATAGTCCAATAATTTTTAAATTCTCTCTCCTGGATCTATTTTCCAGGTCAGTTATTTTTCCAGTAAGATATTTCACATTGTTTTCTAGTTTTTCATTCTTTTAGATTTGTTTTACAGTGTCTTGATTTCTCATAAAGTCACTAGCTTCCAATTGCTCCGTTCTAATGTTTAAGGAAGTGATTTCTTCAGTAATCTTTTGGACTTCCTTTTCCATTTGACCAATTTTGCTTTTTAGGGCATTCTTCTCCTCATTGGTTTTTTGGACCTCTTTTGCCATTTGGGTTAGGCTATTTTTTAAGGTGTTATTTTCTTCAGTATTTTTTGGGGTCTCCTTTAGCAAGCTGTTGACTTGTTTTTCATGATTTTCTTGCATCACTCTCATTTCTCTTCCCAGTTTTTTCTCTACTTGTCTTACTTGTTTCTCAAACTCCTTTTTGAGCTCTTTGATGGCCTAGGACTGATTCATATTTTTCTTGGAGACTTTGGATGTAGGAGTTTGACTTTGTTATCTTCTTCTGGTTGTATGTTTTGATCTTCTTTGTTACCAAAGAAAGATTCTGTGGTCTGACTTTTTTTGCACCTTTGTTTATTTATGATCCCAGCCAATTACTTGAGTTTTAAACTCTTTAAGGTAGGGGTCTGCTGCCAGTGTGGAGAATGTACTGTCCCAAGCTTCATGGGTTTTGTGCAGCTGTTTTCAGAGATACTTCTAGGGACCTGTAAATTTTCAGTTCTTCCTTCCAAGGTGGTATGATAAGGGACGAGGTGTTTACTCCTTTCGTGGCCTGTGCTCTGGTCTGTGAGTGACCACGAGAACTCTTTTTTCTGCATTGGAACTGTGAGGAGGATTTCCTCTCCATCACCACTACAAGCTCCACCCCTCCAGCACTCCTCCTCACCCCAGGACCACCACCCAGAACTGTGACCCAGATCCAAGCACGGGCAAAGCAAGAGGATCCTGCACCAGCAGAGAGATCCCTGCAATCCCCCTCTGATCAGCCACTGGATTCCCCCTCAGTCTGTGGGCCGGAAGCTCCAGAAGTAGCTGCCACCCCGGGGCCATGCTCTGGGACTGGGTCTGGTACCCCGTTTCTCTCTCACCACAGTCACAGACTTTTCCCATTGACCTTCTAACTTGTCTTTGGTGTTTGTGGGTTGAGAAGTCTGGAAACTGCCACAGCTGCCCGTGATTCAGTCCTCTGAGGCCTGCTCCAGGTTACCTGAGGCCTGTTTTGCCTGCGTGCCCACACCAAACTGCGCTTCGGTCCCCGCTCAGTGCGATATACCTTTCTGATCAACCATCCAGGCTGTCTTGGGCTGTAAATTTGTTTCACTCTGTCTTTTTGTGGGCTCTGTTGCTTTAGAATTTGTTTAGAGCCATTTTTCACAGGTATTTGGAGGGGTTTGGGGGAGAGCTCAAGCAAGTTGTTGCTTTTACTCCGCCATCTTGGCTCTGCCCTCCCCCCCCGATAATTTTTTTAATCTGGACAATTAAACTTTGATTTTCCAGTGTTGATGGATAACCTAACTTCTTTTGAGTGACTGTAAATCTTAAAAAACAGCCCTGTATTGCTCTGAGATTAAATTAATTCCTTATAATGCCACCCACAAGCAGAAGTTCCTGGAGAACCTTACCATTACTAAGGGTGTCCCTTGTCTTTTTAAACTTGGCACAAAACACTGTCCCTGAAACTGGTGAACACATTTAATAAGCATATGCCTTATGGTTTTATGCCTTGCTTGATGATGATACTTAAATATTTATTGAAAGGTTATACCAGCGATGCATCTTTTTTTATTTTAATGTATGTAATAATGCCTTTTATGAGAAGAGCCTTTAAAATGTCATTGGACTATGCTAAATCAAATGCTTGTTATAAATTATCAAACTATATATACAGTGGGAACTTGTATTTTCTACACATTTAAGTCAGTTGTGTGAGTATAAAGCACTAAGCAGGAGAAAATAATATACAAAAACCCACGTATTTCCCTTTCATTTTTTTTTTTTGCTAAGCTCTCCTTGAAATATAGATACACCATTATTATGTAGAATTTATAGAGATCATAAAGGCATTTAGGCTGGTAATTAATCATGTTCTTAGTTGACTTTTTTTTGTAGTAGTATTAGCCATAATCTTTTTCATTTATTTGGAATTTTCCTCTTTGTCATGTCTTTAAAATTGATCCCTGAGTGCCCTTAAGATTTTGTTGCAAGATTTCTTTAGAATATAATCAAAATTGGTCAAGTCTAGCCTTCTTCCTGATTTCACCTTAAGTACCACTGCCATTTCTTCACATTGTATAACAGGATACATATCCTAGTAGAATCTAAATGTGATGAGTATTGGTCACCAAAGAAATAGAAACAAATATTTTCCATTTCATTTCTATTTTTTTAAACTTTCAGTTTCATCTATAAATGCTCTTTGGATGACTTGGTCTACCTAAATCTTACGCAAAATTCTTTGTGGTTTCTAGGCTTTTTCAGTTTCTTCATTGTGTTGATTGTTTTCTATTGGTTGGGGTTCTCTAGGTCCACAAAAGTCTATTGCATTGTCTTAATGTGGTATGCAGATGATCCTGTTGGAACATCTTGAAGGATGTTCCAAGAGAGTGCAAATTTGAATCAGATTTTATTAGATTGTGTAGGTTTGAGTATGGTCATATTAACATATTATCTCTGTTTTCCAAGGATCAACCTAGTTAAATATAGAGATGGTCACTACCAGCAGGATGGCCACTAGGTCATGATTTCTTTGATCATAGAAATTCATAAAAATGTTAAAAGTCATATGTGACTCCCTGGCAGAAAGGAGGCAGAAGGTGCTCAGAATCACACACTTTTTGAATTGTTGGTACTCCGATGTGCAACCTTTGCCCAATGCCAAATGAGTTGTTACTTTGAGGGAAAAACCAAACCACATCTATATTGGAATCATCACTTGAAATGAAATGAGAAGACGTATAGATATTGTAGCTAAATTGAAGGAAGACTTGCAGATTTTCAAAGAAGCAAATGAAAGAGTTGGCGTAATTGGTTCCCTCATGTCCCGTGAAATTATATTTCTTGTTGTTATTGGGCACAAGAGGAAACCAACTCTGATCACGTGCTTTATTAAACTCCCATTTAGCTGCAACTCAAGACTCTTTGTATTTAACTAGGCTGGTCCTTAGACAGCAGATATAGTCTGTTGTCAGACTACTAAATGAAGCCTTTTCTGCTTGAGTGAACCTGACAGCTCTTGTGCTTTGCTAGTATGGCCTTCCAGAACTAAGGGTTACTTCCAGGAGACAAATATACACACATATTTAGGAGCTTATATATAGTTTTCTGTACAAGTTTATAATAAATATTCATTTTATATTTCCCCCAATACAGTAAATTTCCATTTGAATATAGTGTGAGATTTTGCAGTGTAAGTAGTCTCATATCCAGGTATCTGATTTATAGATTAATTGTAATTTGAAAGTGTGAGCTAAAATACTAAAATTTTGATTTTATGTGAAACTGAATGGTTTTTCCTCAAGAGTATGTCAATATATTAGTTTTTTTTTTAAAGTTATGAATTAGAACACTGACTGCAAGTTCCATCAGGGCAAGGACTAGGTCTGATCTACTTTTTACTTTTCCCTCAGCACCTAATAGTATTCTTACAGACATGAGATGATAAATGTTATTGAATTGAATAGCCATGTCTTGAAATAGCTTTTCATATGTGCTTATGGCATAACTAACATCCATGGGATGCAGTTCAAAGAAAGCAGACCAAATCCACTAAGAACATTTTCCAGATTCAAGGAATTCTCTACTTTTAGAGCCTGGTTTTTGGCTCAGTAGAGATAGAAGTTCAAAGGCACGCTAGTCAGTTCAATGAAATAAGTACGTTGGTTACCCATTAAATTTGTCTTTGTAAATAAAGCACAGTGAGTTTTCCTTTGATCCTCTGAAGATAGAGCCCAGCATGCTATCCTTAGCCCAGCAATGAAAGTAAAAGAGTCTGCTTAAAATGAAGCATGCCATAGTTATATAAAGCATTCAAACATTTTTGAGCTGAAGCAGAAAATTTCTTCTAAATAAAACCCCAGTTTTTTAATTGTATCATAATGCATTGGGGGTTAGTAATTGGGTTATTTTTATGATGAAAAGGAGAAAGCAGTGGCCATGTTAGAAAAATGTTACATAAAAGTCAGCATGAAATAATATGTAATATTCTACATTATTGTTATTTTGGTTGTTTAAAATTTTCATCTAGTATTCTTGTTACTTTTTAATTTAGTATCTATTTAAGAATCCCCTTAACAGTGTTTCCAGAGATTTAGATAATTTAATTTATAATTCAACTAAAAATTACCTGTATTTTCATTTTTTTATTTTTAAATTTTGATTGATATATTTGCACATTCATTACCTTAATTTCTGAATATATATTTCCTGTATCTGGCAAGACATCATTTGTAGTAGAAATATTTAAAAAAGAAAGAGAAGGAAATAATACAACTCAACAAGATTGACCAGTGCGTCAAACTGAGTTTGACAGGAGGGCTCTGTTCCACTCCTGTAATTACCCACTTCTGAAAAAAAGGAAGAGAGGAAAGTGTGTTTTGTAATCTCTTCTGGGAAGAGCTTGGTCATTATAATTTCAAAATTCTTCAGTTCCAATTTTTTTTTCTTCTTTCCATTTACTTTATTCTGGTTATAGTGTATGTGGTTTTCCTTGTTCTACTTACTTCCTTGTGTATATTTTTCTGCTTAGCTCACTGTCTATGTGTTCACATAGGTCTTTTCATGCTTCTCTGAATTTGTTACATTAATTGTTTCATATAGCTCCTAATATTCCATTATATTCACGTGCCATAGTTTGTTTAGTCATTCCCTGACTGATGGGCATCTGTTTTGTTTCTAATTCTTAGCTACTTCAAAATGCTGCTGTGAATATTTTGGTGTATATAGCACTTTCCTTTTTATCTTGGATTTCCTTGGAGTAAATGCTTAGTGGTAGGCTTTCGGGGCCAAAGGGTCCCTATATACTTGTGCACTATCATTCTCAGCTGGTTGATATGAATCAAATGTTAAACGGTTGATATTAGGACTGACCCAGGCAAAATGATGAAATAAATAGTTTTTCTTTGGTGTCATTTGTTCAATTTCATTCCTGTTCCTTCCACTGAAAATAAGACATGCCCTCTGCCTTATTCTGACAAGACTGGTCTCTGTTATCAATCAAGCAATCAATAAGACTAGCACTACCATGTTCTAGGTGCTGAGGATACAAATATAATGACTGAAACAATTCCCATTTTAAAGGAGTTTGTGTTCTAATGAGGGCAAAAACAAGTACAAATATATGCAGAATAGATATGAAAAGAATTAACATAAATAAATACAAGGTAGTTATATACAAGGTAGTTTGAGAGGAAGAACACTAGCAGTTGAGGGGCATCGGGAAAGGTTTCATGAAGAAAGCCATGCTTGTGCTGTATCTTGAAAGAGCAAAGGGATTCCAAGAGATGGAGGTGAAGAAGAAGTGCATTTCAGGTATGACAGATGACGAATACAGAGGCACTGAGAAAAGAGATTGAGTATCTCTCTTATTAAGGAACAAAGACAAGGCCAGTTTGACTGGATCCTGTCAGCCAGAGTCAGTCAATCAATAAACATTTATTAAGTGCTAACTAGGTGCCAGACATAGTGCTAAGTGTTGGGATTACAAATAAGAGTCAAAATAAAAGACATTCCCTGACCTCAAATAGCTTATGTTCTGATGGTAGAAAGGCATAGCACAAAATGGAGCTGAAGGGGAAGGGGAGGGGAAAGATACCATGCCACAAGGATTAGTAGAGGAAGTCTTGTGGAGATGAACCAGCAGTACAGCCTAGAGAGGGATGAAGAAAACAGGGGTAGTCAGTAAGGTCAATGGAGCCAGGAAGATAAGTTGAGGCTGGGCTGTGAAAGTTGTGAAAGCTAAAAAGAGTAGTTTATATTTTATCTAGTGGTGAGTAGGAAACTTATAGAATTTATTGAATAGGAGAAAGACATAGTCGTATCTGACCTAAGGGGAAATCACTTAGCCAGCTTTGTAGAGGATGGATTAAAATGGGGAGAAACTAGAGGCAGGGAGACCAATTAGAAGGCTGATATGTCCATCAATCTGTCACCTAATCTCAACTAAAGGATTTTTTATTTTTATAGCATTCTAAAAGAATAAATATCTAATAATTGAATTTTAGGTACTAGTAACACATAGCAAGAAAGATTATTTTGAATTTATTAGGCTGTCCAGTGCTCTTCAAATCATATCTCATAAATTTAATATACTTTCCTGTGTGTAAAGTTGGTTTCATACATTCCTGTGTGTAAAGTTGGCCTTTACTGAGGGAAATCTATAAAACTGTGTAACAATTTTCACCATCACTTAGTGGCACTCAGGTTCTGTAGATTTATATAGTTTCTTTAATGAAAACTGTAGTCTGTGAAATGAAATTTTTTTATCATTTGCTTTTTCCTAATTTCATGATTTACATGAAAATTTGCCAAATTCACCCAACTCTTCAAGTGGACTCTTTCATGAATGAAGTTTTTTTCTTCTGTTGTGCCGAAGTAGAGAATCTATTATTTTTACATTTAGTTACCTACTTCTTGAATTTTAAATGAGTATATTTGATCTTAGTTCTGAAATTTAAGAAAAGCTGGGTCATAGGTAAATGCAGTATAATTAAAATTTATATCCACATACACATATGTATAGGGAAGTAAATAAATATTTAAGATTGTATTCTAGTCATAATACTTCCATAAAAGAAAGTACATAATAGTTAAATACATATACTTTCATTCAAATGACTTTTAAAAATTTATAACACTACTCTCTATTACTACTGATGAAATTAGGTCTCTATATTATTATCTGGACTTTTGTGAAATCATTAATGTATCCAAGCATTAGGTTTGAAACTTGATGTTTATTATAATGCAACAATCTATATTTGATTTTTATCTCTCTAAATGATATTTAACTATATTAGCAGAACTGACATATAGGGGATAGATTTGGGGTCCATTTTAAACTCATACTATTCAAGAACCCCCTGAATTGCTAGGACATGAGCATGGAAATGAAAAAGTACTTCTGCTCTATAGATCTCTTCATTATTTTGCAATTTTCATTGGGGAAAGGTGGCTCATAATTTAATTTTTATGCCACTGGACTTCATATTAATTGAAATGTAGCTAATATTTGCTAATAAAGGACAGAAGTAGCATGAATAAATTGCTAATTCAGAACCCCAATTTTACACATTTCTTTCAACCTCTTTTCTCCTTCAAGTATCCCTTTATAAGCAGAGTAAAAGAGATGCTTTTGGAATTTCATTTCCTTTTTCTACCTTGTTCTATAAGAGAAGAGCAGACCTATAACAAAATGACAAAAGGTAAATGGTAAGAGTGAGAAGGACAAAAAGTTATAAATGTGTTTTATCTACCCATTGGAGAAATAAACCTGGGATGATTAGCAGTTGATTATATTTGCCCTATTCTGAGATATTCAGAAATGAGAGAGTTAGCTGTGGACTCCCATATTAGTACCATTCTTTGTTGCAGCATTTTAACATGATGGACTTAGACTAGGTGATCTCTAAGCTCCCTTTAGACTCTACACCTTAGGAACAGATTAGTTTCCATATTACTGCATTAGGAACAATAATCTACTTTCTTAAATGACATTCTTTCAATTTTTCCATAAATATAATATAATGTTATGATGAAAAATAATTATTCATATTAGCTGAAAAGTAGATTATTTCTTTAGGGGATGGACTTAGATTGATAGTCATCACAGGGAATTCACATCTGATAATAATGAAAGTCAACTTGAAATTATGTAACTTTTTTTTTTTTTAAGCAATTGGGGTTAAGTGACTTACCCAGGGTCACATAACTACTAAGTATCAAGTGTTTGGTCTGAGGCCAAATTTGAACTCAGGTCCTCCTGACTTCAGGGCCAGTGCTCTATCCACTGCACCACCTAACTGCCCTTAAATTATGTAATATTAACTGATGCAAAATGAAGTGAGCAGAACCAGGAAAATGTTGTACACAGTCACAACAATATGTAAATGACTTGGCTATTTGCAGCAACACAGTGATCCGATGCAGTCCTAAAGGACTCATGATGAAAAATGCTATCTGCTTCCAAAAAAAAGAACTGATGGCTTTGGAATACAGACTGAAGCATACTTTTTTTCTCTCTCTTTTTTTTTTTTATTTGTTTTGGTTTGAGTTTTCTTCCACAAAATAATATGGAAAATGTTTTATGTGATTGCACATATATAACCTATATCAGATTGCTTACCACCTCAGGGAGGGGAAGGCAGAAGGGAGGGATAGAATCTGGAATTCAAAATTCTGAAAAAAGTTAAAATTGTTTTTACTTGTAATTGGGGAAAAATAGAATATTATTTAAAAAAAATTGCACACAAAAAATTCGGTAACAGGATGCTGTCCTCTTCACATGCTACTCACATGTCATAGTCACCAAAATCTCTTGTCTCTATTCTCATCTTTCTCTCTGTCCATATATATGTATGTATGTACATATGTATGTATGTATGTATGTATAGGCATATATGTCTATCCCAGGGAGCAGGATTTCATGGAACTGGGACAAAGTCCAGCTTGTAGGGACAGCTGCTTTACTGGTATGCTGATGCACTGGCTCACTGCCAGAGGGGTTTCAAGCTGAGGCTTTGGATGCGCCTGTGCGGGGCAAGCAATGATCAGATAGGGTTCCCTTTAGAGCACATTACAAAGAGCTGTAATGTATCTAGGGTTCAGTTCTCTTAGCCACCCTGTACTTCCTCTCCACTCTTTCCCCTCCCTTATCCACCTTTGAGGAGATCCTCAGGATGAAATCCCTATAACCCCCCAAAATTTATGTGACTTCAAATTTTCTACAAAGTTTTGGGCTTACCATAGTTATGTGCCTATTAGAAGCTCCTTCCTTTACCACCTGACCTGCCAAATGGCCACTCACTTAAGCTGTTTCTATTTACGCATTGTGAGTAGATGACTTCTTTGTCCCAGGATTGTTTAAAAATACAGCTTCCAAAGTTGAAACCCTCATGTGGGAGCTGGGAAAAGGTTATTTGTACACACTGTTCGCATTGATGAACTCTTGAATGTGGTACTTTATACCAGACTCAAAGAATGAAATTTAACATTCAAAGAATCAAAGAGAATGAGCCTAGATAAGGAAAGGGAATAGGGACAGGAATCAAAGATGCTGATGATTTCAAGCCAGAAGAGGAGAGTTAGAGTGCTATTTTTTTTAAAAGGAAGGCATCTCCTTTAATGAAAACCCTTATTAAAATTCACTTCTTTCAAGGAAGGCTTTGTACACCTATAGACACCTTGTAGATTGAGTAGCTTAGCTGGGAGCTAATGAATAACGGAAGAAAATTGACACCATATCTGAAGTGAAGAGCATTGAAACCAGATACTCTATCATTGTACTCACTACACTTAATTGGTCCTCCCAAGCAGTGTATTGTAGTGGAAGGAACAGTTAGAATTTGAAGACCTGGACTTGAATTCCAGCTTTGCTATTTAGCACCTGTGCCTTTGAAGAAGTCATAGCTTCTCAGTCTTATTTTCCTCATCTGGGAAATGAAAGAGTTGGACCAATTTATCTCTAAGGCCCCTTTCAGCTCTATGATCCTGTGACACTCTTGGTATTGACAACATTAATTTTGTGAGTTTTTAAAACCATAATTATTCATGTTATTCAACTTATAACAAATTTATAAATCATTCTCTGGTAGCATGTGATGTGCTTCTATAGAAGCTATTATCCCATTCTGACAATGATGGCACTGGAAACAATAGGTATGCCTATTAGTACATGCCGACCCTTCTTACCATGACTAACAGCCCTGGGACTGACATGTCCTGAGTGAATTTGTCGCAGTAAATATATATACATATATATGTATGCAAGTATATACATATGATATACATTATATATTATCTATATATTATATTATGCTAGAAAAGAGTTGTTCATTATATAACTTATTGCTGTTATAAGAAAGTCACTTCCAAAAATGTAATTACTGAAAAAATTTATTTCTAATTTCATATAACAATTAGATACATTCTGAAATGTTTCATATTTATTTATTCATTTGATAGATTTTTTTTCTAGGCAGCCAAGGTGGCAAAGTAGATAAAATGTTGTTCTTAGAGTCAGGAAGACCTGAGTTAAACTCCTACCTCATATACTTACCAGCTATGTGATCCTAGGAAAGTCATTTGATTTCAATATGTCTCAGTTTCCCCAACTGAAAATGGGGATACTAATAGCATCTACCTCATAGGGTTATTGTGAGGATCAGATGAGATAATATATGTAAAGTGCTTTGCAAATGGTAAAGTGCTATGTAAATGCTAGCTATTATTTTTTAGTGACTTAAAATGATTTAGGGCTTAATTGGAATGGGATTTGGCAGTGAGTTTGGGTTAGTGGGGAAGAACAAGGCAAATTAAGGGAAGCTTTTCCAGAACATGTAAAAGATTTAATGGGCCTACCTATAGGAACCCAAAACCTGACTGAAAATGCAATATGATTAGTAGAAAAAGCTGTCAAACACAATTGCATTCTGATTAGAGAATTATAATTAGTGTACACTTCAGTTATTATAAAGTTACTTCACCAAACTGTTACAAAATGTGTTAACCAATTAATTTAAAATGAGTAAAGTAGAAATAAAATATTTTAAACTTTAATTCAGCAAATTTAATATGCATTTCCTCCTTTATCTACCCCAATCCAAATTAGGATTACATGTATTTTGACTTGGTTTCTCACCCTATAGTTAAAAAAGAGAACTGGAACCCAGAAAGGGAGGTGAGGTTTATATATAAAGCAATAAGGAAGGGGCTGACTAAGGGTATTAATGAGAAATTCAAATAAGAGCAGCTGCTCCCCATTCCATTCTCTGACAGTCCATTGCTGGGAGGATGCAATCCTAGAGGAGAGAGAGGAACTCTCTCATCGTCTAAATGAATTGGTGGGTAGGGAGGAGGTAATAGACACATACAGAGGCCTTAAATAGAAGCAACTGCTAACTCCTCTGTGTAGCAATTTGACAACTATTTAGTTAAGTCCAATGAAACAATTTTATGTGGCAGGTGAAGCATCTAAACATATTATTATGCTCAAATATTTGGACCCTTAAGTTTTACTAGTCTTTATTTTTAAGATACAATAGTAGATTTCATAAAAAGAATTCATCTTATATGAATATAATCAGATATTCAGACTGATTTCCCCATGAGCAGCATAGGTTTCTGGGAACTGTAGTTTTGACAGTATGAGTTTTCCCTTTCCCTAGGCAGAATGATGCTAGACTATAGTGGAGGATGCATTTGAGTGCAAAGTTTGGGTTGGGTTTAAAGAAAAGCAAGTATGATGGTGTTAGCATAGTGGTGGGCATCAGTCTGATGATCAGAAAGATGAAAGCATTCCAAGGGATGCTTTAAATGGATGTATAATAAAATTAGTAATGCTGATGCTGCTAGAGCTCTTTCCCACTAACTGCTCTGCCTAGTCAGATTCCTGAGAAATGAGGTGAGGTGGGAATGGACTAAAACTGCTGGCGACTTTTGCTTCTTTAGATCAGTGAAAGGACAGTGAAGGTTTAAGTTCCCTTTTCCCTATACTGGTAGTTGGCAGGCATATCATCCATGATTTCTCCATTTCATTAAGCTATTTCTAATTTCTGGTTTTGTTTCATATAAAACTATGACTCTATAAAGCTATAATTGCCCTGAAATTCATTATCTGTTTATTTTGAACAGAGGGATGACAATGGAGTAAACCAATGAATAGATTGAAATACAAAGAATTAAACAAGCCAGGGGTTTGAATCTAGGGCTTTGTCCTGGCTTTGGGTGATCTCAGCTATAATCATGAGGAACTCGAGGTTTTGGTCTTTTAAGAATAGTTTATAAG
Source organism: Vombatus ursinus (assembly GCF_900497805.2). NCBI lineage: Eukaryota > Metazoa > Chordata > Mammalia > Diprotodontia > Vombatidae > Vombatus > Vombatus ursinus. The sequence continues at coordinate 3,288,219 of NW_020950566.1, read as the reverse complement.
CTCATAAATAACAGGAAGAGACCAACCACATGACTCAGGATCATTTACTCTTAGGATAAGGAGCCGTGAGTAAACAAAATCAGATGGTAAAGAGTACCAGTATACTCAGTGCAGCTTCTTGCCTCCTAAATGAGTAACAAAATTGAGGTGTGGACCTAGGAAAGTCATGCACTCTTCTGTTTGGTAGGAGGAGAAATGAAGTATATGGAAGGAATGACTAAACAAAAAATTACAAAAATTGGAGCTACTCCATCACGTGTACAACCAACCTTCTCAGATGGTGTCACCTGCTGATTACTTAAGGAACCTGAATGTGCCATTAATCTGAATAGATCTTAGTGTGTATTTATGAACTCTTGAGTTTGCTAACATTTAAAATTCAGGAATGAATAAATCATTTATTAAGCTCTTACTATGTGCTAAGCACTGGGGATCCAAATAGAAAAGGAAGAGTCCCAAGGACTCTTCAAGGAGCTCACAGTCTACTGGAGTAGAATATGCCCATAGAATATTTGAGCTGCAAGTCAGATGGAAAGATCCCATGGTTCTTTGGATGTAATGGCAAAGCCAATGGTAATGCCTCTTCTTTAATGTTATTTATACTATTAAAATTAGATCTGTTTCAAATGTTGAGCCATTTACTGTGCCAAGGACTTTGGTGACAAGAACTTTATTTTCTAGGTCTTCAATTGATGTGGCTGGAGCAGGAGCAGTTACCAGACTGCATCTCAAAGGTTGCTTCTCAGGTTAATGGCTGAGTTCACTATAGGTGAATAGCTAAAACCATTGCTATCCCCAAGGCTTTTGTGTTAAGAGTCGTGGACAGTCCCCATCAGGATCTGAAGAGAGATAAAGGTCAAGGTGGTAGTAGTGGTGGTGATATGTTTAGTGCTTGTTACCTTCTGTCTCTCCTGCAGGAAGCCTTGCTGCTTCAACAAGGCTGGCTTTCTTGCCCTGTGAATGGCAATTGGTTTGTAATTGGTGGGGATGGCTGACCCCTTCTCTATAGGCTTACATTCATGGATGATGGCTGTGAAGGCTGGGATAGAAACTGGGCAGATGGTCTGAGGATTACCACCACTCCCAGAGTTCCTAATAGCAGCCAGTCAGCTACTGTTCCTGGTGGTAATGAAGAAGATGGACTCCCTTCTCCACAATGATTTCTCCCCTAAACAATGGCTATGGAGGTGGGATTGGAAGCAAGTCTAGTGGTTTGGAGAGCACATCTGTTAAGACACCTTGGTTCAAGGTCTTACAATTCCTCCATTTGAGGTTTAAGGGGAAATGGTCAAGGTTATGGTGGTGATTTGATTTACCACATGCTGTTGATACATGCAATGACAAGCTGCAGTTCTAGAACACTTATAATGAAGTATGTTCCTCACCTCTTGAAAGAAAGGTGATGGACGCATGATGGAGAATAAGACATGCATTTTAAACATCACAAATGTGGAAATTATTTCTCTCCCTCTCTTCCTCAGCCAGCACTATATATTTGTTAATGAGAAATGTCATGGTATAGAAGAAAGAGTAACAGACTTGGAGTCAGGAGTTATCTGGGTTTCATTTCTGGATCCAGTGCTTACTAGCTATGTGAATGTGAACAAGTTATTTAGCCTCCCTCAGCCTGATCTATAAAATTGGGATAAAAATTTCTATTCTGCTTACTTTCATAGGAAACTGATTTGTAAACCTTAAAGCTTCATATAAAAATGAGTTACTATTATTAGCACTGGTTGTGTCTTTCCTTCAGCAAAGTGAGAAAATATCTTTGTTGTTCCAAGAGTCACATTCTTCCAGGTTATCAACTAGTTGTTTCTCCCATTATGCTGTGAGCTTCTTGAAAACAGAGATATCTTTTGCCCTTCTTTGTATCCCCATCACTTAGCATGATGCCTGACACATAGTAGGTACCTAAAAATACTTAGTGACTGAATAACTAGTAGTTAAGTGCAGCATATCTAAAAAACTCATTAGTCTGTTCTGCCTACATAGCTTTTCACAGAAGAGGCACATGTACTACTAACAGTAAACTAAAATAAAATTGTTTTTAATCAGTACATCACTAAACAGCAATCAGAGATAATATGCATGTAATAGTAATAATTTTTAGTTCAATATAGGAAATTGTTTAGGCTTCTTACTCTACTTGAATAAAAGCCTAAGGGTTTCCTTCCCTACTCTGGGTAAAAGAGATGAAAATCTAAGCATCCCTGGTCAGCATTGTTAAATTACTAAGTTAAAAAACAAGTTCAACAAGTTTCAAAGAAAAGACTTGTTAGTTAAGTGGAAAGCAAATGTTTCCCTTAAAACTGAGAGGAAAAGGGAAAGTTTCATGTAACAGCACATCAGTGATCCATCGTGTCACTCTTTTCATGACATCTTTAAAATGGACATTGAGGAACAACAATGTGGTGCATTTCAGTAAGTGTCAATCAGTAACACATATAATTCCACGAAAGATACAAGAAGATAATAGAAGCCTATTTCCAAAATTATTTCACGTGTAATATAAAATTACATGAATTAAGAAAGATGCCATTCAAAGAACTATTTCAACTCATAATTTCATATATTCACATAATTTTTGTAAGCAGGATAAAATGATTATATGTCTTAAATAGGAAGAATGTATTTCCCTTAAGAAGAAAATACATTCAGGCAAATTGCTTCCAAAACAGTTTTTATGCTTTAGATTTATGCTTTAGAAAATATTACCAGTGACATATAAACTAAGTCAGTGATGTGCAACATATTTTTTAGGAATTGGTTGTCTAAATTAATTTGAGTAGATTTTTTTTGACCATCCCTTTGCAATTTATTTTATTAATAACTTTTATGATGAGAAAATTTTGTAGATATATTTATTTTAGTTTTCTGTATAACTCAAATACATATACCAGTTAGAGTAATTTCAAAATAATTATGAAAGTTATAAAACAAATTTTAAAGAGGTTGTTTATCATTTCATATGAATAAAATTGCAATATAGCTTAATGCTTTTGTAACATGAAGGATGAAATATTTTATAGATGATGTCATATATAGATACAGATACCTTTGGTGGTCTGGTGAAGCCTACGAACCCCTTCTCAGAATAATACTTTTAAATAATAGAAGGAAACACTAAATTTCCATTACAGATTAGTGAAAATAAAAATAAATGTATTTTTTCCCATCCAAGTTCATGGACCCGTGAATCTCTCCTTGGACTCCTTGAGCATCTGTGGACCCCTGGTAAAGAACTAGAGTAAATAGACTTGTATAGTCTTTCCTAATGTAACTTTTAAGCAAACAAAATCTCAAATAAATTTATCAAAACATAACTCAGCCGGAAAATTATAAAAATGATTAGTAAAAATGACTGAAGTGTATCTAGTTCTGCTGCCTATGTGTGTGTGTATACATATGTGTATATGTATGTATGTATGTATGTATTTTTTCCTCATGCCCAAGTTGTCCCAGATCTTCCTTTTATTTGGAAAAAAAAAACATAAAACCAGATAATTTGAAGCATTGATCTTTAAGCCAAATTGCTTCATGATTCTAGCAATAGCAATTCGTTGAAAAATGAATTTGTATACTGTCCTTCAAATATTGAAAAAGACAATAATGACCTACCAAAAACAAGTTACAAACTGAATTCTGATGAGAAGGGAAAATGGGAGTTTTCAGGAGGTACCAGCATGGATGTACAGAGAATTCTCCACTTAACTTAGATTTCAAAAAAGATATATGTATTATAGAAGACAGAAGCAAAGGCAGTTAACAGAAAATGAATACAAAATGTGTCACAGTCCTGTAGGAATAGTGTCAGAAATGCTAAAGTTTTGAGAGAGATGAGAATGGTGAGGAAATCTTAGGACAACAAGAAGGGTTTGCTTTTTAAACTATTTGGGGGCAAGAAGAGGTTCAGAGAAGAGGAGGGATTGCTTCTCAGGTTGGATGAAATTATGATAACTTACAGCAGAGAGAAAAGAGATTTGCTCAGTTCTCATTTTGTTTCTCTTTTCTTTGTCAAGCAATATGACCTTTGGTTGAAAAAAACAGGACAAAAACAACTAAGGGGATTGATGGCTAATATGAATAAGGAGATGGTAATAGAGCAACTAGCTGTGCTTAGTGGCTTCAAACCACCTGACCCAGATCAACTACATCCTCAGAAACTAAAAGAACCAGAAGATATGAGTGTTGAGTCATTCTCAATGATATCTGAAACACCATGGCAAATGGGTAGGGTACCACAAGATTGGAGTAGGGCAAATATTAACCCAAGTTTCAAAGAAAAGAGAAGAGCATAAAGTCTATAAATTATGTCACTGAACTTGACTTCAATTCCTAGGAAAATTCCTGAGTGTGTTATTAAGAGTTGACTAAGGGGCAGCTAGGTAGTACAGTGGATAGAGCTCTGGCCTTGGAGTAAGGAGGACCTGAGTTCAAATGCAGCCTCAGGCACTTAACATGTACTAGCTGTGTGACCCTGGGCAAGTCACTTAACTCCAATCACCTCACCAAAAAGCAAAAAAAAAAAGAGTTGACTAGTAGTTGACTCCATTAGGAGAGGAAGCAGTGATTACAAAGGAACCAAGATGGCTTCATTAAGAAAACAATTGATCATGCTAGAGTGGCTTTATTTTCTTTTTTGATAGGGTTATTGACCTTGTAGATGAGATGAATGTTGTAGCTATAGTTTATTTAGATTTTAGCGAAGCATTTGATAAACATCTTATCAGAAAAGACAGAGATGTGGGCTTTTGTTGTTCAGTCATTTCAGTAGTATCAGATGTTTCATGACCCCATTTTGGGATTTTCTTGGGAAAGATACTGGAGTGGTTTACCATTTCCTTCTCTAGCTCATTTTACATATGAAGAACATATGTAAACATGTAAAATATATGCAAACAAGATTAAGTGACTGGCGCAGGGTCATACAGCTAGGAAATATCTGAGACCAAATTTGAACTCAGAAAGATGAGTCTTCTGGATTCTAGGCCTGGCACTCTATTTGCTGTGCCACCTAGCTGCCCAGGAGATGTGGACTAGATGATAATAAAATTAAATAGATTTGGAGCTAGGTGAATAGCCAAATTTAAAGAGTAGTCATTAATGGTTTCATGTCAGCTTAAAAAGAGGTCTTTAACAGAATGTTCAAGGGATCTGTGCTATTCAATATTTTTATCACTAACTTGAATAAAGACTTATCAAACCTGCAAAAGAAGAGGAGAACTAGTTAACACACTCAATGACACGGACAACGCAGAGAATAGAAATAAGATCGCGATAGGCTAGAAATTTTGGTCTTAATCTAATGAAATAAAATTTAATAAGGCATCATTTATAAAGGTATTATAGAATAGCAGATAAAGGACAGGTATGGAAATGAAAATGGCTTAAGTTAAAGTTCCATCTCTAATATATACTGTACTATGACTCTGGGCAAATCATATAATTTCTCAATACTCTAGCTAACTCTCTAAGACTCGTATGTAAAGAATATTTATAATCTCAATTAGTAGAGGGAATTTTCTCATAGTAAGCTACCTATACCAATAAAATCATAGGCTACAATGCCAACTGAATTTGCCCTTGATACAAGACTTTCTAGTTAATGTTTGAGGTCTTTCAGTATCCTCCTTGGTAACCAAGAACATATTTTTTAAAAATACGTTAATATCACTTATTATTCCCAATATGTCCCTACTCCATCTCTCTTCGAGAAAGAAAATTTTAAAATAACGAAACAAATAGAAAAATTTTAAAAAATGAATAAAATAAGTAAAAATAAGTAAAAAATAAGTAAAACCACCTAACACAACTGAACTTGACATCACACACATGTTATATCACCATAGTACCCCACCTCTAATAGCATACATTTTCAAGGTAGTGCACTGGATAGAGTGTTGGACCTTGAGTCAGGAAGACCTGTGTTCAAATCTAGTCTCAGATATTTACTAGCTGTCACTTATCTGCTATTTGCCTCATTTTCTTTATCTATAAAATGGGGATAATAATAGTGCCTTTCTCCCGGGGTTGCTATGAGGACAAAATGAATTAATATTTATAGAGTGCTTTGCAAATCTTAAGGTTAAGGTTTCTTAAACTTTAAGCCTTAAAATTTAAAGTATAATAACATATACATTATTAGTATTAGTATAGTTGACTAGGCTTTGGAATCTTTGGTCATGGGAAATTGCTGGGCTCATTCAGAGCAGGAACCCATGACTTGACCTCATTAGTAAGAACAAATATAAAACAATATGGGTGGCACAAGGTATGCTAGGTCCCTGAGGGAAGATAAAAGTTGCCAGGGAAAGTTCTATAATTGCCTATCCTTGATAACTTTTGGAAAATATGGGCAACTGTCTTAAATATTCTTTCCCAGAAACATGGATAAATTATATAATTTTTGCTTCCCTTTGGGAACATATAAATTTATGCTGCTATACCTGTCTTTTTTTCAGAATGTCTGTGTTTATGGATTTCTTGATTCATTCATACAAAATATATTGTTATCAGTAATATAATAGAGAGTATTTATTGATAACTTGGGAGCAATAGAGGCATACAAAAGTATGAATACTATTCATCTGGAGTTTCCCCTCATATTATTTTTCTCATTTTCTATGTTCCTGCTCTTTCCTCTATCTTCATTTTGTCTCATTTTGCTCCCTGCTACCTTTTCAAATTCCCCTCTCTATGTCTGCTCCAATTTGACTCACCATGCCAAAACATCTGGCTCTTGCAATGGCTAACCCAGAGGATTGTTTGTCAAGTAGGGGTGAGAGTCAGGAAAGAGAAAAGGAAAGTTTGTGTAGCACTCATATAGTTAATCAGGTAAAAAATGTGAAAAAGTTCTATCTCCATTAGTCAAGAAAATAGGAAATTAAGGAAAGAAATACAGAAGGATATACAGATTAATTTGAACCAAATCCACATTAGTACTGTTAGCTAATTAAACTAAGCAAATGCTCATTATTTGTTTTATCATTTTTACATTAAGATCATTTCTATAATGAAGGGGTAATTATTGTGTGAGTCTAATTAGCTGTTCGGATATCTATTCTAATGCATTCTGATGAACTAATGATTCCTTTATAACATAATTGTTGCATTTTTTGTTGCATGTAAATGCTTATTTTGGGGTATAGGGGTAGAGATAAAGAAAAGGCAATGCCTTTCTGTATTTGAGAATGAACCAATATAAATGAACTTGTCATTTCCACTCCAGTTGCTAATGGATTATTAACCTAAATCACAAAATTTTTCTAGCAGATTCTACAGGAATAATGAAACTTTTGTTTGAAAATGGCCCATCCAAAGCACATATATTCATGTATCACCAAATATTGGTTTAGGGATCATTCTGTGATAAGTTTCAGTTGAAAAAATGTGTAAAGTATTGTCTTGTTTCTGTGCATGAAAGGATATCAGACCAAAGGCACCAAGAGGCACAATACAAATAAGATTCAAAATTATAAAAAAGAACCCAATGAATAAAGATCACTAGAGATGGTCACAATGAATTAATATTTTTTACATATGGTGAGGTGTTTTAATATAACAAAACAGAGTACTAACGTTGGACTTGTACACACCTAACACTCTAGAGTATTCTAATTTATATAGCTCTCCAAGACAGAAAGAAAGTTGTGTTTTAGTGCCTATAAAATATCTAAAATATACATGGAAGATTTAAATATTTTTGATTTACTTAAGAAATGGCAAGCCAGTTCACATGGAGAATTTTTTTTATTATTTCTTTTAAAAAATAATTTATTTAGTATTTTATTTTCCCCTGTTACATGTAAAAACAATTTATAACATTTGTTTTTAAAACTTCCAAATTCCAAATTCTCTCCCTCCCTCCTTCCCCAACCCCACCTGCTTATTGAGAAAACAAGCAATTTGATATACGTTATACATGTGCAGTCATGCAAAACATTTCCATAATAGTCATGTTGTGAAACAAAACATAGACAAAAAGACTCAAGAAAAATAAAGTAAAAAAAAGTATGTTTCAATCTGTATTCAGACACCATCACTTCTTTCTGTGGGGCTGGATAGCATTTTTCATAAGTCCTTCAGAGTTCTCTTGGATCATTGTATTGCTGAGAATAGCTAAGTCATTTACAGCTGATAATGGCACAATGTTGCTGTTACTTTGCACACGGTACATTTCACTTTGGATCATCTCATGCAAGTCTTTCCAGGTTTTTCTAAGAGCATCCTGCTCATCATTTCTTATAGCACAATAATATTCCATCTTAATCACATGGCACAATTTGTTCAGCCATTCCCCAATTGATGGGCAGCCCCTAAATTTCCAATTCTTTGCCACCAGAAAAGAGCTGCTATAAATATTTTTGTATATATAGGTTCTTTTCCTTTTTTTCTCTCTCTTGGGTTACAGCAGTATTGCTAGGTCAAAGGGTATACATGGTTTCATATCCCTTTGAGCATAGTTCCAAATTGTTCTACAGAATGGTTGGATCAATTTACAACTCCACGAATAGTGCATTAATGTCTCATTTTTTCCACATCCCCTCCAACATTGGTCATTTTTCTTTTCTGTCCTGTTAGCCAATCATAGGTATGAGGTAGTACCTCAGAATTGTTTTGATTTGGATTTCTCCAATCAATAGTGAGTTAGAGCATTTTTTTTCCTATGGCTGTAGACAGCTTTGATTGCTTCATCTGAAAACTTCATATCTTTTGATCATTTATCAATTGGGAAATGGCTCTTATTTTTATAAATTTGACTCAGTTCTCTATATGTTTGAGAAATGAGCCCTTTATTAGAGAAACTTGCTTCACATTTTTTTTCACAGTTACTACTGCTAACTGTATTTCCCTCCATTCTATTACCCCCCCCCATTTATTCTATTCTCTCTCTCCTTTCAACCTGACTACCTCCACCCCTAATCTGCCTTCCCTTCTATCACCCCCCTCTTCTCTTATCCTCTTCCCCTCCTACTTTCTTGTAGGGTAAGATAGATTTCTATACTCAATTGAGTGTGTATGTCATTCTATCTTTGAGCCAATTCTGATGACAGTAAGGTTCACTCACTTCCCCTCAGCTCCCCCTGCATTCCCATCCACTGTAAAAGCTTTTTCTTGACTCTCTTCCTTTCCCTTTCTCCCAGTACATTCCTCTTTTACCCCTTAATTTTATTCTTTTAGGTATCATCCCTTCATATTTAACTCACACCTGTGCCTTCTCTCTATATATATCCTACTAACTGCCCTAATAAAGAGAAAGTTCTTATGAGTTACAAGAATAATCTTCCCATGTAGGTATGTAAACAGTTTACCTTATTAAGTCCCTTATGCTTTCCTTTTCCTGTTTACCTCTTTATGCTTCTCTTGAGTTTTGTATTTGAAAGTCAAATTTTCTATTCAGCTCTGGTCTTTTCATCAGGAACTTGAAAGTCCTCTATTTCATTGAATTTCCATTTTTCCCCTGAAGGAATATACTCAGTTTTGCTGGATAGGTGATTCTTGGTTGTAATCCTAGCTCCTTTGACCCCTCCAGAATATCATATTCTAAGCCCTCTGATCCTTTAATGTAGAAGCTGCTAAATCTTATGTTAGTCTGACTGTGACTCCACAATACTTGAATTGTTTCTTTCTGGCTGCTTTCAATATTTTCTCCTTGACCTGGGAGCTCTGGAATTTGGCTGTAATATTCCTGGGAGTTTTCCTTTTGGAATCTCTTTCAGATGATTGGTGGATTCTTTCTATTTCTGTTTTACCCTCTGATTCTAGAATAACAGAACAGTTTTCCTTGGTAATTTCTTGAAAAATGATATCTAGGCTCTTTTTTTTATTATGACTTACAGGTAGTCCAATAATTTAAAAAATTATCTCTCCTGGATCTATTTTCCTTGTCAGTTGTTTTTCAATGAGATATTTCACACTGTCTATTTTTTTTTTGGTTTTGTTCTATTCTTTCTTGATTTCTCATAAAGACATTATCTTTCATTTGCTCCATTTTAATTTTTAAGGACTTATTTTCTTCACTGAACTTTTGTATCCCCTTTTCCATTTGACCAATTCTACTTTTTAAGGCATTCTTCTTCTCATTGGCTTTTTGTACCTCTTTCACTATTTGACCTAGTCTGTTTTTAAGGTGTTATTTTCTTCAGTATTTTTATTTTCTTTAGTATTCAGTTGTTGACTCTTTTTTCATGATTTTTTTTGCATCACTCTCATTTTTCTTCCCAATTTTTCCTCTACTTCTCTTACTTGATTTAAAAAATCCCTTTTGACCTTTTGGATGGCCTGAGACCAATTTATATTTTTCTTGGAGGCTTTGGATGTAGGAGCTTTGACTTTGTTGTCTTTTTCTGAGTGTGTGTTTTGATCTTCCTTGTCACCATAGTAACTTTCTATGGTCAGAATTTTTTTTTGTTCTTTGCTCGTTTTCTCAGCCTATTACTTGATTTTCAACTCTTTATTAAAGTAGGGCTGTGCTTCCAGGGTGGAGGGTATACTGTCCCAAGCTTCAGGGGTTTTATGCAGCTATTTTCAAAGATACTTCTAGGGGCCTGTAAGTTTTCAGTTCTTCCAAGGTTCGATCTAAAGAGAGGTGTGTTTCCTACTCTACTGGCCTGTGCTTTGGACTTTGAGTGACAACAAGCATTCTTTTCTGCATTGGAACTGTGTGGAGGGTTCCTGCTCCACCGTGACTGCAAGCTGTGGTGTGCTAGTGCTCTTCCTTGCCCTGGGATTGTAACTCAGGACTTCAGCCTAGATTTAAGTATGGGTAAAACAGCAGAGTTCTGCTCCCAGGTCCAGCTAGGAGAGCTCTGTAATTTCCTGATCAGTTATTCAACTCCTTTACTGTCTGTGGACTGAGAGCTCTGGAAACAGCAGCTGCTACTGCTGATTGAGTGACTCCCAAGGCCTGCTCCTGGTTTGCTGGGTCCACATCTATACTGGTGCTGGACTGCGCTCCTCTCTCACTCTGGTGCAACAGACCTTTCTTGCTGACCTAAGTTGTCTTGGGCTGGAAAGTTGTTTCACTCCATCTTTTTTGCGGGTTCTGCTGCTTTAGAATTTGTTTACAATCATTATTTAAAGGCATTTGATGGGGTTTGGGGGAGAGCTCAGGCGAGCCCCTGCCTTTGCTCCGCCATCTTGGTTCTACCCTAGAATTTTTTAAAGAACAAACAACACAAGAGCTCTCTCTCTCTCTCTCTCTCTCTCTCTCTCTCTCTCTCTTTCTCTCTCTCCTTTACTCCCTCCCTTCCTCCGTCCTTTATTTCTCTCTCTCTCTCTCTAAAGGAACACATTAACATTAGGAAATGGATATTCTGTTGAATAGAAGAACATAATTTGTATCAATTAGTACTTACAGAAAAGAACAACATTATGTATTTGAGGTATGTATGCACAAATTAAATCCACAAGATTTTAACTGGGAAAAAAAAAACTATGATGGCTTAAATAGCTATAATATGGTTTGCCGCTTTTGTATTGCATCTTGTACTTAGCAGAATGGAACATTATTTTGTTTATGAGAATGTAGTTTGGTTTAGCACTAAGAAAAAACCTTGGAATGGAAGTCAGTTCTGAGGAAGTGAAAACCAGTTCATAAAGGACCTTGAATGCCAGAGCCAGGGGTTTATACTTTATTTGGTAAGTAATGGGAGGCCACTGAAAGTTTTTGAGCAGATAGATGACATGATCAGTGCCTTTGGGAGATTATTTGGCAACAATGTGAAGGAGAAATTGGAGAGATGACGGTCTTTTAATAGCCTGGACAAGAAAAGACAGAGCCTTGAACTATAACGATTACAGTGGAATGGAGAAGTGTTTGAGATAAGAGATATTGTGAAGGCAGAAATGACAGAATTTGATTGGATGTGTGGGATGAAGGAGAAAAAAAGTAAAAAAAAAATGTTTCCTTGTTTTTAAGACTGGGATCTTGGGAGAATGATGCTGTCATCAATGGAAACAAGGAAGTTAAGGAAAGAGTTAAGTTTGGGGGGAAGTTGATGGGTTGGGTTTTATACATTTGAGTTTGAGTCATTGTACATCCAGGTTAGCGTCTAGCAAGTAGTTGATAATATGAAAATTTAGCTCTGAAGAGATGGTGATGGAATATAGACTGGGGAATCTTTGCACAGAGGAAATTATTGAAACCCTGGAAAACTATTAGAGGGATAAAGGAGAAGGTATAGGGAGAATAGAGAAAATGACCTAGGACAGACATGTAGAGCACTTATATTTAAGAGGTAAGGACAAGATGAGGGAAGAACTAAAATCAATGGGTAGAAGTTTCAGAGAAGCATGTTTCAGCTTATTCTAAGGAAATAAAATTTCCTAATAATTAGAGCTGTCCCAAACATTTATGCAGATGTTATTTTATGCAGTTTTTGTCCAATCTGGAATAACCTAAAGATTAAAAGCAGGAGCCTGGGACTGATGGCAGGATGGGCATTGGGAGGACTGTCTGATATACACAGGAAATACACACATATGCACACATACACATATATGTATATACAGTCTTTTTTCAAGTGGTAAATAGAATGTTCTTTAGGACACCACTCTTTGGTAAAGGTCTAAGTAGCTATTTTAAGTGATACTTCTTTTCTCTTTTTGAAGAGTTTCTGGGTTTTTTATGAAAATAAGCTTAGGTGTTTTAAGCTTAGCAGTTTTAAGGATTGGAACTATGTAATATACTGATTTTATACCTCTAACACCATCTAGCATGATAGTGAATGATAGTAATCCTCAATAAATATTTGTTATGTTGAGTTTAATTGAATAGAATTATTGGTACTAATATCAAAATATGGAATGCATCAGAATCTCTGACTAAGCTCAGAAGTTTGATTTGCAAAAAATAAAGAAGAGAAACTTTAAATAGGAATCACTTCTCCCTAATTCCCTCTCTGTTCTTTAGGGGGATAGATTATCATAAAGATAAAAGTAATTAATTCCCCTTTATATAGTGGGGAATTTATCTGTTCCTTGAATAGGTGAGAAAGAAAGTGAGGCCTGGGATAGGCCTCTGAGAAGTATCACCTATAGCATACTAAGAATTTTCCTGCTGGTCATGTGATCTTAAACAGCAAAAGGTTATATATCTTTTTTCTTGTTTTTCAAGCTATGTTTAAACAACACAAACTGCTCTTTTCTGCTATCTTATTTTCCTATGCAAAGGAGTATTTGCAGATAGGATGTTCCATCATTCTTTGATGCCCCCAAATCTGTTCAATTTGCTGCCAAAAGAGAAAATATGGTCCATTGAATGACAATGAAGATGTTGAAACATCATCATGCCTAGTACTCCCCATTTATAAAAAAATGAAATAGCAATACTGGTCATCCATTTAACTATGCATACATGCATGAATTTGTGTATGAATGTATATAATATAGGATAATATAGAACTGAGTCTTGGAAGCCCATATAGGTTTTATAAATAGATGCTATAGATGAATATTTCCTCCACATCTCTAGGAGACTTGAGTGTGTCAGTCAATAAACATTTATTGAGTTCACTAAGTGCTGGGCATATAAATATCTGTAGTAGGTAGGATTTTAACTGAGACTTTAAGGAAGCTAAGGAAGTCAGGAGGTAGAGATGAGGATGGATAACATTCTAGGCATGGGAAACAGGCAGTGAAAATGCCCAACTAGGAGATGGAGTGTCATGTGAGGACTAGGAAGTATGTGTGTGAGTGTAAGGTGTAAGAAAACTGGAAAGGTGAGAGGGGGGAGTTATGAAGTGCTTTGAACACCAGACACAGAATTTTATATTTGGTAGTGGAGGTGATACAGAGACACTGGAGTTTATTGAATGGGGGAGTAGCATGGTCAGATCTATGCTCTAGGAAGATCAGTTTGTCAGCTGAGTAAAGGATGGACTGAAATAAGGAGAGACTTGTGGAAGGCAGCCCCACCAGCAGGCTATTGCAATAATCCATGCATGCAGTGATAAGGACCAGCATAAGGATGGTGGCAGTGTCAGAGGAGAGAAGAAAACATATGCAAAAGATGTTACAAAGCCTAGGCAACAGATTGAATATGGGGGCTGAGAAAGTGAGGAGTTGAGGATGACGCTTAGGTTGCAAGTGAGAGAAATGATTATTAATAACTAATGATTTGAGGAGATTCAGAGTTTCCCCTTTTCTCTATCGTCATTTCAAGACTTCAGTCTCTGAAGGTAGAGCTAACCTTATTTATCCGATCCCATCCAACCTTACAAGGAATCTCTAGCCTAAGGTGAATTCCATTCAATCAAGCTTGGATGGAGACAAACCCTTTTGTCTAAATTCCCCAAGACTGGGGGTGGTCTGGTATAGATAGTATCTCTGTCCAAGGGTGACATGATGTCACTCTCAGCCCTCATTGGAGTAAGCCTATTTCTCTTTGTAAAGTCCACCTCTCATTACTTGTTAGCCAATCAAAGTTTATTGCCAGTCTGGGGAGCATCTACTCTTCAAAGGGCATAAAAACTGTGAGCCCACCACCATGAGGATCTTTGGTCTAAGATGGCGAAATAACCATCCTTTTATTAAGATGCTGGTATTATTAATGAAATGATTATATTACCCAGAAATTGTCTCTCAAACCTTTTTAAATGACACACAAGTCTCATTGATTGAAAGTATGCTGGTACCCTTGACAGTATAACAGGGAAGTTTGGAAGGTAGGAGAGCTTGGGGGAAAAGATTAGTTCAGTTTTGATCATGCTAAGTTTAAAATGTCTACAGGACATCCAGTTTGAGATATTCATTAGGCTATTGGAGATGCAACACTGGAGGCCAGAAGACAGGGTAGTGCTGGATGGGTAAATTTGAGAATCTTAGATTTTGAGCTCAGTTTATGATTCTTTACTCCTTTCACTAGATACCATAGGTGAAGGAGTCACAAAGTGAAATAAACAGAAATGGCAGAAGCTGAATAAAAGAGGCTCTCATTCACCAAGTAGTTAGCCAGCCTGAATCAGTTGCAAAATGGCTACACATGCTCCACAGTCTCTCCATGATATTTCCCTTACACATTATCACAGTTCTCTTAGAAGCAAGCTCCCTAGCATCTTCCATGTAAAGAGATGCACTAGGCAAGCAAACTGATGGAAACTGTGCATGTACCAGACCCCCAGCATAGACAGTGTCCATAAAGTCTTGGCACATTTTAAGATATTAAAATTTAAAACAGTACTAAAATTTTTGGGTCTCTTTCTCTCTCTCCTTCTCTCTTTCTCTCTCTCTCTTCCCTCCCTCCCTCTGTGTGTGTGCACACATGCATGCACACACATACATATATATGTATGCATATATTATACGTGGAGTGTAGAGTATTCAGGGAAGATTAGTACATCTGCTGTGAGGGCTGCCTAGCCCTTTTCAGGGCTGCTTTCCACCTTTGGTATGTACCTGATTCACCCAACTATTAACTTGTGGTTCCAAGAAACTGTAGCATGCTCAGTGGCCAAACACCAGTAAATCATTTCAGCAGACAGGCCAAACCAGGTTGAGGCTAACCAAGGAGTCTCAAACCTATCAGTGAGTTAGAGGGGTGTCTACTCCAAGCATGTGAAGACTTCCCCTGGTGGAATGGGCAGATGAGAACAATTTGCATCCCAAGCCATCACCAGTTGTCTTGACTTTTGTCCTGCCCCTGAACTCCAATGACTCTAGAAGAGAGGCTGAGGCTGGCAACTTCATACAACTCTGCCTCATTTAAATCCAATGTATGTGCAAGTCAAAAGGCATCACCCATATCACTTTACCATTTTTACCTACCTCAAAGTCTTGTGGTAAGAAGCAAGTGATGAAGCAGTAGGTACAGGTACACTGGGAGCTGTAGTCACAACCCTGTACACAGGCAGCCCAGGCCATAGGGTCTTCTTGCTAGACTAAAGAAGCTGTGGGACTAGGCAGTTCCCTAAGTGTCTGAGTAGCTTCTAACAGACCACACTGCTCACTTCCTGGTATGAGAGAGGTGCTAGAAAAGATGCCCTAAAAATTGCTTACCCAACCGTGGCCTGCTTACTGAGGCAGACAAGGATCCCACCCTGCGGTCGAAACACACACAAAAAAATGTACAAAAACTTCAGCAAAGATGATTCCACTCGCCATCGGTACATGGAATGTGTACACACTTACAGACAACACAAAATCCAGTAGACCTGAAAGATGAATTGCTCTTGTTGCAAGAGAATTCAACAGGTATAGCATCCAAATAGCAACCCTGAGTGAAACAAGACTGGCAAATGAAGGCCACCTTACTGAAGGTGGAGCTGGATACACATTTTTCTGGAGTGGCCACAGTGAAGGGGAGCACCATAAAACTGGCATAGGTTTTGTAATCAAAACTAATCTAGTCAACAAGTTTGTATGCCTGCCAAAAGGAGTGAATGACAGGCTCATAACAATGCGATTGCCACTTGCAAGAAAATGCCATACCACCATCATCAGTGCCCATAATCCCACCATGATGAACCCTGAAGAGGTCAAAGAAAAATTTTATGAAGACCTGGAGACCCTCATCATTAATGTGCCAAAAGAGGACAAGTTTATAATTCTGGGTGACTTTAATGCACAGGGCATTGTCGGCATAGACTATCAGACATGGCAAGGAGTGCTTGGAAGGAATAAAATAGAAATGGTAATAGCAGTGGTCACTTACTAACTGAAGATTTGTATGTCTCATGACCTCATTAGCAGCACTTCCATTTACCTAAATGCAATAAAATTTCATGGATGTACCCTCTCAGCAAACATTGGTATTTAATAGACTATGTCATTGTAAGGAGAAGCAACAGACAGGATGTTTTTGACACCTTCAATGAGGACAAAAATGGCATCAAGGTCAGCTGCTGCATGCATGGTAAATTATTAAACTTGAAGGCTACAAATCAAGACTAAAGTAGAGGGAGAGTTGGGGCATGACTTTGTTCACACATGACTATACACTCAATGCAGCCACTGAGGTTGAGATGCAACAAAGTATGGATCCGTTCTCTTGGGAACTAAGGACAACAACCAACAATATTGTGTGTGTATATGTATATGTGTATATATATACATATATATGTATGCATATGTATATGAACATGTACATGCATATATATGTGTATATATTTTCAGTAGTATGTTATAAATATGTGTATGTACATATTTATTCGATGTTTGCAGTTACATTATAGATTGGGTAGACTGTTATGGGATAGCCTTAAAATGTGACTACTATTTATAATATTATTTCTATAGTAATATAAATTCTGAGTTACAATCTGAATTCATGATGCAAGAGACATCTACCCCTGTTCTTTCCACTGCAATACAATTATGGTACCTTCAGGTTATCCAGGGTGGGGGGAAATGGAAATCTCTGTCCTCTCCATAGACCAGAGATTGTTCCACTCTACCCACCATGCTCGTAAATTTTGTGTTCTTCTATAGCTTCCAGGTTCCTAAAGTCGTTGTCCTTTCTACAGATGCCAGTCCAATTCTAATGGTAATGTTATCACCCTTGGAATAAGACAACTCTGTTTAATATGGCCCTGCTGTATAGAAAGGGAATCTTTTATTATAGAAGCTAAGTTTGCTGAGGTTTATTATAGTAGCTAGATCTGCTACATAAATATGTTATTGGGAGACATGCCTTAATAAACAATTCATGCGAAAAAGGCTTAAGGGTGAGTGATAAATGTGTCAGAGGAGAAGAAGCAGTATAGCCCAGCTTTCTCCCACACCTATGACATCAAAGATCAAAAAATAGCCGGCCAAGTAGTGATTGGGAAATTGAAGGAAAAACTACAGTGGGTCATCTTTCCCCACCAAGAAAAAAAATTAGCCTACAGGTAAGCGAACATGGCAGAAACTGTAGGGGTAGATTGGGATCATGGATTCAGAGCTTAGAGCTCCAAGCTAGGTCAGAGCAGATTATTGGAAGAATGACTAACCAAAAAAGAAAGAAATATGAGACAAGGAATGTCTGAGAGACAAATCTAGAAGAGGAGATTAACTCCAAAATCATACAAACAAAAATTCAGAGAAAATCACAGCTTACTTGTTACAGTAATTAAAATTCCCAGAAAAGAGATGTGTTAAAAAAGAGTTAAAATTATATAAATGAAATGAGAGGAATGGAGAAATGAGAAAATAAATAACACCTATGGAGGAGAAACTTGGAAAGAGAATTAACAACTTAGCACAAGAGATATGAAACTGTATCCAAATAACAGACTCCATGAAAAATAGAATGGACCAAATAGAAGTTAATGACCTATAAGAAAACAAAAAAAATATTAAAACAAACCCAGAAGTTTGAAAAATAGAACAAAATGTAAAATATCTCATATAAAAAACTGACTTGGTAAACCGATCATAGAAGGATAATTTAAGAACCATTGTACTGCATGAAATCCATATCCAAAAATGATTTCACCCATCGTATTTCAAAATCATGGAAGAAAATTGCCCAGCAGTCTTAGAACCAGAGGATAAGTTGAAAATATCCTACTTATGTCCACCATACGTACCTGTTCTCTATTGTTCTTTTGGTCATTTCAAAGATTGTAGTATTCCATGATTCAATTCCTTTTTTCTCAGCATTACAGCTATTTAAAAAGTCTGCTTTGTAGTGGATAGAAGTCCGGAGTTGTACTCAGGAAAATAGATGTTCAAATCCCTACTTTGACCTTGAGGATTATATATTTAGAGTTGGAAGGGACCTTAGAGGGCACTGACTCCTAAGCCCTTCATTTTCCGAATAAGAAAACTGAGCCTGAAAGAGGTTAAGTAAATTATCCAGGGCCACACAGTTAGGAAGTGCCTGAGGCAGTATTTGAACTCAGATGTTCTCCACTTCATTTCTAGAACTCTATCCTCTGAGCCAGTTTAGCTGCCTCTTTGAAAAGTTATAACTTCAGGAAACTCTCTAAGGATGGGTAACAATCTTCAATAAGGAGATGGAGAGAGTTCTCATACCAATAATGACAAGTCTTTGATGTATTGATATACATTTGTTAAAAGACCATGAGTTCCAGTACTGTTACATGTTACATACCTCACTTAATTATAACTTCCATTAGGTCACAGAATGATTTATTTTTATTTTTCTATGTCCAATATATCGTAAAGTACCCAGCATATAGTGGGCCAGGCTTAATTCATGCATATTAACAGAATCATTCTTCTCAACATAAAGCAAATGATCCTGTGGTCATTTGAATTCAAATTTGTCAATCAGAAATCTTTATTGAACAGCAGCAGAGAAAGAGAAAGCACTGTATTAAAAGCTACAAAAGAACTGTGTATCTCCAAGAAGAACTAGAGATTAATGAAACCATTTCAGGTGTTAGGGAAAAATGTAAGCTAAATTTTAGAGGAGGAGGGACAATTCCATTCAAGTAGCATTTATTAAGTGGCTATTATGTGCAAGAAATTGTTAAAGATACCATTTTACCTGAAGGAGAGGATCTGAATAAGCACTGAAATAAGGCTGGAATGGTTCATTGGGACTAAACTGATAGGTATCTGTTTTACACATCAACTCATCTACCAATCAACAAACATTTAATGAGCACTTACTATGTGCCAGGCACAGTAGGAAGGACTGGGGATAAAAAAGAAAAAAAGTCCCTGCCCCACAAGAGTTTACATTCTCAAATATATAGAGAACTGAGTCAAATCAATACAGATACAAATCATTCCCCATTTGATAAGTGGTCAAAGCATATGAACATACAGTTTTCAGACAAAGAAATCAAAACTATCTATAGTCATATGAAAAATGCTGTAAATCACTATTGATAGAAAAATGCAAATTAAAACAACTCTGAAGTACCACCTATCAGATTGGCTAATATGACAGAATAGGAAAATGACAAATTTTGGAGATGATGTGGGAAAATTAGGACACTAATGCACCATTGATGGAGTTGTGAACTGATCCAACCATTCTGGAGAGCAATTTGGAACTATGCCCAAAAGACTATAAAATTGTATATACCTTTTCATCCAACAATTGCACTACTAGTTCCATATCCAAAAGAGATTCTTTAAAAAGGAAAAGGACTATACATATAAAAATAATTAGAGCAGCTCTTTTTGTTGTGGCAAAGGAAACTGAGGGGATGCCCATCGATTGGGAAATGGCTAAACAAGTTGTAGTATATGATTGTGATAGAATACTATAGTGCTATAAGAAATGATTAGTAGGATGCTTTCAGAAAAATCTGGGAAGACATATGAACTTATGCAAAGCGAATTGAGCAGAACTAGGAAAACATTATACACAGTAAAAACAATATTATACAATGAGTAACCATGAATGACTTAGCTTTTCTCAGTAATACAATGATCTAAGACAGTTCCAAAGGCACTATGATGAAAAATGCTATCCATCTCCAGAGAAAGAACTGACGGGGTCTAAATGCAGTTGGAAACGTATTTTTTCCCTTTATTTTTATTTTTTTGGTTTATGTTATCTTTCACAACATGACTGATATGGAAGTATGTTTTGCATGATTGCATATGTATAATCTATATCAAATTGCTTACCGTCTCAGGGAAAGAGGTGTGGAGGGAGGGAGAGAAATTTGGAACTCTGAATTTAAAAATAGGAATGTTAAAAACTTTTACAGGTATTGGAAAAAATAGAATATTCAAAAGCACACAAAAAAGAGTTTACATCTTAACGAAGAAGATAATATGTACATATATAGGAATATACATAATATATCTCAAATATATTCAAAGGAATCTTAGAGGAGGAGACACTAGCAGTTGAGTAAACCAGGACAAGCCTCCTACAGAAAATGGTGATTGAGCTTAGACTCAAAAGAAACTATGAACTTCAGGAGGAAGAAATGAGGATGGAAAGCATTCCTGGACACCCTGGCCAAAGGCATGGAGAAGGGTGATAGAGTGTAGTGTGTGAGAAAAACAATTAGGCCAGGATTGCCAGGTCATATACTGAATTGAGGGGATTAATGGATCAGAAAGATAAGAATGAGTTAAGTTATAAGGAGCTTTAAACTGTCAAACAGAAGTTTATATTTGATCCTAGAGCCACTTGAGTTTCTTGAGCAGGAGAGTGGGTTGGTCAGACCTGCACTTTAGGTACATAACTTTGATGACTGTGGTGGATGAATTGGAATGGGGAGAGACTTGAGGCCATGAGATGAGTTGGGAGGTTATTCTCTTAGTGAAAGCCTGGTGATGAGGACCAGAACTAAAGTGATATCTGTATGAGTGGAGAGAAAGAGATGCATAGGAGTGATTTTTGAAAGTTGGAACAAGATTTGGCAACTGATTGAATATTTAAGGTGAGTGAGAGTGAGGAGTTGAGGAAGAAACTGGTGAACTGGGTGACCAGCTCAAGTAGTGCCTTTAATAGGAATATTGAAATTCAGAAGAGAGGTAGGTTTGGGAGTTGGAGGAGAGATAATGAGTTCTCTTTTGGATGTGTTGAGATTGAGATGCCTAAAGGACTAAGTGACATCCAGTTTTCAGTATTCAATAAACAGTTTGTGATGCAAGCCTAGAGCTCAGTAGAGACACTAGGGTTGTGTATACAAATTTGAGAGTCAATTGCAGAGTTGATAATTCAATCCATGGGAGTTGATTTTCAAAGAAAAGAGATAATATACCTTCCCTGATTTAGAAAAGAAGAAAATTTTTGCTGTAGTGGAAAGAATGCTGGATTTGAAATCAAGAGAACTGGGTTCAAATCCTGACTCTCTGTAGACAAGTCACTTTCTCTTTGTTTCCTTGACTGTGGAAAGAGGACTAGATAAATAAAGTCTCTTTCAGCTTTAAATCTAAAATCCTGTAACTGAAAATAGTATCATATCTTATGTCATCCAGTCCAAAATAGGACTGCATTAGCCACATAAAGAATTCAAAACCTAGATTATCACACACAAAATGAAGTACAAAATTGAGATAATTGGAGAGATAATGTAGGTCACAAAAATGTCACGGACTGATTCAGATGTGTATGGCATGTGTTTTTCTTTTTATTTGGTAGGTCTTGAATAGTGAGCAAATACTGCAATTCTGTATTTCATTTTCCTTAAGAATAGATAGAATCATCTGAAAGGTCACCTAGTTCACAGTAATGTATATTGATGAGGCTGATTTTATTAGGCTGCATTATTCGTCTAAATCTATGGGAATTTTGTCACTCACATCCATTCATAAATGGCAGAAAACCTAAGAATTATATAACGTCTAGCTTTGTTAAGCACATATTGTCACTTGAAAAGCCCCTGCTTCTTTTGCCAGAAGCAATAACTATTTCCCAGAGTTCACATTTTTTCATTTGTAGTAGGAATAGCATAATTTGGTATTGCATATTGAAGCCAAGTTAAATAAAATCTGAAATATATTTAGAGCATTCTAGGGTTTTCCAAGAATTCATTTGTGAGCACTGCCCAACTTTCCGTAACTGAACATGAAAATATATTGATGCTACATAGTAACATATTTTAACAGGACAGAGAGACAGAGGATCTTGAGCATCCTGCTTAGGACTTGGAATCAGGAGACCTGTGTTCTTTTCCTAACTTGTCATTAATGTGCTACTTTTTTTTTAACTTTGAAGGACTTGTTTCAAAATCTCAGAAACAGAAGTTTTGAGGGATCTGTGTCATATTGAGAAAGGTGCTGGGCTGGTAGAAAACTCTAACTGAGTTAGAGTTGTGACTTTGTCATTTGTTATTTGTGTGACCATGGGAAAGTCATACAAAATCACTGGATTACATAGCCTCTCAGTTTCCTGTACAAAGAGGTATCTGAAGGAAATGATTGCTAAAGTCCTCTTGAGCTCTAGGATTATATCTATATTGGTTAACTAGGTTGCTAAAGGTTTGTGCCTGTAAAGAAGAGCATATCTAATTATTCCCTTAAGACTGAAGAAACTATGTGCAGATAGCACAAGGAGCATATGCTTCCATCTGGCATTCTTGATGAATTTTACTGACTGTGCATATCTCCTCTTTATGACACTTTCAGAAGTAACTTTTAGAAGGAAGCAGTAGAACCAGCGACAAACACACATTATTGCCTCTGGGTTTTTTTCCCCTTTTTTGTTTTTGTTTTTCTTTTCTTTCTTTTCTTTCTTTTTTTTTTTTTAGTGATTTTCAGCTTAACTCAACTTTAAAGCTCAATGTGAGCAATTCAATTCAGCAAGCATTTATTTATTTATTTATTTATGGCTAGGCAATGGGGTTAAGTGACTTGCCCAGGGTCACATAGGTAGTAAGTGTTATGTGTCTGAGGCCAGGGCTGGTACTCTATCCACTGAACCACCTAGCTGCCCCATAGCAAGCATTTATTAAGTGCCTACTGTGTTCAAGGCACTGTGCTAACAGCTAGGAATACAAAGACAAAAATGAAAAACTCTTTACTTTTGGGGGCATACAATAATAAATAAGAAAAAAGAAAATAAAGAAAAAGATCCTGCCTTCAGACTCTGGTTTCTATTGGAGAGGCATACCTTGTATATAGATAAGTAAGTCTAAAAGACATATAAAATAAATTCAAGCTACTTTTTTGGGGAGTGGAAAGGTCTAATAACCAGTGATATATCTTTGTCTGTATTTATATACACATACACACACACGTAAAGAGATGTCTGTTTGGAGGACTTCTGTAAGAAGGTTAGAAAGCCAGTATTAGACACTCAATGTTGAGCCTTGAAGGGAGATAAGAGATCTTTCAGAGGAGGGAGAAAACAGTCCGAGCATGAGGGACAGAGAGCTTGTGCAAAACCAAGGAGACAGGAGATATAATATCATATATATGGAAGAGCAAGTAGGGCTGACTGGTGGGATCATGGAGTATATGAGGAGAGGCGTCATGGTAGTAGAATCAATAAGACCTGGCAACTGATTGGATATAGGGGATGAGAAAGAGTAGAGGATGACTGAGGCTGTAAGCCTGGCAACCGGAAGGATGGTGGTAGTCTTCACAAAAGCAGGGAATCAATTATCAATCAACAAACAAGTTTATACTATGTGGTAGGTGCTGTGCTTGGCTCTGTTCATTAAAAAAAATGAAAGACTGCTTATTTTCAAGAAGATTACATTCTATTAGTGGAGACAATATATATGTATGTGCATGTATGCACATACATGCATACATTATACAAATTAAACATGACGTAATTTGGAAGAGGAGCAAAGATTAGATCAGAAAAGGTTTTGTGTAGAAGGTGGCACTTGAGCTGAGTTTTGACAGAAACAAAGGATTCTTAGAGGCGAAGTGAGGAGGAAGTACATTCCAAGCATGAGGAATAGTTAGTGCACAGGTATAGAGATGGGAGATATGTCATGTTTGAGGAATAGCAAGAGGGACTAGTCTGACTGGCCTGCTAAAGTGAGTTTAATAAAGTGCAGGTCAGAACAGGTCATCCACCCCTGCTCATTAAAGGTCAGTGACTATTACCTCCAGAATCAAGTATGAAACAATTGGTTTGGCATTAAAAACCTTACACAGACATGTCCCTTTCCAATCTTTTACTTTGGTGAAAGTCTTACACTTTAGTCGTTGAACGTTCTGATCCAACCCCACCTAACGTTATTGTTGTTCTAATATAGGACCCTCCACCTCCTGACCACCCTCCTCCCTGGACCGTTCTGTCTCATCGCCTCCTGGCTTCCTTTATACCTCAGCTAAAATCCCACATCCTGGTCCTTCTCACTTTCCTCCCTCATACTGATAGCACCTTCCCTTCAGAATGACTTTCCATCTAGTCCATATTTATCTGCTATAGTCATTTGCATGTTTTCTCCCCAATTAGAATGTGAACTCCTTTAGCACTCAATGTATTTTTGTCTTTTTTTGTATTCCTGGTTTTTAGAGCATTGACTAGTACATGGTTAATAAATATTTGTTGACTGACTGTGGCATGTGGGCAGAGGAGTAACGAATATTAGGGCTGGAAAGGTAGGTGTCTGGTCGTGAAGGAATTTAAATTCTAAACAAAGAAATTTATATTTTATTTTAGAAGCAATAAGGAGCCACTGGAATTTATCAAATAAGGTCACTGAGATTGTCAGACCCATGCTTTTGGAAAAATCATTTTAGCAGCCAGTGTGGAGAATGGATTGTAGAGAAGATAGACTTTTGGCAGGGAGATTAAATAGGAAGCTATTGCGATAGTTTTGGGGCAGTTAGGTGGCAAAGCAGAATAGAATGCTGGGCTTGGAGTCAGAAAGACCTGAGTTCAAATCAAACCTTGGACGATTGCTAGCTGTGTGACCCTGGGCAAGTCACTTAACCCTATTGGCCTCAGTTCCTCATCTGTAAAATGAACTGGAGAAGGAAATAGTAAACCACTCCAGTATGTTGGCCAAGAAAACCCCAAATGGGGTCAGGAAGAAACAGACACGACTGGAAAATATCTGAACAACAACAATAACAATTGTGATAGTTCAGGGGAAAGGTGGTTTGGATTTGAAGTGGGGGTTGGAGGGGCCCTATTTGTAGAGAGAAGGATACAGATGTGAGAGATGTTGTGAAAGTAGCCACAACAATATTTGGCAGCCTCCTGGATATGTAGAGTAAGAGATGGGGGATCAAGGATAACATGTACGTTGTAAACCTAGGGTCACTAGAAGGATGGTCGTGGGAAGGGAAGTTCAGAAGAGGGTTGGGTTTGGTCCGGGGGAGGGGGAGAAGTTCTGTTTTGAACATGTTGAGTTGGAGATGTGCAGGGGACATCCAGTTTGAAATGTCCAACAGGACTGGAGCTCAGGAGTCATGTTCGTGGAAATGATAATTAAACCTATAGGAGCTAATGAGGTCACTAAGTAAGAGAGCATTGAGAGAGAAGGGAAGGCTCAGATTAGAATCTGGAAACTGCCACAGTTTAGGAGGCATTATATGGATAGTGAACCAGCAAAGGAGATTGAAAAAGGGTAGTCAGACAGACAGGTAGGAGGAGAACCAAGAGAGAGTAATATTACAAAAACCCAGAGAACAAAAAATATCCAGGAGAAAAGTGGTCAGTGGTGTCAGATGTTGCACAGAGATCAAGAAACATAGACTGAGAAAAGGCCATCAGATTTGGCAATTAAGAAATTTTTACTAACTTTGGAGTGAGGAGTTGCAGCTGAGTCTGGATTCCAAATAGGAAAGAGTTGAAATGTTCATGGGACGTAAGGAAGTGAACATTTTCTAGGGGTTGACTATGGGACCCTATACGTTGAAGGGATTTTTGGATCTAGTGAGATTTTTTTGTCAGTGTTGTTGTTGTTGTTGTTGTTGTTTGGGGGGGAGGTGTAGGCCGAATACCAGAGGGCTTTTCTTCAAAGGTTTAACAGAATTTTTACTTCCCACCTGTGCCTCAGAGAATTGGACTTTTTATGAAAGTTAATAAGATAGACCCAATGGAAGAAACTTGCCATAAGAACTATTTGTTGTTCAGTCCAGTCACTGTGACCAACTCTTTGTTGACCCCATTTGGGGTTTTCTTGGCAAAGATACTGACTGGAGTGGTTTGCCATTTCTTTTTCCAGCTTATTTTACAGATGAGGAAACTGAAGCAAACAAGGTTAAGTGGCTTACCCCGGGGTCACAGCTAGTGAATGTCTGAGGTCAGATTTTAACTCAGGTCTTTCTGACTCCAGGCTGGGAGTTCTATCCATTGTACAACCTCTTAATGGCCAAGTCTTCAGCTATTTAAGGAGATAATTTGGAACAGTGGTTTTTTTTGAAGTGTACACAGAACTTCATTTTGCTTCCAAAAAAAAAATACACAGTATGTTTTGGAGGTAGTGTCTTGTATTGATATTATATTAATAAATTATGCCTCTGCTTTTGAAATAATTCAAATTTCCAAAGATCAGTCACAGGGTACAAACTTCAAATAATATAGCAGCTTAAATTTAGAACCAAACATAATTTATTGTGAGAATCTGAGGTTTTTATTTTTTTTTGGGGGGGTGAATTTTGATGTTGCTTATTTGAAGGAATAAAAAGGATTTGCCCTACTTGGTGTTAAAGACCTCAACAATCAGTCATCCAACAAGCAGTTACTAAGTACCTACTGTGTGCCAGGAATGTGAGGCATACAAAGACAAAACAATAGCAGCTCTTATTAATGTAAATGTTATTAATGTACATTTACTACCGCAGTGACCTTAGGCAAGTCATTAGGCCTTCCTGGGCCTCAGTTTCCCATCTTTAAAGCGAAAGAGTTGAATTAGATGGCCTCTTTCCAGGCATAGTTCTAAAATCTTTTGAAATGCCTGAAAAAAAAAATCAAGAACAAAAGAGGGATCACACCTGCAGTAACAATTCGCAGTTTTAGGGATCAACAAATATGTTTTTGCAGAGATGTGGCTATACTTCCATATCCACAAACATATACCTACAAGTAGAAGCCCTTTGTCACAAAGTTAGGGTAGGATACAAGAATTCATTCTGTCCCCCAAGATCAGCTTTCCGAAGAGGTCCCACTAGACTGGTTTTCCCCAAGCCTCCCAGTGTCCCCTCTTTTTTTTTTCTGGGGGATGCCTCTGCTGAGAGAAAGTGTCCTAGGGATACTTGCTCCCAGGAAAGGGGCAAGTAGAAGAACGCCCACTAGGACCCAGCCAGGAGCAGCAGCTGGCCCGGAGCATGCGCTGCAGACTTTGTACAGCTGGCCACGGCTGTTGCAGCGCCTGCCTTGTCGTCTAGTCTGTCCAGGACTTGGAGAGTTGGCTCGGGCTGGGGAGGGACAGCGGCTCTGGGAGGCGGCTGAGCTGCCGAGACTTTCCAGCAACTATTGCCCAGCGCTTTTCCCCGCAGGCGGCGGCTAGGAGGGGGAAGGAAGAGGAGGAAGCGTCTCGTCCTCCAGCCAATGCTACGCGGCTGGGCTCCCCGTGGCGTGTTGCTGCCCCGATGAGACCCCGCAGTGTGTCCCCGACAGTCCCTGGGCGGGAGTGGGGGACGGAGGCCAGCGCCCGCGGTGAGTGACGGGGTCTTTCTTCTCCCTCACCTCCTTTTATCGCTCCCCCCCTTCCCCATACCCTCGCCACCGGCTAGTCTGCAGCTCCTGCCTCCCGGGAGGTATTGGAAGCCTTCCGAATAGCTAGCTAAACTACTTAAAGATGGGATTTCGTTTTCTCCTGGATTGTGCTGCCCTCCTGGGCTCTTTACTCCTTTGCCTCTTCCTAGGTGCTTGGAATAGGCATTAGGAGTGGACATTTGGTGGTGGATTGGGAGTAGTGGGGAGATTTGGCTTTGTTGGCAGCTGTAATCTGTTTAGAGTAACATTGGGGCAGAGGCGGGGGACTGGGGGAGGTGGAGAAGGGTGGGAAGAGAGAGAGAGAGAGAGAGAAAGAGAGAGAGAGAGAGAGACTGTGTGTGAAACTTGGTGTCTGCACAGCTGCCTTGGACTAATTCCTATGTGCCTCCCCTCCCCATTTATAATCCATCATTCCAAGGCAGAAAACATCATTTCTCACATTCTCTCAAAGAAACCCAAGTCGCAGAGCGGAATTACAGCTAACTCTCTTCTCCCCTCCCCCTGTCCAGACACTTTCACACATGACATTTTGTGATAGGTGGGTGAGTGAGAACAGTGATTTAAAGAAATGTAACTTCCCTAATGAGAAGGGGCATTCACTCCCTTCCATACATCAGCTACTTACTATAAACCCTTTACATGTCAGGGACTTAGGGTTTCTAGCCTTTAGGACTGTTCCAAGAAGTGGCAGTCCCGAAGGAGAAGTGAGTTGAATGAGTTTTTAAAAGCATCTCATTAAAACATGCTGGGGGAAAAAACAGCAACCCAAAACAAACAGTCCCAAGATAATAGTCTGTTCTGCACCCATTTGTTAATAGAGCACATATTTTCTCTTTCCGGCAGGTGTAATCTGGGCCCAGTTTGGACTTTTATGTAGTTTAGGTTATCCTTCAACTGCATGTGCTTAGCAAATGTTTTTTGTTGAGGAGGGGAAGCCCCGTGTCCCATTGGTCAGACAAGACATCCTACTCTGAGGCCAGTGAGAGGATGTCTGGGTGGAATTGAGAAAAGACAATGGTCTGATTCCTTTTTCCTGTCTTCCTGTCTTGTACCCATTGCAGATTGCTGTTGCCTTGATTGGTGGCAGAGGATGTGGTAAGAGGATGGGGTTTCTCCAGGGGAGAGCTCACAATGGCTAGAGAAGATTCCGTCAAGTGCCTGCGCTGTCTTCTCTATGCCCTTAATCTGCTCTTTTGGGTAAGTACTTCTCTAAACAGGTGGCACTATCTGGATTCAAGTTACAACTAGTCACCAGATAATGCACCAAAGGGCATCGCTAAGCATTAATTAATTACACGGGATTATTCCCTTTATTTTCCAGACTTGTAAAGGTTGCCCTTCTTAGTAAGTTTGAGCCACCTCAAGTTCCATTCGATAATTAAAACAAAATCATTATACACCCTTGCAGTAAAATTAGGTTTGAAGTTAATCTAGGGTTATAAATAAATACATGTGCCTGTAGCTACAGATAAGAAAATTGTGACATACTGCTGAAGGAACTTTCATGAGTTACAGATAACTCTGCAACCCATAAGTTATTTTAGTCAGTTTAAACATGTAATTTCTGGCTGTAAAAAAAGTCTTACTGTTTAATGCAAATTCTTTCTACATATATACTTTCTACATACAGTATCTTATAAAAAGTTTAGCCGGGTATGTTATTTAGGAAGACTTTTCTTGGGACTGGGAATCAACTCAAAAATTAGCTTTCATGTAACCATTCCATGTAAGAGAAAATTTAAGACATTTTCGCATGTATGTATAAAATGCCACATGCTGCTTAACAAAATAAACAACAGAAA
Source organism: Vombatus ursinus (assembly GCF_900497805.2). Taxonomy (NCBI): domain Eukaryota; kingdom Metazoa; phylum Chordata; class Mammalia; order Diprotodontia; family Vombatidae; genus Vombatus; species Vombatus ursinus. Next base: position 3,258,423 of record NW_020950566.1, on the reverse strand, counting down.
ATTTAATGAGCTGAAGATAAATTTAATTTCCCCTGTGCTAGATTTTTTTTTTGAGGCTGTGCTCTGCCATGAGTTTCATGAAGTACATTTCGTCATAATGCTGTTTTTAAAAATCAGTGACAAAATATAAAAATTGTCAGTGAATAGAGACCAGTTCAAAGAATAGTTGTTCAAATAGAGACCAGTGGCTGCTCTGCAGAAAAAGTAGTCTCTGTTGGGTGTCTTTTGTTATGTGTTCTTGGTAATTTGTGGTCTATAATCTTTTGTAAGAAAATGGAACCTAGAAATAATAGCAATAATATAACCTGCATTCCATAACACTTTATATTTTTTCAGAGTGTTTTCATACATGTTTTCTCCTCTGAGCTGTGGTGCTTTACCTTCTAATAGAAGGTAATCTCTTAGATAAATTTAGATAAGATAAGTCTCCTAGATAAATGTAGATGTACTTCCGATAATGGAGCCTTCATGAAGTGACTAAGTTGAATGTTTATCAAGAAAGCCTTAGGAAATTTCTTTCACAAGAATTGAAGCAGTAAGTGGTTAAATTCATTTTTAAAACATATACTAAAACTCCTTATTTTTAAAAATTTATATTTCTTGCAAATTACATAAATTTTTCTCCACTGTTTACTGCTCAGCTAATACATAGAGTCCTATACTTGGCACATTATTTTTCAATTTTATCACTATTGTTGACTATGAAACTTATTCACTATGAAAAGGAGTATGTATGAGTTTTTCCACAAAGGGGTGATAAGTACTTTATACTTTCTTTTCATATTCTTTGCTCTCTTATACCACACTGAAAAGGGGAATTCCCCAAGCAACATGTAGTTATTGTAGATAACTAAAATATGACAAGCAGTATCATAATTAATTCTAAATATTTCTCTCAACTTGAAGTACCTTCATTTGTAATAATTCTTCTCAGCCACAGAGAGACATTTGATTATATTTTTACATTTGTTCATTTCTAGTTTCTCAGTAGGGGCAGGTAGGAGGATATAGGAAATACTCAATGCAGGAATGGAGTAGTTTCCATTTGTGTGCGTGTGTGTGTGTGTGTGTGTGTGTGTGTGTGTGTGTGTGTGTGTGTGATCTTTGTGTTTCAGCAGAGTTTGTAAGGGCTTCTGGTCATTTTCTGGGGTTGGAGCCATGGCCTTGAATAACTGCTTCAACACTTTCTTTTATATCTCTTAGGCATGGGAAATGTCATAGCTGGCCAGTGTGGTAATTTGACAGCTACAGCTTAACTGATTTCTACTTGAACCAGACATCACATGCTGAGTGTGGGGCAGAGGAAGGAGGGTTTTCCTTTTTCTGGCTCTTCAGGGTGTATTCTCCAACCAGGGAATCTGGCCTTGTGGTTCCTAGTTGGAGGCACACCCCTTCCTCTTGGCTCTAAGCACCTTTACAGTAGTCCCACCCCAATCCCATCAGTGACTGTAATATCAGCCATTTAACCCCCCCCCCCCAAGAATTACGGGTAGTGAAAAGTAGATCTTCTTCTGCAAAAGCTTGAGTTCCATAATGTATTGTTTTATTTTTGTAGATGTCTAGAATCTGGTCTGTTGAGTTATTGGGGGAAGAGTGGGGAGGCAGTGGAAACACCTTTGCATTCAAAGAAAAAACCTGATTTCCTGTTCATTCTGTGTTCTTTATGTATGAGACATAGGCCCAAGGGGAAACAGTCTTTATCCTTCAAGGTTAGAAATGTACTATTCCCTTTCTTTTTTGAGTTAATTACCTTGCTTTACTTGATTTTTCATGTGTTCAGTGTGCTTTCCCAAAGCATGGGGAAACATGAGCTCAGGGCTGCTGACGTGGGATTGGCAAAGGATGTGAGTGGTGGGGGTGGAGGGGCCAGTAATTGGCCAAAGTCCTGAACCACATCTGGGTCTGTGATTAGCACTGTGTGGCTGTTCTGAGAGGTGTACATAGAACCTGGTGCAAGGAAGGAGAATTCTGCCATAGATATCTCTTAGTGTTCCTATTTTCAGTTTGCTCACAATGGGGAGTAAAAGCAAAGCATCAAACGGAAACAAGACCTGAGAGGTACCTTCATTCTAATCAAAAGATGATGGGCAGAGTTAATGGGCATGTGAAAATCCTTCCTATTCCTGTCACTATCAGTTAACATTTGTGGAACACTTCCAATGTACATGGTGGTATTCTTTGAATTTCTTAACTGTCTTCCAAGTTTAGGGCTAAAACTGGTGGCTTTGTGATGTGAGTATTTATCTGCTCAATAGTCCTAGAATTATCTACTCATTTTACAGATTATCAAATAGCTTTCAGATGGTAATTTTCTGCTACTACCAATATGGGCAAAATTAGAAGTAAGGTTCTCCTTTTTCTTTCCCTTTGAAAATGCCTGAAAGTTGATAGCACTTAACATTTTTTGTGTAATTGTTTCTGTTTAAAAAAAAATATAATAGTTTCTCCACAGTTTTGTTAGAGCTGGCATTTCACACACATTTTGGCTAGAGCTATCATAGCATGCTTGTTGGAGCATACAATAGTAGGGTAGAGTTAAGGCCTGATTTATTGCACAATGAAATTAGGGTAGAAGTGTGGAACATAGTAAATCCAAGCAAACTTTTTCTCTCCTTGTAGACTTAGTTTTCTGTTACTGTCCATTCATCCGTACTTTAGTCCTCCAACTGCTACAGACAATGAAGAGTTAGAGCTTGGTGTTCTTTTTTATTTTAAATTTTATTTTTTAATGAAAAGAAATCTCTTTTCCTCCCATCCTCCAAGCCATTAAAAAAAGAAAAACAAATTTCTTATAACAAATATTAATAGTCAAGCAAAACAAATTCCCCCATTGATTGCATTTTTTAAAAAAAATATGTCTTATTCTGCACCCTGAATCCATCACCCCTTATCAGGAGATAGATAACAGGCTTTACCTTTGGTCCTCTACAATTATGGATGGTTATTCATTGATCAGAGTTCTTGTAGCTTTCAGAGTTGTTTGTCTTCATAGAATTGCTATTGTATCAATTGTTCTGGCTTAAGTCTTCAAAACTGTTCATTTTTATAATACTGTTGTTATAGTATGAATTGTTCTCTTTCTGTTTACTTCACTATGCATCAGTTCATACAGTCTTTCTGTGTCTTCTTGAAATAATCTATCCACATCTTCTATAGCACAGTAGTATTTCATTATATTCACATATCACGATTTATTTAGCCTTTTCCCAATTGTTGGACATCTCCTTGGTTTCCAGTTTTCTGCCACCACAAAAAGAGCTACTATAAATATTTTTATATGTATAAGACTTTTTCCTCTTTCTTTGATTTTTCTGACTTATAGGACTTTAAGTGGTATAGCTGAGTGAAAAGGCATTTATTATACTGTTCAGGAACATTTTGTGTATTTCCAGAGTGGTTGTATATGTTCACAGGTCCACCAATAGTATATCAGTGTTCCTATTTTCCCATAGTCTTTCCAATATTTATCATTTTCTTTTTTCATCATCTTCGCCAATCTGGGGGGTGTTAGGTGGGACATCAGTATTGCTTCCATTTTCAGTTCTATACTCATTATTGATTTGGAGGACTGGAGATTTCAGTAATCTTAGGTAAATCAGAATTTGCATTCACGTTTGATTCATATATTTATGCAAAAATGCTTGATGTTCTTCAAATTTTTAAATATAGATAGTGTAAGACCTTTATTTTGCATCTAAGGAATCAAACTGTAAACTAATGCAGAGACCTCTAACTAATGTTACATTTACTACTAGCCCATTAAAATTCACTGCACATTCCCTAGAGTAATGATATCGCTCAATTACTTCAAGTAATGTTTTGTTCCCTAATTTGCCATGCCTAAGCTGGCTACTTCTTTAATAAAATGTAGTGTAGCTCAAAATGGAGTAGCTTATGTGAACCACATTCAGTTTCATAAGAGGAATTTTTGGATGAGTTCAGAGGATTATTTAAATTTATTATTTTGCTGCTGAGATTTCTTGCCTTTCCCCTCCCCAACCTGCTGATCCCATTTTCTTCATACCCCTCCTCCTTACACCTGTAGGGTAGTTCAGGATAGTGGAAAGCATTCTAAACTTGATGGGGGTGGATAAGATGTAGATTGGAATACTTGCTCTATCACTTACTTGATTTTGTAACCTTGGGCAAATCTTTTTAACCTCCATTTCCTCATTTGTGAAATGGGGTTAATATATGTACTACCTACCTAACAGAATTATTATAAGGAGGAAATGAGATCTGAGAATCATGTGAAAGTGTTCTTTAGCTATAAAGCACTATTTAAGTTTAAGCCAGCTCATGATTAGCAGGCATGTAATACAGTGAAAATATACATCCTGGAGTTAGAAGACATGGGTTAACATCTCTTCTGTGCTACTTACAACCTGTGTGATCTTGAGCAAATCTTTTAACTTCCTTGGACCTCAGTTTCCTCAGTTGTAAAATGAGGGGGTTGAATTAGGTGGTCTCTGAGTTTCCTTCCACTTCTAAATCTGTGCCATTTGTGTTAATGATTTAAAGAAAGCCTTATCCACATCTTATATAGCACAATAGTATTTCATTATATTCACATGTTCACATAAGGAATTCTGGGGTTGGAGACTCCCCCTAGGAAAGGATATGAATCTCAAATCTGATTTTAGCCATCTTAATAAAAATTTACATTTTTATGCCGTCTTTTATAATTTACACAGTTAATAGGTAGTTAGATAAAGTATTTATTTAAGCACTTCCTACATGCCAGGAAGCACCCTGAAGGAGCTTCCATTATAGTAAGAGAAGACAGCTTATAAAGAAGAACTGGTACTCC